>NC_133330.1:89735546-90078046 GCF_042186555.1 Aquarana catesbeiana
AACGGATGGCCTCCCCCTCACCTCCGATCGCCGGGGGACATAACAGGACCGCCTCGGGCACCGGGGGGGGGTCCGATCGGACCCCCCACCCGCGGGAGGCAAATCACGTATATGTACGTGATTTTGCCTGCCCGTGCCGCCTTGCCGACGTACATCGGCGTGAGGCGGTACTTAAGTGGTTAAACAGTCAGGTGAGGGTGGCTGGCCTCTAAAGGTGAACACAGAAGGAAAGGTGAGCTGACAGACACACATTACTGCATAATCATGACAGTGTGGCTCCTGTCCCCTAAGCAGACCAACTCAAGCACCGCATGGCATCTTGCCTGAGTGCATGTGTAGCTCCTTGAATGCCTATGGAGCACCGCTGGTTCAGAGGACAAATCTACAGAGGAAGAGGCCATAGAGAAAGAAGAAGAGGAGGGGGTGGAGGAGAGAGGTGTGGCAGAATCACCACTACTAGCATATTGGAGACGTGGTGGCAGAACAAGCTCCAACAATACTGCACCCTGTCCTGCATCCTTCCCAGCTGCCAGCAGAGTTACCCAGTGCGCTGTGAAAGAAAGGTAATGTCCCTGTTCATGCTTACTGGACCATGAGTCAGCGGTAATATGCACCTTACCGCTGACCGCCCTGTCCAATGAGGCCAAAACATTGCCTTCCACATGCCGGTAGAGAGCCGGAATAGCCTTCTGTGAAAAGAAATGGTGTTTGAGAACCTGCCACTGAGGTACCGCACATTCCACAAATTCACGAAAGGGGGCAGAATCTACCAGCTGAGAAGGCAGCAGTTGGAGTGTTAGCAATTTAGCCAAGCTAGCATTCAGCTGCTGAGCATGTGGATGGCTGGGACCGAATTTTTTTCGACGGTTTAAAATACGGTTTAAAATACGCGGGGAGTCAGCAGTGCCCTGCACATGCGTAGCTCTGCGGTGTGCTGCAGTCGGGTGGCTGCCCTTGCCCCTGGAGGGCATCCTGCCTCATTGTAGATGTGCCTCCTCCTCCTCCTCTCTTCTATCAGGCACCCACGTAGAGTCAGTGACCTCGTCATCCCTTCCCTCCTTGTCACTGGAGCAAACCTGGCAGTATGCTGCAGCTGGGAGAACATGACTGCCAGTTTCTTGTCCTTCTTGGGCACCCCCTCTCTCTGGGCTCACGTTACTGCCTTCCTCAACCTGGGTATCATCATCTGAGCCTTCAAAACGCTGCATGATGGTGGGGCTAGGGAAGGAGTGACTGATGACATTGAACCGATGGAATAGGCCACTTTGGCAGCTGCATTGGCAGGCAAACTATTCTGAGCCTGGGTGACAGAGGATGAGGAGGATGAGGACTGCTTAGTTATCCACTCTACCAACTCTTCTGCATGTTGTGGATCAGCTGCCGTAAAAAAGGACAAGCGTGCCCCACGGCCACCTGTTGAGGATGCACCGTGTCCACAACCAGCACTGTTGACTGTAGACACAGAGCCTGCTTGCCCTCTTTTAGTGGCCTGTGAGCATCTGCCTCTCCTTGGTGGCCTTCCATACATGCTGTAAAATTTTATTAGCAAAACACCGCCTGAAGTATACTAGAAAAAGTACACCAGGAATGGCCTGCAGTCAGATATAGGCTTGGCTAGACTAGAATGCAGTTTATATATATATGTAGGAGACTGTATATATTTTATGCACTGCGGCTCACTGAATCACCTGCCTGCCTGAAAGTATATTTGAAAACATACACCAGGAATGGCCTGCAGTCAGATATAGGCTTGGCTAGACTGGAATAAAGTGGATATATATATGTAGGAGACTGTGTATATATATTGTATGCACTGCAGCTCACTGAATCACCTGCCTGCCAGAAGTATATTATAAACAGTACACCAGGAACGGCCTGCAGTGAGATATAGCTAAACTGTATGCAGTGGATATATATATATATATATATATATATATATATACGAGACTGACTGTATATGTTAAATACACTGCAGCTAACTGAATCACCTGCCTGCCTGAAGTATTTTAGAAACAGTACACCAGGAACGGCCTGCAGTCAGATCTAGCTAAACTGGATACAGTGGATATATATATATATATATATATATATATATATATATACCGTATTTATCGGCGTATAACACGCACTTTTTTCCCCTTAAAATCAGGGGAAAGTCGTGGGTGCGTGTTATACGCCGATCGCCGCCGACATTCACATAGCGAGTAGTTTCAAATATGGCGCCGCAGAGTTCGGAGGGGCTCGGCGGTGCTGAACGAGCGCCGCCGAAATCACAGAGCCGAGATACACATAGTTGGGTGTATTCGGCTATTTCCGGCGCCGCTCACAGTCACGCCCAGTCCCGCCATTGGACCTGTGTTATGGCCATCATAGGGCGGGACTGTGAGCGGTGCCGGAAAGAGCCGAGAACCCTCGGCTATGTGTATCTCGGCGGCGTTTGTTCACTTCCGCCGGCGCCGAGTCCCTCCGAACTCCGCGGCGCCATATTTAAAACTACTACCATGTGTATGGCGTTGGCGGCGGCAGGAGGCATGGACACTGGGGACAAGGCTGCATTGGGGACAAGGCTGCACTGGGGACAAGGCTGCACTGACAAGGCTGCACTGGGGACAAGGCTGCACTGACAAGGCTGCACTGACAAGGCTGCACTGGGAACAAGGCTGCACTGGGAACAAGGCTGCACTGGGGCAAGGCGGCACTGACAAGGCTACACTAACAAGGCTGCACTGGGGCAAAGCTGCACTGACAAGGCTGCACTGACACTGAAAAGACTGCAATGACACTAACAAGGCTGCAGATGAACACTGATGAGGCTGCATTGATGGGCATTTTAATGTAAGTTTCTTTTCCTTAAACTTACCTCCTAAAAGTTTTTTTCCTTAAAATTCTCTCCTAAACTTGGGGTGCGTGTTATACGCCGGAGCATGTTATACGCCGATAAATACGGTATATATATATATATATATATATATATATATATATATATATATATACGAGACCGACTGTATATATATATATATATATATATATATATATATATATATATATATAGTAAATACACTGTAGCTAACGGAATCACCTGCCTGCCTGAAGTATATTAGAAACAGTACACTAGGAACAGACTGCAGTCAGATCTAGCTAAACTGCATACAGTATATATATATATATATATATATATATATATATATATATATATATATATATATTTATATATATAAGCCTGGATGTATATATATACTAAATACACTGCAGCTAACTGAATCGCCTGCCTGCTCAATCTAAATGAAATGACACTCTCTCTCGGTCAACGCCAGCAACACACTACACAGGGCCGACGTGCAGGCTGCCTATTAAAGTGTGGGACGTGGACTTAACCCCCTGAGCCATAATTGGCCAAAGGCACCCTGCCTTTGGCCAATGATGGCTCTCTTTGCTGACAGCGCTGTGATTGGCCGAAGCATGCGGGTCATAGTGCATGCTTGGCCAATCATCAGACAGCAATGCACTGCGATGTCGCAGTGCATTATGGGGCGTAACGTGCTGCTCAAATTTGGTGCAAAAGCCCCACAATGTTCGTATTTCGACGAACGCTCGAAAAGCCAATGTTCGAGTCGAACTCATGTGCGACCCAAACATAAAGCTCATCCCTACTGCCCAGCAACAATACATTATTTGTAGCTTTTGTCTATGAAATAATACACTCTACTTTTTAATTTAACATAAGACCTGACTTGTCTTTCCATCTTACATTGTGGACTAACCAAGGTGCATAGCCATTGTAATATATGTGAGTTTATTGTCTATGGTATAATATGCTCTAATTTATAATTAGGGATAAAACATGCCTTGTCTCGCCCTCTTACATTGCAGCCTAAAGAAGCTACTTACATACTGTGCAGATGCTCCACAATATGTGTGCCTATTTTTTCCAAAATAATACACTCTAATGTTTATTTTGAGAGAAAATCTGCCTCATCTGTCTTACATTTAATCAAGCTGATTATGTACTTTACAGCCACTGCACAATATCTGTGGCTATTGTAGCATTGTAAGTAATACAATGTTTATTTCAAGATAAAACCAATTGAGTATCTTAATTAACCTGCTTACATACTGTTAAGCCCCTGAATAATATTTGTGGCTTTTCTCTCAGATAATACAATCTCTTTTTCATTGCAAAACAAAGCATGCCTCGGCTCTTTTAATTGAAAGCATATTTAAGTGGCCATTTATTCTTTTAACAAACTGTTCTGACCCCATCCAATTTCTACAAAAACATACCTGAAGTCAATATTTTTTGAATAAATGGGGACTTAGGGCTGGGGGAGGGTTTGAGAAATGTGGGGTTGTGGTTTTGAAGTGTTTTTGTGCCCTCTGTTTTGACATTTATTTTTAAGTGTTAAAACAATACAATGTGGTACTACAAAAAAAGAAGCTCACAGGGTATACTATGAAAATATTTTGTGGCTGCCCAACTGGTACAAAGTTGAGGGCTTTAGATTTTTCAAGCTGTAATGAAACAGATTGGGGTGCTGCTGTTATATTTAAACCAGGCAATAATTTCAAAGTAAAAAAAAAAATCAATTACACATTCAAAATATGTCATGTCTGAATAGAGTGTCACTCACTGATGCTGTGTATAACAATCATACTGTTCCATAACACCACATACAGCTTAAAGGCATCTCCCAAGCATGTAAATCAATAATTAGTGGTTTTTACCATGTCTCCTTTGAAGTCGCATTAAAACTCTTTGCATCTTGCACTTTTTTTTGCATTTGTACGGCCTTTATGGCAGTGCCCAGCAAGCCCATGGCCCTAAAAATTGTACCTAGACACATTTAATGGAACCCCGTTTGAGAAACACTGTAATTGATACATTTGGTGGAGAGATTGGTCTATTGATAAATAACAGACTTACTATCCGGATTATTAGGTGAAAATAAAGGAAAGAAAACCAAAAAAAAAGAAAACACATCTACTGTAAGTATTGGTAAACTGCAATATAATAAATGTTTACTTTTGGGTTTAATACCACTTTAGTGAAAATGCAGAATGCATTAAATAAGAATCAGGCATTCCAAATTAAGTGATTACCTCTTTAACCGGTTCCCGACCGGCGCACGCCAATGTACGTCAGCAGAATGGCATGGCTGGGCAAATGGGCATACCCGCACGTCCCTTTAAATTTGCCGCCATGCCATTGCGTGCGCGCTGGCAGCGCGTGCGCGTCGGCCGTGAGCTCTGTGAGTCGGGTCGCGGGTCCCGCGGACTCGATTGCTGTGGGGATACCCGCAATCACCTCAAGGAGAGGAAGAACCGATCACAAGGAGCAGAGATCAGTTACACTATCACTTGGCAGAACGGGGAGATGCTTGTTTACATTAGCAGAGATCGGGAGCAGAGATCAGTGATGTGTCACACGTAGCCACACCCCCCCACAGTTAGAAACACTCCCCAGGACATACTTAACCCCTACTGCCCCCTAGTGTTTAACCCCTTCACTGCCAGTGTCATTTACACAGGAATCAGTGCATTTGTATAGCACTGATTGCTGTATAAATGACAATGGTCCCAAAAATGTGTAAAAAATGTCCGATGTGTCCACCATAATGTCGCAGTCACAATAAAAATCGCTGATTGCCGCCATTATTAGTAAAAAAAAAAAAACCATCAATAAAAATGCCATAAAACTATCCCCTATTTTGTAGACGCTATAACTTTTGCACAAACCAATCAATAAGCGCTTATTGGGATTTTTTTTTACCAAAAATATGTAGAAGAATACGTATCGGCCTAAACTGAGGAAAAAAAATGTTTTTTTTAAATATTTTTGGGGGATATTTATTATAGCAAGAAGTAAAAAATAATGCGTTTTTTTCAAAATTGTCGCTTTTTTTTGTTTATAGCACAAAAAATAAAAAACGCAGGGGTGATCAAATACCACCAAAAGAAAGCTCTATTTGTGGGAAAAAAAGGACATCAATTTTGTTTGGGAGCCACGTTGCACGACCGCGCAATTGTCAGTTAAAGCGATGCAGTGCCGAATCGCAAAAAGTGCTATGGTCAGGAAGGGGGTAAATTCTTCCGGGGCTGAAGTGGTTAATAGGTATACAGGTGGAACATGCCTTATTTAAAACCTCAGATATCTAAATATGTTGTTCTCTTTGCTATTGACAAGTGCAGTGTCATCATGCCAAGATCTCTCTAAGGAATTCAGAAAGAAGGTTGTTAATGCATATGAGTCTGGCAAGGAATTTACAAATATCACCAAAAAAATTTAGATCAGTCATTCCGCTGTAGGGAGAATAATCTGCAGAAATCTCATAATCTCAGGCTAACCTGAGAAAGAGGCTTGGACAGCCTCAAAATGTGTAGCTCTGCCCCTGATGTGCCGATGACATCACTTCTGCTTCATCTGCATCCTATAGAGCCCTCTGCCATTTTGTTGGTTTGCACTTTCTCATCTCAGCTGTTATCCAGCCCGACGTCCGGGCTTTCTAGTCTACAAGCATTAGGAAGAGGCTCCCCATCCCAGATGCATGAGCCGACTGCTCACTGACTACACACAAAAAGTGTAATTTCTTCTTATGTGAATTGCCAATTTACTATTTTTCAGTGCATCTAATGCTGAACTTAGTTTGGCGCCCCCACTGTGTTTTTTTGGCCCTGCAGGTATATCCATCCACTTAGTGTTCCTATCCTGGTCTGAGGTTCCCTGTTGGTGTGAGACTGTCTAGTGAAAGCCCTTATTATGTGATGAGACTGATTTTAACTGTTACAATGTGAGTTGCTATTTTCCTTTTTTTTTTTTTTTAAATTGTTTGTTTATTGAAAGTTTACCATGTTATACAATGATATAACAATATACACACATATTAAATGTAATAACATAAGAAAGAAGTCCATCTCAAGGAAACCACTTCATCACATTCAATGAATAAACAAGGGTAGGAATAGTATAACTAGTGATTGACATATAAAATATACACATCTAGTGTAGGAGAGAAAAAAAAGACCAGCATTAAATTATTCTAGGTATTGGTTAGCTACATGAACATCATGTCTGATTGGGTTTCTCCAAATTATATTCAGAAGCATCCCACGGTTCCCATGTTTTATCGAAACTAGGAAGGGTTTCTTCAATAATAGCCGTAAGATGTTCCTACGAATATCACCTGTGTTATTTAGAAATTGAGCAAAAGTAGGGGGAGCTTTGGTCAACCAGCATTGGGGAATGGCCCGTTTAGCTGCTAGTAAGACGAAAGCCATCAACTTCCTATGGTGTTTGGACATTTTTGGGATCGGAAGGCCTAGCAGAAGGTGTATTGGGTGAAAGGGGATAGAGATGTTCAAGATCTTCTCTAATGATATGTGGATCTGTGTCCAAAAAGGCAATAGAACGGGGCAATCCCAAAATATATGATATTGTGTGCCTATGGACACACCACATCTCCAACATAAGCCTGAAGTTGTCAGTTTATGCTTCAACAAGAAATCTGGAGTCCTATACCAAAACATACAGACTTTGTAGGCTGTTTCTTTGTGGGTCACACATCTGGATACTTTTGAAGTAGCTTCCCAAATCTCCCTCCATTCTTGTAGAGCAATAGGCCGATCTAAGATGTGGGACCATTTACGCATGTATGCGTGGGTGTGTTCTGTAAGGGGGGGAGTTTCTTGCAGTATTTTGTATATAGTGGAGATCAGGCCGGGTTCATGAGGGCCTCTGGAGCACGTCAATTCAAATTGTGTGGGTATAGAAAGTGTCAGTTGTGGTAGTTTTTTGGAGAAAAAATGTTGAATTTGAAGAAATGAGTAAAAGAGATTCCGCGGAATTCCATGTTTAGATTGTAGTTCTGAAAAGGTAAGTATTTTGCGTGTTATCGGATGAACTATATGGCGTAGCTGGAATATACCTGCTTTTGTCCAGGGCAACATGGCTTCATAGGATAGGCTATCCGGAATGTCTGGATTAAAGGTGATGTTTATTAAAGGAGAACAATGGGATGTGAGTGAAAATTTGCCCGAACATTTTTTCCAAATTGAGAGGGTAAAGAGCATTGGATCTAGGCATATCTTGCGTAGTTGGGCGAAGGATTTATCCGTAGATGGCCATAATAAACTGCATGGATGAGCTGGGATTGTAATGCTCATCTCAATTTCGGACCAGCGGTTAGGAGCAAACCTAGATGTCCAAGAGGCTATAGCCCTCAAATGTGTAGCATAATAATATTTGATTATATCTGGTGCTCCGAGGCCTCCTCTATTTTGGGAAGTTAAAAGTACTGAGCTGGCCACTCTATGTGATTTATTATCCTATATAAAATTTAGAAAACTTCTCTGTAGGATTTTGAGCTGAGACAACGGAATCATCACTGGCAAGGTTTCGAAAAGGTATAAAAGTTTCGGGAGGATCGACATTTTAAGGACATTTATCCTTCCTAAGAGGGAGAGAGGGAATTTCATCCAGGTTTTCAATAAGTTGTTGATTTCAGTGAACATAGATGGAAAATTAGCTTGGAAAAGGGTAGAATACGAAGGGGTCAAATAGACTCCAAGGTATTTTAGTGACTTAGGACACCATCGGTAGTTAAAATTACCTTGTAGGGTCGAGAGTGCATCTTCTGAGATATTTATAGGGAGTGCTTCTGTTTTGGTTGAATTGATTTTATAACCGGAAATATCCCCAAATAAGGCTAAAGTTGTGTGAAGTGAGGGAAGTGATATGTGAGGATGGGTTAAAGTTAAGAGGATATCGTCTGCGAAGAGTGATAATTTGTATTCCCGTTGTCTCAACCGGACTCCACTTATGTCTGGATGGGATCCAATGGCCTCTGCCAGGGGCTCTAAGCTAAGGATAAAAAGAAGGGGAGATAGGGGACAGCCTTGGCGAGTACCATTAGTTAGAGTAAATGAAGGAGATATATGGGAAGCCATCTGCACTTGGGACGAAGGAGAAGAATAAAGTGCTTTTAACGCTTGTACAAAGGGACCGGAGAAGCCATATTTACGTAAGATAGCAAACATGAATTACCAATTCAAGCGGTCAAACGCTTTCTGAGCGTCTAGGCTAAGAATCAAGGCAGGTTTCTTAGTTTTCATCAGGAGATCGATAAGATCGATCGTTCTCCTAGTGTTGTCTCCTGCCTGTCTAGAGGGGACAAACCCGACCTGGTCCCCATGTACAAGTGACGGGAGGAGCAAAGAGAGTCTGTTGGCCAAAATTTTAGTGAAGATTTTATAGTCAGAATTAAGAAGGGCAATGGGTCTATAGTTATCAGGTAAAGAGGGGTCTTTCCCTGGCTTTGGAATGACTGTAATGAAGGCGTGGAGGAATTGGGAGTGGGGTATTGTACCTGACATTAGCGAGGAGAATAAATTAGCCATGTGGGGTAATAGAACTGGCAGAAAACCTTTAAAGTAGGGGTAGGAGAGTCCATCAGGGCCAGGCGCTTTATGATTAGGGAGTTGTTTCACTACTTCAGTGATTTCTTCCACAGAAATGGGGGCATTTAGGCCTATGCGATCTTCAGTGGAGATCGTGGGGAGTCTCAAGGATTCTACGAAGGAGTCAAATTTATCCTGGGTGAATTGAAAATTCGGGTCTGTTGATAAACAATTGTATAAGCCTTGGTAAAATTCAACAAAGACCCTTGACATATTACGAGGGCAGTATGTGGGAACACCGTTAGACTGTATTAAATGGTCAGGAGTGGAAGTGTATGCTCTAGGTCTTAGTTTGTTAACCAACATTCTATGAGGCTTGTTGGCAAACTCATAAAACTTTTGCTTGGACCATAAATTGGATTTAGTAAACTTAGTCAGATCCAAGGATTTGATGCGGTTGCGCAGAGAGACCACTGCTCTGAGGCGGGTCACCGTAGGGAGGCTGAGTAGGCGTTTTTCTGCTTCAGACAGATTGTCTAAGAGGGACGTTCTCTGAAGTTCACGGTCACGTTTGTAACGAGAGCCTGCAGAGATGCATTCTCCTCTGGAGAAAGGCCTTATGGGCTTCCCATAGGGTGGACGCCCCAGAGACTGAATCCTCATTAAGTTCAAAGAATTCCTTCAACTTTCCCTGTAAGTGGAGATGTATTTCAGGTACCTTGAGAAGAGACTCATTAAGGCGCCAATGGCATGTTCTAGGTGTAGGTTTTGACAGAAGGATATCTAGAGCAATGGGTGCATGATCAGACCATGTTATAGGGTGTATTTCGGAATTCACCACATAGGGTAAAAGGGGGGCTGAGACAAAGAAATGATCTAGTCTGGTATATAATTTATGAGGTGGAGAATAAAAGGTAAATTGTTTGGCTAGTGGATGTTTTATCCTCCACGTGTCAAACAGATTGTGGGATCTTATCAATTTCCGGAATGCCGTGGAAAGTCGCTGAACCTGAGGGGATGGAGCATGTGAAAAAAGGGCGAGTCTATCCTTAGTAGGTGACATACACATATTAAAGTCTCCTCCAATAATTAAATATGGTTGACAATAAGACTGGAGTTGATCAAAGAAAATATCCATGAACCCAATCTGACCTGTATTGGGTGCATAAACGTTGGCCAGGGTGAAGGAGACGTTATTGTGATCACAATTCAGGAGGATAAATCTGCCCTGGGGGTCAGCGTAAGAGGATTTTACCTGAATAGATGAGGAGCGTTTTAACAAAATAGCTACCCCAGCCTTCCCAGAAGGGTCAGAGGCTATAAAGGCGGTAGGAAATTGTTTAGAAGCAAATTTAAATGTACCGTTTGTCTTAAAATGCGTCTCCTGAACCATAATCACATCAGCCTTTGAAGATTTGAACTCCCTCAGCGCCAGCCAACGCTTGCGTATAGAGCCTAAACCCTTAACGTTACAGGAAAAAACACTTACAGCCATTTTTTAAATATGAGCACAAAGCATTGGGAGCAATCACAATAGGGCGAAGATGTGTATACCATGATAAGTGGGAAGTTGAAACATAGACAATATATGCATTCAGATGGACATGTATAAAAAATGGCAAAGGAGCCTCTGTATACCAATATTGGATCAAAAAAAAGATCCCTTACAAAAGTTTTTGGAAAAAGAAAGCCAGAGAGAAAAAAAAAATGAAAGAAAAATAGAAAAAAATGTAAAAATAAAAAATAAAACTAGAACCTGAATAGGATCAAAAAGGATCCGTAGTAAAAAGAAAAAAAAAACTGAAAAAAATTTTTTTTCCCCAAGGGGGTCACCTTTTTGGGTCGTGACCATGATGGAAAAAATGGAAAAAAGGGGGGGCATGTCAACCTACGAAACCAGATACGTAGGCTCGGCCTCAACCGAGCATCAATTAACAGAACAATCCACCTGTAACATATAGATGGCTATAGAGTCGAGGATTATATGAATTGTAAGGCAACCAAGGTAGAACTGTGGACTTTGAACAGGGAGTCCGAGGCCGTGTAAGATAAAAGAGGAACGTGGCCCAGCATGGCAAAGGTAAAACCAGATTTGAGTCAAATGGGAACCTCAGGTGGGACCCTTTGATGATGTTGCTCCTAGAGGAGTGACAGGTGTTTTCCGCGATCTTTGATGAACTGGGGTCCAGATCTTCGCAGGTGTGGACAGAATCCGGGAAGGTGGGAGTTGGGGCTGAAAATCTTCATCCGGGATCGGGGGTAGTCCTAGGTTCCTGACAAAGGACTCACATTCCTGCAAGTCCCTCATTGAATGTTGAGTCCCATCTTTGTTGACTGACAAGCGGAGGGGGAAACCCTATCTATGAGGGATTTGATGTTGTTGTAGGTGGGATGTAACTGGTCTTAGAGCTCGACGTTTTCCCAGGGTAATAGGAGACAAGTCGTTAAAAATTTGAATCTTCGCACCTTTAAACTCCACTCGGGATCTATTACGGGTAGCTACGGTCAGAGCCTCCTTGCTCTCATAGAAATGAAAGTGAGCAATGATGTCCCTGGGATTGGCACCTGGAGGGGGCTTAGGAGCCAGTGATCTGTGGGCCCTGTCGAGTCGCCAGTCTATGTCAGGAATGTGGGGAGCAAGCATTACAAAGAGGTCCAAGAGATAGGGACGAATTTCCTTGTCAGGGACATTTTCGGGAACCCCTCGAATCCGTAGATTTTGACGTCTCTCCCTGTTTTTGAGATCCTCTTGTTGCGTCTGTAGTTGTGTAACTGAATTTTTTAAAGTGACGTTTTCTTCTTCTAGTGCATGTATATAGTGGACCATGTCATCAAACTTGGACTCCAGCGTATCTGTGCGCTCCCTCAATTGGTCTATCTCACCCCTAAGTTCATGAGCAAGTTTGCTGACTTCTTTGGTGATGGTCTGGGTGATGCTGTGGAGCAAAGCTTGCAGCTTGGTGTCCAACACGTCCACTGTCACAGGTTGAGACATATTGGTGGGGGGGACGGGTAGGTGGGTAGATCCTGAATGATGGGGCTGCTCTGTGGTGGGCGAAGGGGAACTAGCCAATGTGATCGTAATAGTCGCGATCGTACCAGTTAGGACCGCAGCGTATGATGGAATATTTGGAGCTGGGGATTGCGGCTTACGGAGAAAGCGATCCATAGACTGGTTGGGCTTGGTTGCATCCTGTGAATTGTGACCTCGATATACGTGCCTCTGATCACCGATCTTCCCCATAAACCGGTCGGGATGTAGCTAAGTGAATCCCCGAACAGTGGATATAACTCCCGGGTCTGTGGTTGCTAAAGTAGCATAGCGGGATGTTTTGATGTACGGATGGGGGCCAGAGCCTAGGTCTTAGGTGTCCGCCATCTTAATAGGCTATGGTTGCAACTGTCCACCTATCCAATAGAGGTGGCTTTTGTGAAGGTTGCTTTAGCAGATCCGCTGAAGGGAGAGGTGGCTGGGTGAGATTGTGCTATGCCCACGTTCACACACCGTTCTGGAAGAGTGATGAAAGAGAAAATGATGAGGTGTAGAAGGAGTTCCAATATGGCCGCCGGCTTCCGGGTGTAGGCCGAAGCCGCGGTCTTTCCTACAAGGCTGCCGCCTGAGTGGGTGCCGCTCCTATTGGGGCTTCATGTGATCTACTGGGCACAGGGGATGAATCAGCAAGTGGACGCTGTCAGGGGCTTCTGTTATACAGGGAGGTGGTAGGAAGATTTTTGTTACTCACTGTGGCCACTGATGAGCCCGGGAGCTGGAACGACAGGCCGCAGGCTTCGGCGCGGTGTTAGGCCGTATGGCGAGCGGAGCTCAGATACCCTCCGGTGGATCCCAGATAGCCGATTGCCGCTGCGGAGACAGCCGATGCCCGCCGAGGGTGAGGCAGATATGTTCTTTGGGATGGCTATTGAATTCCTTGCAGGATGTAGAGTGCCAGGGAGAAGGGACCGCAGGCCTCAAGATGGTGGCGGGCCTCGAGGCCGGATAGCAAAGGACAGTCACAGGGTAAGCTCGTCCGAGCCAGATATGCTCCCAATAGGCAGTTGTAATTGTTGCCTTCAATGTCCTGAAGGATATGCCAGAGCAAGTGGTGTAAGGCGGGGTGTAGCAGTGGCAGGATGGCGGTGGATTGTCCGGATGACAGCTTTTCTATAGATTGCTGCACCTGGGTGAGGAGGATGAGGCTGGCCCTGTAGGCCTCAAGATGGCGGCGTCCGCGGAGATGCATAGTTGCCAACTGTCCCGGATTTCCCGGGACATTCCCAGGACTTACACTCCATTCACAAATTTTTTGTGTCCCGGGAAATGTCCCGAAAAATCCGGTTTTTGATTTTTGCCGCCGCCGCCCGCCGCCCGCCGCCGCCACTAGTGGTCGTAATCTTGAAGAAGCTTGAAGACGGCTGGGGGGGGCTAGACGGAGCTCCTCCGACGCCGCCCACCCTCCGCCCCGCCTCACTCCGCCCACCCTCCGCCCCGCCTCACTCCGCCTACCCCCGCCCCGCTGCCAAGGAAAGGGGCGGGGGTTTTGCCATGCATGCGGTATTCGAAAAGACCGTCGGACACCTCTGAGGTAGGGGAGGGGGGGCGCACGCCACTGTGGGAATTTGTAAGGGGAGCTCCACTGGGGGACACCTGATGTGAGGGGGGGCTCCACTGGGGGACACCTGATGTGAGGGGGGGTTCCACTGGGGGACACCTGATGTGAGGGGGGGCTCCACTGGGGGACACCTGATGTGAGGGGGGCTCTGCCGGGGACACCTGATGTGAGGGGGGCTCCGCCGGGGACACCTGATGTGAGGGGGAGCTCCGCCGGGGACACCTGATGTGAGGGGGGGCTCTGCCGGGGACACCTGATGTGAGAGGGAGCTCCGCCAGGGACACCTGATGTGAGGGGGAGCTCCGCCAGGGACACCTGATGTGAGGGGGGGCTCTGCCGGGGACACCTGATGTGAGGGGGGCTCTGCCAGGGACACCTGATGTGAGGGGGAGCTCTGCCAGGGACACCTGATGTGAGGGGGGGCTCTGCCGGGGACACCTGATGTGAGGGGGGGCTCTGCCAGGGACACCTGATGTGAGGGGGAGCTCTGCCAGGGACACCTGATGTGAGGGGGGGCTCTGCCAGGGACACCTGATGTAAGGGGAGCTCCACTGGGGGACACCTGATGTGAGGGGGAGCTCCGCCAGGGACACCTGATGTGAAGGGGAGCTCCGCCAGGGACACCTGATGTGAGGGGGGCTCTGCCAGGGACACCTGGCTCTGCCGGGGACACCTGATGAGAGGGGGGGCTCTGCCGGGGACACCTGATGCGAGGGGGGGCTCTGCCGGGGACACCTGATGCGAGGGGGGGCTCTGCCGGGGACACCTGACGCGAGGGGGGGCTCTGCTGGGGACACCTGATGCGAGGGGGGGCTCTGCCGGGGACACCTGATGCGAGGGGGGGCTCTGCCGGGTACACCTGATGCGAGGGGGGCCTCTGCCGGGGGCAGGCGACGTGGCTAGTGACACGCTCAGGGCTCCCACTGATTCTGCATTATGGTGAGTTGAATGATTTCATTTTATATTACAATGTAATAATAGAAATACTGCACTTCAATCATCCTGACACCATAACAATCATGGTGCTGGGATGATTGAAGTGCTAACACCAGGTGTTTGGAGTATCTTTATCTGCTGATTGTTAAACTTTCTAGAATACACATATTTTTATTGTGTAGGATCTGGGGCTGCTGTCCCGTCATTTCCCTCTCCCCCTCTCCCCCTCTCCCCCTTTCCCTCTCCCCCTCTCCCCCTTTCCCTCTCCCCCTCTCCCCCTCTCCCTCTCCCCCTCTCCCCCTCTCCCCCTTTCCCTCTCCCCCTTTCCCTCTCCATCCCTCATTCATCTCAGACTCTAACCACACCCTCTTGAGCCACGCCCATTTAAGCCACGCCCACTATGACGCGTAAACCACGCCCATTTTTCGTCGCGGCGCACTTCGCGCGCCGCACTTGCGGTTTTTTACTGAGCCACGCCTACAAACGAATGCCCCGCCCCCTAATTATTGTACGGCTCCGCCTACAGCCACAAAAGTGTCCCACATTTTTTTTTTACAATGTTGGCAACTATGGAGATGTGACGCAGGCCGTCAGGGATCCTCAGATGGGTTCTCAGCTGATCTGTCCCCTCCAGAGATGGAGTCACAGGTGGATGAGGACGGGCGGCCTTTCGTCCCGTGGATCGTGGCACTCTAGGCCGGAGGATGCTGGAGGCTCTGTAGGCCTCAAGATGGCGGCAGGCCGCGGCTGTGTGAAGCAGGTCGCGGGCCGGGTGGAGGCCTAATCAGCTGGCCAGGCTCCTCGATACAGGCTGGAGCTAACGTAAGGGATGCCCAGGGACAGATGAGTGGATATTGGAGGCTCTGTGGGCTTAGGATGGCGGCGGGCCGTGGCTTGTGCAGATTGGGCCGGGTGGAGATCCCACTGTCCGGCCGAGCTCCTCAATACAGGCTGGGGCTGAGAGAGGGGATGCCCAGGGACAGGTAGGGTAGATTTGGCAGCTCACCAAGGTTGTCTGTGGCAAGGATGGCGATGGATTGTGGCAGGATTTGCGGAGCTCTACACCAGCACGTCCTCCTCTGAGTTGCCATTTTTCTTTTCACCATACTAAATACGTTTAATATACTACACTCAGACTGCATCCTGCTGTTCTTCCTATCTGTTTGCTGCTTCAGGGCCTGGACAGCTTGTAATCATTGAGTCAACTACGAATGCTGCATCATATCAAAGCCTTAATTTGGATCCAATTGAAATGTTGTCTAGACTAGTGGGCAGTTATGCAAAATGCTTACAAGACGTAATCTCCGCTAAAGATGACAATACCAACTTCTTAGGCCATGGGAGTACTTACTTTTTCACAGAAGGAAATGTGTAAAGGGCTTTATTGACACATACTAGATATATCCAACTAAAGAATTATATGAAAAAAAAAATGTTTAATTTAGTATATAAAAAATTGTGACATGTTCATGAACACAATAGATATGACATAGAAGAAAACACATCAATACGTATTATAAGTGTCCAAAATAAAAGGAAAGCTTGGGTTTGCGCATTGGAGATCCTGTTTCTTATGCTTGTTATCTTGTTTGCCTGTTCAAATGGAAAAGTCGCCAATTTCCATGGAGTGTGTTATTTTTTCACATGACTGTATTTGTTTCACTGATCTCTTAGCCCAATCTAGACTTTACTCCTCTATTATTCTTGCCATTATTGAGGAGGGATCCATGAAGCCCCTGAAGAGTATTGGCACATTTTATTGATTACAAATACAGCCTCTTCTTGACCAGTGAAGCTGCCATCTCCGGGTACCTCCCCTCATAAACCACAAGACACCAAGCAGTCTTATCATTTTCTTCTATAGCTGTACACAGCCTATTGCATTAGGGTGTACACATCAAAGATAAAAACACACACATGTGTGTGTGTGTGTGTGTGTGTGTGTCTGTATATACATACAGTATCTCACAAAAGTGAGTACACCCCTCACATTTTTGTAAATATTTTATTATATCTCTTCATGTGACAACACTGAAGAAATTACACTTTTCTACAATGTAAAGTAGTAAGTGTACAGCTTATATAACAGTGTACATTTGCTGTCCCCTCAAAACTCAACACACAGCCATTAATTTCTAAACTGCTGGCAACAAAAGTGAGTACACCCCTAAGTGAAAATGTCCAAATTGGGCCCAATTAGCCATTTTCCCTCCCCGGTGTCATGTGGCTCATTAGTGTTACAAGGTCTCAGGTGTGAATGGGGAGCAGGTGTGTTAAATTTGGTGTTATCGCTCTTACTCTCTCATACTGGTCACTGAAAGTTCAAGAGGGCACCTCATGGCAAAGAACTCTCTGAGGATCTGAAAAAAAGAATTGTTGCCCTACATAAAGATGGCCTAGGCTATAAGAGGATGGCCAAGACCCTGAAACTGAGCTGCAGCATGGTGGCCAAGACCATAGAGAGGTTTAACAGGACAGGTTCCACTCAGAACAGGCCTCGCCATGGTCGACCAAAGGAGTTGAGTGCACGCGCTCAGCGTCATATCCAGAGGTTGTCTTTAGGAAATAGACATATGAGTGCTGCCAGCATTGCTGCAGAGGTTGAAGGGGTGGGGGGGGTCAGCCTTTCAGTGCTCAGACCATACACCGCACACTGCATAAAATCGGTCTGCATGGCTGTTGTCCCAGAAGGAAGCCTCTTCTAAAGATGATGCACAAGAAAGCACGCAGTTTGCTAAAGACAAGCAGACTATGGACATGGATTACTGGAACCATGTCCTGTGGTCTTTGGAGACCAAGATAAACTTATTTGGTTCAGATGGTGTCAAGCGTGTGTGGCGGCAACCAGGGGAGGAGTACAAAGACAAGTGTGTCTTGCCTACAGTCAAGCATGGCGGTGGGCGTGCCATGGTCTGGGGCTGCATGAGTGCTGCCAGCACTGGGAAGTTACAGTTCATTGAGGGAACCATGAATGCCAACATATACTGTGACACACTGAAGCTGAGCATGAACCCCTCCCTTCGGAGACTAGGCCGTAGGGCAGTATTGCAACATTATAATGACCCAAAACACATCTCCAAGACGACCACTGCCTTGCTAAAGAAACTGAGGGTAAAGGTGATGGACTGGCCAAGCATGTTGTAAAACCTAAACCCTATTGAGCATCTGTGGGGTGGAGGAGGTGGAGGAGTGCAAGGTCTCTTTTCCACCAGCTCCATGATATCATCATGGAGGAGTAATAGAGGACTCCAGAGGCAACCTGCGAAGCTCTGGTGAACTCCATCCCCAAGAGGGTTAAGGCAGTCATGGAAAATAATGGTGGCCACACAAAATAGTGACACTTTGGGCCCAATTTGGATATTTTCACTTAGGGGTGTACTCACTTTTGTTGCCAGCGGTTTAGACATTAATGGCTGTGTGTTGAGTTATTTTGAGGGGAGAGCAAATTTACACTGTTATACAAGCTTTATACTCACTACTTTACATTGTAGCAAAGTATAATTTCTTCAGTGAAAAGATATAATGAAATATTTACAAATATGTGAGGGATGTACTTACTTTTCTGAGATACTATACAGTCAGGTCCATAAATATTGGGACGTTGACACAATTCTAATCTTTTTGGCTCTATACACCACCACAATGGATTTGAAATGAAACAAACAAGATGTGCCTTAACTGCAGACTTTCAGCTTTAATTTGAGGGTATTTACATCCAAATCAGGTGAACAGTGTAGGAATTACAACAGTTTGTATATGTGCCTCCTACTTTTTAAGGGACCAAAAGTAATGGGACAGATTAACAATCATCCATCAAACTTTCACTTTTTATTACTTGGTTGCAAATCCTTTGCAGTCAATTACAGCCTGAAGTCTGGAACGCATAGACATCACCAGACGCTGGGTTTCATCCATGGTAATGCTCTGCCAGGCCTCTACTGCAACTGTCTTCAGTTCCTGCTTCTTCTTGGGGCATTTTCCCTTCAGTTTTGTCTTCAGCAAATGAAATGCATGCTCAATCGGATTCAGGTCAGGTGAATGACTTGGCCATTGCATAACATTCCACTTCTTTCTCTTAAAAAACTCTTTGGTTGCTTTCACAGTATGCTTTGGGTCATTGTCCATCTGCACTGTGAAGTGCCGTCCAATGAGTTCTGAAGCATTTTGCTGAATATGAGCAGATAATATTGCCTGAAACACTTCAGAATTCATCCTGCTGCTTTTGTCAGCAATCATATCATCAATAAATACAAGAGAACCAGTTCCATTGGCAGCCATACATGCCCACGCCATGGCACTACCACCACCATGCTTCACTGATTAGGTGGTATGCTTTCGATCATGAGCAGTTCCTTTCCTTCTCCATACACTTCTCTTCCCATCACTCTGGTACAAGTTGATCTTGGTCCCATCTGTCCATAGGATGTTGTTCCAGAACTGTGAAGGCTTTTTTAGATGTTGTTTGGCAAACTAAAATGGCCTTCCTGTTTTTGAGGCTCCCCAATGGTTTACATCTTGTGGTGAACCCTCTGTATTCACTCTGGTGAAGTCTTCTCTTGATTGTTGACTTTGACACACATACACCTACCTCCTGGAGAGTCTTCTTGATCTGCCAACTGTTGTGAAGGGTGTTTTCTTCACCAGGGAAATAATTCTTCGGTCATCCGCCACAGTTGTTTTCCTGTGGTCTTCCGGGTCTTTTGGTGTTGCTGAGCTCACCGGTGAGTTCTTTCTTTTTAAGGATGTTCCAAACAGTTGATTTGGCCACACCTAATGTTCTTGCTATCTCTCTGATGGGTTTGTTTTGTTTTTTCAGCCTAATGATGGCTTGCTTCACTGATAGTGACAGCTCTTTGGATCTCATATTGAGAGTTGACAGCAACAGATTCCAAATGCAAATAGCACACTTGGAATGAACTCTGGACCTTTTATCTGCTCCTTGTAAATGGGATAATGAGGGAATAACACACACCTGGCCATGGAACAGCTGAGCAGCCAATTGTCCCATTACTTTTGGTCCCTTAAAAAGTGTGAGGCACATATACAGACTGTTGTAATTCCTACACCGTTTACCTGATTTGGATGTAAATACCCTCAAATTAAAGCTGAAAGTCTGCAGTTAAAGCACATCTTGTTTGTTTCATTTCAAATCCATTGTGGTGGTGTATAGAGCCAAAAGGATTAGAATTGTGTCGATGTCCCAATATTTATGGACCTGACTGTATATACAGGGCTCAACATATCAAGTCCTGAGCCACTAGCCAGGCCTTAAAAGTTACTAACAACCAGTTACCCCACCCAACCTCTACCCTGTCCTGCCCCTAAGTCCGCCCCGAAACATGCCCTCATAAATTATCTCATGAAATTACACTGTTAAGTTATTTTTACAGAATTGAGTTCCAAAAATAAACATTAACAACAACTTTAACAATATTAACATAAAGCATATTAGTACCCACCAGTACAGCCTCATCGGTGCACATCAGTGCAGCCTATCAGTGCCCATCAGTACAGTCCCATCAATGCCCATCAGTACCATCCCATCAGTGTAGCCTCATAAGTGCCCATCAAGTGCGGCCTTATCAGTGCCCATCAGTGCAGCATACCAATGCTGTCTTATCAGTGCAGCTTCATCAGTGCCCATTAGTGCAGCTTATCAGTGCCACCTCATCAGTGGCCATCAGTGCAGCCTCATCAGGGGCCACCAGTGCGGTCTCTCTGTGCCAATCAGTGCAGCATATTAGTTCTGCCTTATCAGTGCAGCTTCATCGGTGCAGCTTAAGAGTACCGCCTCATCAATGGCCATCAGTGCAGCCCCATCAGTACAGCATACAGTACAGCCACATCAGTGCAGCCACATCATTGCAGCTTAAGAGTGACTTCTCATCAACACCCATCATTGCCGTCTCATCGGTGGCCACCAGTGCAGCCTCATCAGTGGCCATCAGTGCAGCCTTTTAGTGGCCATCGGTGCAGCCTATTAGTGCCCATCAGTGCAGCCTATTAGTGCCCATCAGTGCAGCATATCAGTGCCAATCAGTGCAGCATATCAGTGCAGCCCATATGTGCAGCTTATCAGTGCAGCCTCATCAGTGGCCATCAGTGCCGCCTCATCACTGGGTATCAGTGCAGCATATCAGTACCCATCAGTGCAGCCTATCAGTGGCCATCAGTGCAGCCTATCAATGTCCATCAGTGCAGCCTATCAGTGCAGCCTCATCAGTGCTTATCAGTGCCTATCAATGCAGCCTATCATTGCCCATCAGTGCAGCATATCATTGCCCATCAGTGCAGCATATCATTGCCCATTAGTGCAGCATATCATTGCCCATAAGTGCAGCACATCAATGCCCATCAATGCAGCCTATCATTGCCTATCGGTGCAGAATATCATTGCCCATTAGTGTAGCCTATCATTGCCCATCAGTGCAGCCTATCATTGCCTATCAGTCAAGCATATCATTGTCCATCAGTGCAGCCTATCATTGCCCATCAGTGCAGAGTATCATTGCCTATCAGTGCAGCGTATCATTGCCTGTCAGTGCAGGGTATCATTGCCCATCTGTGCAGCATATCATTGCCCATCAGTGCAGCCTATCATTGCCCATCAGTGCAGCCTATCATTGCCCATAAGTGCAGCATATCTTTGCCCATCCGTGCAGCATATCAGTGCCCATAATTGCAGCATATCATTGCCCATCAATGCAGTATATTATTGCCCATCAATGCAGTATATTATTTCCCATCAATGCAGCCTACCTTTGCCCATCAATGCAGCCTACCACTGCCCATCAGTGCAGTATATTATTATCCACCAATGCAGCCTACCTTTGCCCATCAGTACAGCATATTATTGTCCATCAATGCAGCAGGAAGGAATTGGGAAGATCTGGCAGCCGGATCTCCCACTGAGATACATCCTGTATATGAATAGCCGTGGTGTCAAACGAAGTCCCGCCTCCAGGACCGGCTGCTCTAATAGACAGCACACTGGTCCAATGCCAGTCCAGGAGGCGAGAATTTGTTTGACAGCACGGCTATTTATATACAAGATATGTCTCAGCAGGAGATTTCCGCTCCAGATCCTTCTGACAGTTTCCTGGCTGATCACTTCTGGAAGAAGCGGTGCAGCCTTTTTTACAGGAAATCAGAGCAGTCCGGGGGGCCAGGAGTCCCCCCTCCGGGCCACTCCGATGGCCGCACAGCTTCTGCCAGAAGCCATCAGCCAGGAAACTGTCAGCCCAGTCTGTCCCTGCTCTTCACTCGCCCTCTGCTAAATTCAACTCGCCAAACACAATATTGAACCCTATGGACTAAGACTGGGATGCCATTAAAGTTAATGTGCGTGTTAAAGCAGGCGTCCCAATACTTTTGGTAATATAGTGTTTGTATACACACACACACACAGACAGACACACACACTAATAAATGTAAACAAACATTCTAAAATGTATTTAAAAAATGGACGGTGTCAGTAGAGCAGTGGATGGTGTCAATAGAGCAGATAATGATGTCAGTAGAGCAGAGGTTAATACAAAACAAGGGGTGTCAGTGCTCAATGGGTTAAATTGAAAATAAATCCCTCAATGGGAGAAATGAGGAACAAAAACAACCCAAATGAGAAATGTTAGCATACAAAGAGTTAATGAAGATAAGTCTCTCGGTAACAGTAGCAATAAACAAAAGCCAAGTTTATTCAATGAGGATCATAAAACCAGTTCCAAAAGTCATTGCTGTAAGGGTACAATCAAAAAAGGGGTAGGAAATAAATAAAATTAGCCTACAGTGTCACTGGAGGTCCCTGGAACAGTGAGGAGCTGACGGCATCCAACGATGGAACAGTGCAGTGAGGGGAGCTCCAATATTCCCGCTGCACATGGGATTCCTGACCCGGATAGCAGACCCATCCACTGGCGTGTACTGAGATGGCTGGCATGCTGAGGAAGGAGGAGGAAAGCTGCGGCTGTGGATGGGGGAATCATGCCGCTCTTGACAAAACAGCTCGCTGAGCCAGCTAGCGTGCCTGTGGGTGTAGAGGGAAAGCCATGGTCCACGAACAGATGTGGCCACTCTCCCTGGATGGAAGGGTCAGCAGGCGAAGGTTACCACAGAAGTGTGGGAGGGGAAGACCTGAGCCACAGTGTACAAA
This sequence comes from Aquarana catesbeiana, assembly GCF_042186555.1. Taxonomy (NCBI): domain Eukaryota; kingdom Metazoa; phylum Chordata; class Amphibia; order Anura; family Ranidae; genus Aquarana; species Aquarana catesbeiana. Next base: position 89,758,632 of record NC_133330.1, read on the forward strand.
TGCGGATGCCAGGAGAAGCCGAGGAGGGCTCATCGGGATGGCGTACACAGTGGCTCCGGTCTTCCCACACCACACTTCGCCTGCTGTCCCTTCCATCCAGGGAGAGTGGCCGCATCTGTTTGCAGAAAATTTACAATTTTTTCAGAGGCCCCGTTGGGGGACTTTGTTAAAATATCAGGGTTCTAAACAGAACCCTGATGTGTCACTTTTGAGACAGAGAAAGGGACTGAGGTCAGAGATTCTCCAGTCACTTTTTCTGCAGCCTCAGTTGCACTGGACAGTGAACGTGCTCTGTCCGGAGTGGCTTCCTGTTCATTCACAAACTGAAGCATAATAAACACCATTTACTATGCTTCAGATGTGAATGAACACAGTGAATGATCAGTTGTGAGTGGAGGCCTGGGCAGCAGGAAAAATCTGCACTGCATGGGGTGATTAGGGTGTTCCCAGGCACCCCCTGCGCATGCTTATGCTTTCTCCACTATATCAATCCATTTAACTCTGCCAGTGCTCAGCAAGGCTCCCTAGGGAGATGTTGGGTATGGTCTAAAAACATATTATTGTTCCCTAAACTGACTGTGAATGGCTGGATCGTGCAAACATTCTGCGAGCAGCTTTAGTTTACTTGTCTTTATATAGCACACTTATTGGTAGAACACTGATAATTTGCATTTCCTCTTCAGTGTCACGGTGTAGATATAACCTCAGAGGTGAAGGTTAAGCCAGTGAAATTATGCCAACTGCTACACATTACTTGTCTCTAAATCACTATACTCTTGGGAAAAGTCTGCATATATAACAAATATGACTTAGTCCATACTTAGTCTGGGCTAAACATAAGGTTCTCTTAAAATACTTACTTACTTTACGATCTACAAAGTAAAGTAACAGAATAACAGTATAAAAACAGATATCAAATGCTTAAACTGCATGTTCTAAACAACATTTTAAAAATAGGAAAAAGTACATTTACAGTTTATTTGTACATTATTCTGTTTTCTTTTTCACATGTAGATGCTATTCTACATTTTATTACTTCTCATAGCTCTTTCCATAATGCTATCATTATTTCAGCTTTTCAGCTCCGTTAGCAGGTACTCAATCTCTTTGTATGATTTTTCCTTTATAAAATGATATAATAGTTTTTTTTTTTTTTTTTTTGCTTGCCAGCATTAAAAGTAATTTCCCTCCATTTCTCTAGCTATTTCACTTTTTGTCCTATTGTAAAAGCACACAATGTGGTTTATATTTGTAGTGTAGCATGTCTTATTTGTGCAGATACACTTTATATTATGGAAGAGAATGGATCGGTAATAGCAATTGCTCCACTGAAAAGACGCACAATGCTCTCCTCATGGTTAAGGGGTTAGTAGAGCTGAACTACTGAATAACTCTGTTCTGCTAGACAGAAGGAGGTTGATGGGGTCACACAATTCCCTCAGCTGAAATTCCAGGGCGTTTTTCAAAAGTGATAATTCTGATTTCACAGAGGGGAGAGAAAGACAGGGGTTAAAGGTGAATATTATGAAGACAGATTTCTCTTGACTGACTGGCCAAAAGAACACAGAGGCTTGAAGTGCAGGGAAGCTGGGACAGAGCGGGAGATATGGTATGGGACATCATTTTACAGCTGTGGGATAAAAATACATGAAAATATTGTTGCTCGCAGCATGGCTTTTTAAAAAAAAATAGATATCTAAAATGTTCATGGGAAAAATTAAGCTGTAAATTGAGTCCATAATCTTGAGCAGTGGCGCTCTGCCTGAGAGCTGCATGTGGTCTTTCAGAGCCATTTTGTTGGCCAGAGGGAATGTATAAGTATTTTAAAAATATTAATTTTTTCTATTCCTTCACCCACAAACATGTGAGAGGGTGGAACTGAGAACATTACTTTAAACACAAAAGTGTTGTGTTGTATTTATCAGCATTACCACAGATTAGCTGTTGTCCACTGTGAAGGCATCTTGTGACGGTCCCTATGGTTAGTGGTATAAACACTGCGGTATTATAGTCCTCCCATACTGACTGCGGAATGATCAGTAGTAAAGCTGAAACAATGAAAGATAGTGTATATATGGCTGAAGGTGGAAGATAGTATGATGTGTTTATAAATGGGAGGTGGATACATTTTGGCTGGAGGGTGGGACAGTATATATACAGGATGGCTGTGGGAAGGGTTTGTGTATATATGACTGGGAATAGGGTATAGAGGATAGTATATATGGCTGGGGTGGGTACAGTAGCATACATATGGTGGGGGGAGATTGGTGATAGAGTGTATATGGCTATTGGAGGTTGAGTGGTAGTGTGTATTTGGCTGGGGGATAGAATATATATGTCTAAGAGATAGTTGGCTGGGGGGAATGTATATAGGGCTGGGAGGGAGGGGACAATTTGAACAGGGCTGGGATGGGGGCCGTAGTGTACATATGGCAGGGTGTAGTGTATAGGTGGCTACTTGAGGTAGAATGGTATTGTATATATGGCTGGCTGGGAGAGGTATAAAATTTTGCTAGATATTTAAGGGAGAATGAAGGAAGTGTATGTATAAATACTGGGCATGGGGACACATAGCGCACATATGACCGCTGAAGGGGGACAGGTAGCATATGTATTACTGCTAGAAGAATAGAAGTAATGTATATTAGGCTGTTGGAGCAAGGAGTGTAAGCTTGCAAGGGGGAGAGGTAGCAAATGTATGGCTGCTGGAAGGGGGGAGGTAGCTTATGTATGGCTGCTGGAATGGGGAGGTAGCATATGTATGGCTGCTGGAGGAGGGGTGAAAATGTATGTATGGCTATTAGAGGGGGAAAAGTAGCATATGTACAGGTGATGGAAAGAGGAAGGTAGCATATGTATGGCTGTCTGAAGAGGAGAGGTGGCATATGTATGGCTGCTAGAAGGGGGTAGGTAGCAGTATCTCACAATAGTGAGTACACCCCTCACATTTTTGTAAATATTTTATTATTTCTTTTCATGTGACAGCACTGAAGAAATGACAGTTTGCTACAATGTAAAGCAGTGAGTGTACAGCTTGTATAACAGTGTAAATTTGCTTTACCTTTAAAATAACTCAACAAACAGCCATTAATGTCTAAACCGCTGGCAACAAAAGTGAGTACAACCCTAAGTGAAAATGTCCAAAATGGGCCCAATTAGCCATTTTCCCTCCCCAGTATCATGTGACTCATTAGAGTTGCAAGGTCTCAGGTGTGAATGGGGAGCAGATGCATTAAATTTGGTGTTATCGCTCTCACTCTCTCATACTGGTCACTGCAAGTTCAACATGGCACCTCATGGCAAAGAACTCTCTGAGGATCTGAAAAAAGAATTGTTGCTCTACATAAATATGGTCTAGGCTATAAGAAGATTGCCAAGACCCTGAAACTGAGCTTCAGCACTGTGGCCAGGACTAGGGATTGGCGAACGGTTTGGCCCGAGCATAAGTTTGGACCGACCTTTAGGTGTTCGGACGTTAGATGAACAGCCAAACAACAGGGTCGTTCAATCATTTGTTCAGCCCCCAAACTGACCACAATACATTGCAGCGCTGAACAGTGCATTGCAAGCCCTGATTGGCTGAAGCAGTGATAGCTTCAGCCAATCAGGGCACAGAGCACTGTCAGAGACATAACTGCACACTGTCATCTTGACTTTATCCAATCATGGCTCCTTCCCACCCCACAGTAAAAAAGTATTCAATGGCACCCATTTTCAGTGTGATTTCGGCATGGAGAGAGATAGAACAGGGCTCTGTTCAGTGCTATTAGTTAGTTAGTGTGCTATGTTGTGCTATTTTGCTTCAATTATCAGAGTAGAATATTAGTTTAGTGTCAGTCTAAGGATAGCGTGAGTGTAGTGAAGAGGACCCTCATTCAGCTTTGCATAGTGTGCAGCTAGAGTAGGGACAGCTCAGATAGTTTCAGTGTAGTGTAGTGAGACCGTGTCAGTAATCTTTACATTAGTGTATAGCTAGAGTAGGGACAGTTTAGATAGCATCAGTGTAGTGACGGCTGAACACCGTCTATTTGATTGCGTACTGACATTTTAACGCCATTTACTTCTGTGTGCGTTACTGCCAGTTTAACGCCATATAGTTCTGTGTGCGTTACTGCCAGTTTAATGGCATATAGTTCTGTGTGCGTTACTGCCAGTTTAACACCATATAGTTCTGTGTGCCTTACTGCCAGTTTAACGCCATATAGTTTTGTGCGTTACTGCCAGTTTAACGCCATATAGTTTTGTGTGCGTTACTGCCAGTTTAACGCCATATAGCTCTGTGTGCGTTACGGCCAGTTTAATGCCATATAGCTCTGTGTGCATTATTGCCATTTTAATGTCATATAGTTCTGTGTGCATTACTGCCAGTTTAACTCCATATAGCTTTGTGCGTTACTGCCAGTTTAACGCCATATAGTTCTGAGTGCGTTACTGACACTTTAATGCCATATAGTTCTTTGGGCATTACTGCCAGTTTAATACCATATAGTTTTGTGTGTAACTGCCAGTTTAACGCCATTTACTTCTGTGTGCGTTACTGCCAGTTTCACACCATATAGTTTAGTGTGCGTTACTGCCAGTTTAACGCCATATAGTTTTGTGCATTACTGCCAGTTTAACAGCATTTAGTTGTGTTTGTTACTGCCAGTTTAATGGCATTTGCTTCTGTGTGTGTTACTGCCAGTTTAACACCATATAGTTATGTGTGCGTTACTGCCAGTTTAACGCCATATAGTTCTGTGTGTTACTGCCAGTTTAATGCCATTTACTTTTGTGTGCATTACTGCCAGTTTAACGGCATTTACTTCTGTTTGCGTTACTGCCAGTTTAATGCCATATAGTTTTGTGTGCTACTGACAGTTTAATGCCATATAGTTTTGTGTCTTACTGCCAGTTTAACGCCATTTATTTACGTCTGTGTGTGTTACTGCCAGTTTAACGCTATTTACTTATGTGTGCATTACTGCCAGTTTAACGCCATATAGTTCAGTGTGCATTACTGCCAGTTTAACACCATGTAGTTTTGTGTGTTACTGCCAGTTTAACGCCATTTATTTCTGTGTGCGTTACTGCCAGTTTCACGCCATATAGTTCAGTGTGCATTACTGCCAGTTTAACGCTATATAGTTTTGTGCGTTACTGCCAGTTTAACGGCATTTACTTCTGTGTGCATTACTGCCAGTTTAATGCCATATAGTTTTGTGCGTTACTGCCAGTTTAACGGCATTTACTTCTCTTTGCGTTACTGCCAGTTTAACGCCTTATAGTTTTGTGCATTACTGCCAGTTTAATGCCATTTATTTACTTCTGTGTGTGTTACTGCCAGTTTAACGCCATTTACTTATGTGTGCATTACTGCCGGTTTAACGCCATATAGTTCAGTGTGCGTTACTGCCAGTTTAATGCCATATAGTTCTGAGTGTGTTACTGCTAGTTTAACGCCATTTACTTCTGTGTGTGTTACTGCCAGTTTAACGCCATATAGTTCTGTGTGCGTTACTGCCAGTTTAACGCCATATAGTTTTGTGCATTACTGCCAGTTTAACACAATTTACTTCTGTGTGCGTTACTGCCAGTTTAACGCCATTTACTTCTGTGTGTGTTACTGCCAGTTTAATGCCATATAGTTCTGTGTGCGTTAGTGCCAGTTTAACACCATATAGTTTTGTGCGTTACTGCCAGTTTTAAGCCATATAGTTTTTTGCGTTACTGCCAGTTTAACGCCATATAGTTTTGTGTGCGTTACTGCCAGTTTAACGCCATATAGTTCTGTATGCATTACTGCCAGTTTAATGCCATATAGTTCTGTGTGCGTTACTGCCAGTTTAACGTCATATAGTTCTCTGTGCATTACTGCCAGTTTAATACCATATAGTTTTGTGCGTTACTGCCAGTTTAAAGCAGAGCTCCGCCGAAATTTTTTTTTTAAAAGTCAGCAGCTACAAATACTGCAGCTGCTGACTTTTAAAACATGGACACTTACCTGTCTAGGGCGCCCGCGATGTCGGCACCCGAGGCCGAATCGTTTCTCGGTCCTCGGGTGCTGCCGCCTCCATCTTCGGTAAGAGAATCAGGAACATGTGTGTGTTACTGCCAGTTTAATGCCATATAGTTCTGTGTGCGTTACTGCCATTTTAACGCCATATAGTTTTGTGCATTACTGCCAGTTTAACACCATTTATTTCTGTGTGCGTTACTGCCAGTTTAACGCCATTTACTTCTGTGTGTGTTACTGCCAGTTTAATGCCATATAGTTCTATGTGCGTTACTGCCAGTTTAACGCCATATAGTTTTGTGCGTTACTGCCAGTTTAATGCCATTTACTTCTGTGTGTGTTACTGCCAGTTTAATGCCATTCACTTATGTGTGTGTTACTGCCATTTTAACGCCATATAGTTCTGTGTGCGTTACTGCCAGTTTAAGGCTATATAGTTTTGTGCATTACTGCCAGTTTAACACCATTTACTTCTGTGTGCGTTACTGCCAGTTTAACGCCGTTTACTTCTGTGTGTGTTACTGCCAGTTTAACGCCATTTAGTTATATATGCGTTACTGCCAGTTTAACGCCATATAGTTTTGTGTGTTACTGCCAGTTTAACATCATTTACTTCTGTGTGCGTTACTGCCAGTTTAATGGCATTTACTTGTCTTTGCGTTACTGCCAGTTTAACACCATATAGTTTTGTGTATTACTGACAGTTTAACGCCATATAGTTTTGTGTGTTACTGACAGTTTAACGCCATTTATTTACTTCTGTGTGTGTTACTGCCATTTTAATGCCATTTACTTATGTGTGTGTTACTGCCAGTTTAACGCCATATAGTTCAGTGTGCATTACTGCCAGTTTAACGCCATATAGTTTTGTGCATTGCTGCCAGTTTAACACTATTTACTTCTGTGTGCGTTACTGCAAGTTTAACGCCATTTACTTCTGTGTGTGTTACTGCCAGTTTAATGCCATATAATTCTGTGTGCGTTACTGCCAGTTTAACGCCATATAGTTTTGTATGTTACTGCCAGTTTAAAGCCATATAGTTCAGTGTGCATTACTGACAGTTTAACGCCATATAGTTCTGTGTGCATTACTGCCAGTTTGACGGCATATAGTTTTGTGCATTACTGCCAGTTTAACGCCATATAGTTCTGTGTGCGTTACTGACAGTTTAACGCCATATAGTTCTGTGTGTGTTACTGACAGTTTAACGTCATATAGTTTTGTGCACTACTGACAGTTTAACACTGTAACAAGCCCCTGCTCGCTTGGTTTCACTCTCCCGACACTCCTCTGCGGCTATTGAATGCAGATCGCAATGTCTGATGGTTCGGTCATCCGATGCTCCAGGATTCGACCTCGATGCTCCGGGATTTGAACTATGTGCCGTTCTAATTCAGTTTTGATAGCTCAGAACAAACACCAGGCAGGGTATATGTAAGTTCAAACAGGAATCTCACTTTTATTGGATGCACACAACACACTTTTATACATAGCAGTTTGAACACCCCGCCCCAACAGCCACTTTCCTATTGGTCAATTGTAAAGTACACTCTAGTTCTCACTTAGGTCCTCTTGGCCATGCAAATGAAGACTTGAAACAGGGTCAGCAGGGATTGGTCCGATAGCTTGAATAGGAGGACTGATATGTGTAATGACATAGAGAAGCCACAGGGGGTAATTAAAGTACATAAACAAACGGTCAAACACAGAACAATGCATTCCTTCCAGATCACAGAGCCGTCTGGAGGGGGTTAGCCTTAAGACAGGGCGGAGGACCCACCACTGTGTAATAGAATCAAAGGAGAAATACTTCAATATTCCAAGGTTCATGACAATACTCCCCCCTGGGAAACAGTCCAACAGCCGCAGTGGGACCCCGAACGGGTCAACTCGAGGATGTTGGAAAAGTAGTCTTATGCCGCGTACACACGATCGGACTTTACGGCATACTTGGTCCGGCGCACCGGATCTCGTTAGACAATTCGATCATGTGTGGGCTCCAGCGGACTTTGTTTTCTCAAAAGTTTGACGGACTTAGATTTGAAACATGTTTCAAATCTATTGACGGACTCGAGTCCGGTCGAAAAGTCCTCTCGTTTGTATGCTAGAACGATGGACAAAAACCGACGCTAGGGCAGCTATTGGCTACTGGCTATGAACTTCCTTGTTTTAGTCCGGTCGTACGTCATCACGTACGAATCGTCGGACTTGGTTGATCGTGTGTAGGCAAGTCCGTTCATTCGTAAAAGTCCGTCGTAAAGTCAGTTGAAAAGTCCGCCGGGCAAAGTATGCCGTAAAGTCCGGTCATGTGTACGCAGCATTAAGGTTCCAGGTCCGTCTGTCGGGATAACCCATCTGCATTCCCATTTTGAGGCCCTGGCCGATATTGGATGGTGAAATTGTACGGTTGCAAAGCCAGGCTTCACCTCAGTAATCGGCCGTTCTCTCCCGCCACCCAGTTAAGCCATGACGGTAAAACATCGTCCATACACATGCAATTTCTTTAAAGCCCAGACTAAGGCCAAACACTCTTTTTCCACGGCAGCATATCCAACATCACGGGGTAACAACTTGCGGCTGAGATACGCCACCGGGTGCTCTTTCCCGTACGGCTCCCGGTCCAAACATGGAGGCGTCTGTATGGATGACAAAGCGTTTTTTAGAATCGGGTGCCACCAGTATGGGAGCTTGTGTTAGGGCAGTTTTTAACTGATGAAATGCTGTCTCGCACTCCGGGGACCACAGGACCTGTCTAGCGAGAGTCTTTTTGCTCTGGTCTGTCAGGGGTTTGGCTATGTCACTAAAGTGGGGTACAAACTTCCTGTAGTACCCTGCTGTCCCTAAGAATGCAAGTACTTGGGTCCTGGTTCTGGGAACTGGCCAGTTTAGGACGGCCTAGATTTTGTAGGTTCTGGCCTCTCCTTCCCACATCCCACTCTATGTCTCAGATATTGCACCTCAGACATCCCGATATTACATTTGTCTGGCTTGAGGGTCAGGTCAGTGGCTCGGATCCTATCTATCACTATTCCCAGGTGTCTAAGATGTTCCTCCCATGTCTGGCTATAGATTGCAATGTCGTCAAGATACGTGCATGCAAAATCTTGCAGACCAACGAGGAGTTCAGCTATCATCCGCTGGAAGGTAGCCGGAGCATTCTTCATCCCGAATGGCATTACCTGAAACTGGTAAAGGCCAACGGGGTGATGAAGGCCGACTTTGGAATTGCTTCTGCTTCCAAGGGAATCTGCCAGTAGCCCTTACACAAGTCAGTAGTCGTCAGATAATGTCCCTGAGCTATTTTGTCCAGCAATTCGTCCACTCGGGGCATCGGGTAGGTATCTGTCACAGTACAGTCATTCAGTCGCCTATAGTCCACACAAAATCGGGTCGTGCCATCCCGTTTTGGGAATAATACTACAGGGGAAGCCCAGGGGCTTGCTGATGGTTCGATCACCTCTAACTCGAGCATCTCCCTAATCTCTACTCTCATCTCTTCTTGCACTGCTCCAGGAATCCTATAGGCTGGTTGTCTTAAGGGCTTCTGCCCGGGGGTCTCTACCTTGTGCACAGCTATGCGAGGGTACCTAGGGAGTGCCGAGAACATCTCCTGCCGGTCCTGGAGTCATTCTCTGGCCTGTTCTCATTTTTGGGATCCTAATCTCCTAGCCGTATATCTTCCACAACCCTGGAACAGTTACTGATTTCGGGAAGCCATCATCGGTAGATATTCAGAGTCCCCAGTGGCAGGAGCGCATATGGCGGCTACTGCCTCAGTCCTCTCATGATAGGCCTTCATCATATTAATGTGGAACGTCCTCTTAATTTTTGTGTCTGCACAGCTGGCAACCACGTAGGTGGTATCGCACAGCTGTTTTACAACCTCATAGGGGCCCTGCCAGGAGGCCTGTAATTTATTTTGCTTCAGGGGTTTTGGTATCAAGACTTTCTGTCCGATATAAATGGTGCGATTCCATGCAGACCGATCATACCAAACCTTCTGCTGACTCTGGGCCGATTTCATATTCTCATGGACTAGATTGGTAAGTTCCCACAGTCGCTCCCTGAGTTCCAAGACATAACTAAGGATGGGGAGGCCTTCCGGATCCTCTACCCCCTCCCACTGGGCCCTCACTAAGTCTAAGGGTCCCCTAACCCTTCGCCCATATAACAGCTCAAATGGGGAAAACCCCGTGGACTCTTGGGGTACCTCTCTACAGGCAAACAGTAGATAGGGAAGATATTTCTCCCAATCCTTCCTACTCTCCACGAAGGCCCGAAGCAGAAGTTTCAAGGACCTGTGTGATATGTGAATGTGAATGTGATATGCTGAATGTGTGTGATATGCATATCATTGCAAATTTTTTTGCCTTCATCAAGAGCACCTCTATAGGGTTATGGTGCAAAGGCGTCCCAACACCCAAAGAGTATTTTTTATGCACCTGTTTGACAGGTGCATATCATTGCAATTGTTTACATCAAGGCCAATTCTTGCTTTCATCAAGAGTACCTCTATAGGGTTATAAGGGGAAGGCGCCATGACAACCAAAGACTAATTTTTACGCACCCATTACTTCTATACAAAGTCAAAGTGACACTAGAATGTATCCAAAAAATCTCTAATCTTGTTCCCAGTGCACTATATTGTGGCCTCATCATAAACACTGGCTCCCCAGCTGTTGCTGAGCAAAATAAAGGCAGCTTGCAGGGAAAATGTCATTTTTTTGGCTTTATAAATGCAATTATTGCTGCAGCAGATTCTAGACATGGTACAGATCTGCCACTTTACAAGTAGACTAAGGGGACCCTCCTGGCACTATATTGGAGGGAATTTTTCATTTTTAGACTTTCACTTTAAAAATAAAAAAATCACTGCTCATTTAAAAATTAGTTTTTCCACAAACTTTTTTTTTATTGATACATGTCCCCCCAGGGCAGGAGCCGGACCCCTATAACCATTGTATGCCCAATTACTTGCATATAAACCTTCAAAATGGTCACTTTTGATTTTTGACGTTCGGGTCCCATTGACTTTAACGGGGTTCATTATTTGGGTCCAAACCTTTGCGGTGTTCAGAAGTTCTGGTGCAAACCGAACAGGGGTCTGTTCGGCCCATCCCTAGCCAAGACGATACAGCAGTTTAACAAGACAGGTTCCACTCAGAACAGGCCTTGCCATGGTTGACCAAAGAAGTTGAGTGCACTTGCTCAGCATCATATCCAGTGGTTGTCTTTGGGAAATAGACATATGAGTGCTGCCAGCATTGCTGCAGGGGTTGAAGGGGTGGGGTCATCCTGTCAGTGCTCAGATCATACGCCACACACTACATCAAATTGGTCTGCATGGCTGTTGTCCCAGAAGGAAGCCTCTTCTAAAGATGATGCATAAGAAAACCCGCAAACAGTTTGCTGAAGACAAGTAGACTAAGGACATGGATTACTGGAACCATGTCCTGTGGTCTGATGAGACCAAGATAAACTTATTTGGTTCAGAAGATGTCAAGCATGTGTGGCGGCAACCAGGTTAGGAGTACAAAGAAGTGTGTCTTGCCTACAGTCATGCATGGTACTGGGAGTGTCATGGTCTGGGGCTCCATGAGTGCTGCCAGCACTGGGAAGTTACAGTTCATTGAGAGAACCATGAATGCCAACATGTACTGTTACATACTAAAGCAGAGCATGATCATCTCCCTTCAGAGACTGGGCTGCAGGGCAATATTCTATCATATTAAGGACACCAAACACACATCAAAGATGACCACTGCCTTGCTAAAGAAGCTGAAGCTAGAGGTGATAAACTGGCCAAGCATGTCTCCAGACTTAATCCCAATTGAGCATCTGTGGGGCATACTCAAACGAAAGGTGGAGGAGCACAAGGTCTCTAACATCCACCAGCTCTTTGATGTTGTCATGGAGGAGTGGAAGAGGACTCCAGTGGAAATCTGTGAAGCTCTGGTGAACTCCATGCCCAAGAGGGTTAAGGCAGTGCTGGTAAATAATGGTGGCCAAATATTGACACTTTGGGCCCAATTTAGACATTAGAGGTGTACTCACTTTTGTTGCCAGCAGTTTAGACATTAATGGCTGTGTGTTGAGTTATTTTAAAGGGAAAGCAAACTTACATTGTTATGCAAGCTGTACACTCACTACTTTACTTTGTAGCAGAGTGTCATTTCTTCAGTGTTGTCACATAAGATAATAAAATATTTACAAAAATGTGAGGGGTGTACTCACTTTTGTGAGATACTGTATATAACTGCTATTGGAGGGGGGACTGTATGTATGGATGCTAGAGGGGAACACTACGTATGGGTGATGGAAGAGAAGAGGTAGCATATTTATGGCTACTTGAAAGTGGGAGGTAGCATATGTACAGCTGCTGGAAGAGGGAAGGTAGCATATATATGGCTGGTGGAGGAGGGGAGGAGTAATGTATGTGTAACTGATGTAGGGGTTAGTGTATATATGGCAGCTGGAGGGGAAAGGTAGCATATGTATTGGTAATGGAAGGGGAGTGGTAGTATATATATATATGGTTAAAACTGAAAGAAAAGACAGGGAGAGAGAGCACCATTATCTATCTAATCGTAGTATTTAATAAAATCTTCAAAAAAGGTATACAGGCACATCAACAAGCTCTCCAGCAGGTGGCAGCCCTCCAGGTGGTGTAGCAGCAAGTCCTTCTGTACAGATGTAATAACAAGCACATGAAACAAGCTGAATACCAGGAAAAAAAACAACTGGAGGAGTTCTGTATGCAATCCAAGCCATGGCCACTGTAGACTGCATGAAAATAATAAATGGACGTTATGCGCAATGCAAATGGGTGTGTTAACACGTTTCAAGGTAGGGAGCCCCTTTCTCAAACCTGCCCTACTATGAAGCACAACCTCTATTTGTAGATAGAAAGCGGATAGCCACAACTCTTCATGGAATTACAAATATCAGCAGCTTCTTGCAATAGGGACACTGATTTCTACACACAGCAATAACGTGTCTAGCATATATATAGTTGCTTGAAGGTAAAAGGTAGCATATGTATTGCTGCTGGAAGGAGGGAGGTAGCATATGTATGGCAGTTGGGGGGAGTAGTGTTATATGTATGGCTACTGGAGGGAGAGGTGTAGTGTATAAATAGGTGTTGGAGGGAATGTTATGTATGTATGACTTCTGGAGAGTGAAAAATAGCCTATGTATAATAGTTGGGGGGTGAGTGATACAGTATGACTGCTGGAAGACGAGTTTGGGTTGGGTTAGATTTTATAGTGTGTGACGGAAAACATAAGCACTGGGTTAAGGTTAGGGATTAGGGGATTGAAAGACACCTTTTATATACTTCTGTGTTTTAGTTAAAGCTCCAGCTAGTTAGGGTTACAGTTTAGGGTTTAGTTAACCACCTGACATCCGGCCGTAGCCGAATGACGGCTACAGCGCGGATGTCAATTCCCGGGAGGCCGTCATATGACGGCCTCCCCTTTCCTCGCTCCCCGTGCGCGCTCACGAGTGTGCATCGGGGAAATTCTGTGTTGGCTGTGTCCCTTGGACACAGCCAATCACAGATCGCTGTAAATGGCCAATCACAGCGGCCATTAACAGCGCGATCGCCATGTCCAATGAGCGATGATCTCAAATGTAAACATTTGAGATCATCTCTCATTGCCGGCTCTCTCTCCTCACACAGAGACAGCGTGTGAGGAGAGAGAGAAACTGTCAGCGATCTGTGAGTGTTGCAAAAACGTTTTTACAGTGCCTACAGTGCCCATCAGTACAGTGCCCCATCAGTACAGTGCCCCATCAGTACAGTGCCCACCTGTGCCAATCAGTGCCAATCAGTGCCCACCAGTGCCAATCGGTGCCCACCTGTGCCAATCGGTGCCCACCTGTCTGCCCAGCGGTGATCAGTGTCCATCTGCACATCTGCACAATCAGTGCCCACCTGTGCCACCTCATCAGTGCCCACCTGTGCCACCTCATCAGTGCCCACCTGTGCCAATCAGTGCCCATCTGTGCTGCCTCAGTGCACATCTGTGCAATCAGTGCACATCTGTGCCACCTCATCAGTGCCCATCTATGCCACCTCATCAGTGCCCATCTGTGCCGCTCCATCTGTGCCACCCCATCTGTGCCGTCCCATCAGTGCCCAGCTGTGCCACCTCATCAGTGCACATCTGTGCTACCTCATCAGTGCACATCTGTGCCATTTCAGTGCACATCTGTTCCACCTCATCAGTGCCCACCTGTGCCACCTCATCAGTGCCCACCTGTGCCGCCTCATCAGTGCCCACCTGTGCTGCCTCATCAGTGCCCACCTGTGCTGCCTCATCAGTGCATATCTGCACATCTGTTCCACCTCATCAGTGCACATCTGTTCCACCTCATCAGTGCCCCTCTGTGCCACCTCAGTGCCCATATGTGCTCATCAGTGCCGCCTCATCAGTGCCACCTCATCAGTGCACATCTGCACATCTGTTCCACCTCATCAGTGCACAGCTGTTCCCCCTCATCAGTGCCCCTCTGTGCCACCTCAGTGCCCATCTGCGCTCATCAGTGCCGCCTCATCAGTGCCCATCAGTGCAGGCTTAGCAACCATGTCCAAAAGAAGCTTTTCCACCGAGGAGGCGTACCAAATACTGTCCTAGGCCGACGAGAGCAACGAGGATTCCCTTTCCGACTCTGATTCTGAGTCGGATATAAATTATGAGCCAGTCCTCAGTAGTGGAACACTGAGTGACTCAGAGAAGGAAGATATTCGGCCCGCCAAACAAAGGCGTTCTGGTGAGGAGACAGTGCCATCTACCAGCACCGCAGTGCCATCCACCAGCATGGCAGTCCCATCCACCAGCACCGCAGTGCCATCCAGCAGCACCGCACTGCCATCCACCAGCACCGCAGTGCCTCGGCAAGAAAGGCCAAGGACCCATGCCAGCCTTCCCTATGCCCTGCAGAACCCCTTGTGGCTTCCTCCTAATTCAGGAGAAGCCAACATTCCACCTTTCACTGCCCAGCCAGGAGTCCAGGTGGACACGGAAAATTTTTCCCCAATACATTTTTTTAAATTTAATTTTTACCGAAGACATGCTGTCAAATATTCTGGCCCAGTGCAACCTTTATGTACAGCAATTTATTTTGAATAATCCAACGTCCTACTATGCCCGTCCCTATGAGTGGAGAGACCTAACAGTGGAGGAGTTGAAGGTTTTTTCAGGGCTCACATTTAATATGGGACGCACAAAAAAAAACCACTTTGATGTCCTATTGGTCAACCCACCCCATCCACCACATGCCAGTATTCTCCAAGGTAATGCCCAGAAACAGATACCTCATGATAATGAGGTTTCTTCATTTCAATGACAATACCCAGTGCCCTCCTAGCAATGACCAAACTATGACAGACTTTTCAAAATTCGGCCACTTTTAAATTATTTTTCTGCAGTATTCCACCAGCTGTTTACCCCGGACCAAAACATATGTGTGGATGAGTCCCTTGTTAAGTTTAGTGGCAGGCTTAAAATAAAACAATATATTCCCAGTAAAAGGGCCCGCTATGGGGTGAAGGTATACAAATTATGTGACCGAGTCACAGGTTACATATATGCCTTCAAAGTGTACGAAGGGAAGGACACCCAGCTGCAACCCCCTAATTGCCCAGACTACTTGGGATCAAGCGGGAAAATTGTTTGGGACCTCATATACCCCCTACTGGAGAAAGGCTACCACCTGTATGTAGACAACTTCTACACATCTCTGCCCCTGTTCCACAACCTTCACCGGTATTCACCGGTTTTACGGTACCACTGCATGTGGTACCGTAAAAAAGAATCGGAAGGGCTTTCCTCAAAGTCTGGGCAATAAGAAATTGAGAAAAGGAGAAACGGCAAGTCTACGAAACAACAAGATTTTGGCAGTGAAGTGGAGGGACAAAAGAGATGTCTACATGTTGTCTTCAATCCACGATGATGCCTTCATGGAAATCCCCAGAAGAAATGGCCCCATACAGAAACCTAAATGCATCTATGATTATAATTTGTTTATGGGGGGAGTCGACTTGAATGACCAGATGCTGGAACCGTACCTTGCCACAAGACGGACATACCATTGGTATAACAAAAGTCGCAATTTATTTTTTTCATTTGGCCATCTACAATTCATATGTAATTTATCGTAACTCCATCCAAAACCTCAAATGCTTCCTTGGCTACCAGGAGGAAGTTTTCACTGCCCTTATATTCCCGAACGGCCCACCAGAAAATATCCGATCAGATGTTCTAAGTCGACTCTCCGACCGCCACTTTCCCGACAAAATCTCTCCCAAACCAACAGGCCAACGACGGCAAAAAAAAGTAAGGTGTGTACCAGAGCAGGATTCAGAAGAGACACATCTTTTTATTGTGCACAATGTCCTTCTGAACCAGGCCTCTGCGTAGGTGAATGTTTTCGCTGTTACCATACTTCACTAAATTATTAGTGAAGTATGGTAAACGTAAGCCTCCGTTCCTGCAATTTACCCTCAAACCCCTTATGCCACTGCCTCCTCTGTAACTGACCCTGGCTTGTTATTTGACCATGCTTCTGCTTAACGATTCTGTACATACCTTTGCCTGATCTGGAACTGACCCTGGACTGTTATTCGACCATGCTTCTGCCTAACGATTCTGCACATACCTCTGCCTGATCTGGAACTGACCCTGGACTGTTATTCGACCATGCTTCTGCCTAACGATTCTGTACATACATCTGCCTGATCTGGAACTGACCTTGGACTGTTTGACCACGATATTTGCCTGCCTCTTGGACTGATCTTGTACCCTGATACTGGACTAGTGGGATTCAACACAGGGGTCTCACATATGTGAGGGGCTCCAGAATTGTTTTTCTGGATGAAAAAAACAATTTTTTTTGTTTTCTCAATCCTAGATTAGGGTCTGGAGACTCGGAAGCTTCAAAGAGATTTGGGTGGGAGAAGCCTCTACCCCTGTCCCCATTCTTTCCTGAACGAGGCCCTACTTCTGCCTGTAGGACTTACTGCCGTCATGCCTCTTCCTGTCGCACTGACCACACCACATGGACCTGCCTACTACCAGGACCAATATTTTTGGCACTGCGGACAATATCTCTGCCTGCACTGACCCTGGACTTTATATGGACAGTAACCCTGCCTGCTGCCTGGACAATTGTGTTCGCCGCTGCTGACCAAGTTCCTGCCTGCTGCCTGGACCAGTACTATCCTCCTGTGTACAACTGAGCTACTACAACCACAGGTAATCTTTTGTTTACGCTTTGCTCAGCATAATGTATTTTGGGGTGTAATTCTTGGTATGTGCATGCTATGTGTCCCTGGAACACCTAACGGTGTTCCTTGCATGTTGGATCTCTGTATGTGGCCAGGCTGTGTAGAAGTCTCACACGTGGTATCGCCATACTCAGGAGGAGTAGCAGAATGTATTTTGGGGTGTCATTTTTGCTATCCAAATGCTATGTGTTGGAAATATAATATGTTAGCTTTCCAAAATGGGGTCATTTTGTGGGTGTTTACATTGTCCTGCTGCTCCAGGGCCTTCAAAAGTGTAATAGGTGGTTGAGAAATGTGATGTGTAATTTATGCTCCTAGAACACCTGATGGTGCTCCATGCATGTTGGGCCTCTGTATGTGGCCAGGCAGTGAAAAAGTCACACACATGTGGTATCGTAATACTCAGGAGGAGTAGCAAAATGTATTTTGGGGTGTCATTTTTGCTATCTAAATGCTATGTGTTGGAAATATCTTATAAACGGACAACTTTGTGTAAAAAAAATGCGTTTTCATTTTTTTTCCACATTTTTCAAAAACTTCTGGAAAAAAATGAACCGTTCAAAAGACTCATTATGCCTCATAGATTATACGTTGGGGTGTTAGCTTTCCAAAATGGGGTCATTTTGTGGGTGTTTCCATTGTCCTGGTGCTCCAGCGGTTTCAAAAATGTAATAGGTGGATGAGAAATGTGATGTGTAATTTATGCTCCTAGAACACCTGATGGTGCTCCATGCATGTTGGGCCTCTGTATGTGGCCAGGCAGTGAAAAAGTCCCACACATGTGGTATCGTAATACTCAGGAGGAGTAGCAGAATGTATTTTGGGGTGTCATTTTTGCTATCTAAATGCTATGTGTTGGAAATATCTTATAAACAGACAACTTTGTGTAAAATAAAATGCGTTTTCATTTTTTCCCACATATTCCAAAAACTTCTGGAAAAAAATAAACCATTTAAAAGACTAACTATGCCTCATAGATTATACGTTGGGGTGTAAGCTTTCCAAAATGAGGTCATTTTGTGGGTGTTTCCATTGTCCCGGTGCTCCAGGGCCTTCCAAAGTGTAATAGGTGGTTGAGAAATGTGATGTGTAATTTATGTTCCTAGAACACCTGATGGTGCTCCCTGCATGTTGGGCCTCTGTATGTGGCCAGGCAGTGAAAAAGTCGCACACATGTGGTATCATAATATTCAGGAGGAGTAGCAGAATGTATTTTGGAATGTCATTTGTGGTATACACATGCCATGTGAGATAAATAAGCTATTACAATGACAATTTTGTGGGAAAAAAATCTCAATTTTGCAAAGAATTGTGGGAAAAAAATACAACTTCAAATAGCTCACCATGCCTCTAACTAAATACATTGAAATTCCTACTTTCCAAAAAGGGGTTATTTGGGGGGCATTTGTACTTTCCTGGCTTGTTAGGGTCTCAGGAAATGAGACAGGCCACCAGTACATCAGATGTGATAATTTTTTATGATTTGCACCATAGCTTGTAGACTCTAAAACTTTCATACAGACCAAATAATTTCCACAAATTTTTGCTTATTTTTACCAAAGATATGTAGCAGTATAAATTGTGGCCAAAATTTATGAAGAAAAATTACTAATTTGCAAAATTGTATCACAGAAATTAAGAAAAATTCGATTTGGGTACAGTGTTGCATGACTGAGTAATTGTCATTCAAAGTGTGAGAGCACTGAAAGCTGAAAATTGGTCTGGATAGGAGGGGGGTTTAAGTGCCCAGTAAGCAAGTGGTTAAAGCACACCAAGAATTAACAGGTATCGAAAACCATCCTACAATGATAAAGAAGTGTAATCTTAATAAATGGTGCAGTGGACATTGTTAAAAAATCTTCGGGGACACCGAACACAGCTGGGCTAGAGCAGCTGTAGCTTAAAAGCACACAGGAGATACATTTGCTTGGGGATGTGCACCTCTTTTTGAAGTAATCTCTTCTGCTTTTACTGTAATATGTTCCACAGTCTGGGTCATCACAAGTATCCTAAAGTATAGCAATGGTATAAAGTCCTTTGAATCTTCCTTATTTGTGCATTAGGATTCAGCCTGGGCTCCATTCAACTATAAATGGTGAAAGAGCCCCCTTGCCAATGATAGATGTGCAACTGTTTAACTTCATCGTTCAATCAACCACATGCCAAGTAGAAATAACCTTTGACAATAATCCTGTATTTAATTTCTGGTTGGTTGCTGTACTCCTTTGTGCATCATATATAAGCTCTGTGCTAATGTTAGGTCAATAAGTAAATGGGCGAGGCATGATGGAGATGTTGTACACGTGGCTCAAGTGATTTTAGGTTCAGACAAATCATATTGCCATTATGAAAACCTTAGATTAAAAGGACAGAAACTTGCTTCTCAAGATTCATTCTGAACTTGCCGACCGAGGCCCTATATCAGTGCTAATAAATGATTTAGTAAGGCATCAAGCAAAGTGCAGTAGCCTATAACAGCCAATCAGCAATCATTTCCAGTGTTCTGAACTCTCTATGGAAAGTGAAATTTGATTGGTTGGTATGGGTTACTGCACTGTGCACATCATCATTACTCTATGTTCTGCCTTATTAAATATTCCTGAATATTGTGTCCATTTCACCCCACTGTCATGTCACATTTCATCAACTTCCTTCTACATCTTACTTGCTTCAAAGGTCTATAAAGCACTCATAAAGCACACACATTAAATGCATTTAATACCACCTTTTTTCATGTCAAGCCTCAGTATGCATGGTATGTTCATTTTATATATTAGATCTTTTTAGACAATTCACATTTTATTTTTTACATACTGGACAGATTTTCAATTTGATTTAAATTCAATTTGAATCTACAATGAACGTGTTTGAGACTTTTTAGTGGACAGTTCTGCTGGCTGTTCCATGGAGCAATGCTTTACATGTAATTCTATAGTGGCCCATTTTGCAAAATATTAAAGTAGGAATATGTGTTGTGGGTTGTATGATGATAAACAGGTTGATTGGTTATATTAGAATGATAGATCCAAATGATTATATAATACAGCAAAGAAAGAACATTTTTTGTAAAATTCCACTGGATGTTTCTCCATGACCTGTTGCTACTTTTCAATGAAATGTATTTGATTATTTGTTGATTCAGTGCTATCTGTGATTCCTTTATCAAATAATCATATTGTTACATACAAAAAAAATTGCATTGTGGTCATATTCCTATGGGGTGCCAACATCCAAACTAGTTAAACACAAAAAGATAACCCCTAAATGGACTTTAAAGGCACTGGTGTAGTAGATTATTTGAAAAGGTATACTTTATTAAACATAATACAAAAAATAACAGTAAAATGCATTGGAATGATTACAGTTGCTGTACACAAAATTACCACACAGATTGCACTATGAAATTCTCTGGGTCCACCCAACGCATTTCAGAGTATCAAATGTCTCTTTCTTCAGGGGTGTTATGAGTAGGTCAATCGTGTATGCATATTGTAGCGGTGTCACCAATGAAACATTCCATAGAACTATTAAAAAGAAACATTGACAGAACTGTGTCTCCATAAACTTCATACTTAAAGTGGCTGGTCTTGTTGATATGCATTAATATTGCATAGAAGTGATGGAATTTAAATAATGCCAGACTCCCCCAGGGGGCAATGGACAGCTAAGGGTGCTGAAACCAAAGGGAGGGCGTCACTCTGTGCCAAATAGGGACAGGCTGGTGGTGCAATAATGGTTTGAAAGTATGGAGATGTATACTAAAAAGTAATAAATGCAGAGCAATGAGTCTGCATTTATTACTTGAGTCAGTCGTATGAGTATACATGCTAGTGTCTTAAACGATCTAGATTCCTATCAATTTTGATATATTTCTTAGTTTTATTTTATTTATGGATCATATGTTAATTGGATTTAAATAGTGTTACAAAATACAGAGACATACATTGATGCCAAAAATAGGCAAGATAATGTATATTCCATGTATATGATAATAAAGCTAATATACATCTGCATAGGTACCTGGTTTGATCTGTATGTGCCATTGCCATAAATATGTCTCTATATCAGCACATTATTGGCTAATGAATCTTGTTGTTAAGCTCATTGTGAAACTATTAGGGATGAGCTTGATCTTCGGGATGAACATGAGTTTGACTCGAACATCGGGTGTTCGCCTGTTTGCCAAAATTGAACATTATGGGGCGTTTGTGGGAAATTCGAGCACCCGCGGAACGCCCCATAATGCACTGCGAGATCGCAGTGCATTGCTGCATGATGATTGTCCAAAGCATGCACCTGACCCAGCATCCTCTGCTAAGAGAGCCATTGGCCAAAGGCAGGGTGAGCCACTCTTGGCTCAGGGGGACTAAGTCCACTCCCCACACTATATAAGGCTGCCTGCACGGCGGCCCTGTGTAGTGTTGTTGGCATGGACAGAGACATAGCTTGATTTAGATTTCAGCAGGCAGGTTATTCAGTTAGTGGCAGTGTGTGTATATATATATATATATATACACACACTCTGCATCCAGTCAGTGTAGCCTAGAGATCTACATTCCACAGTGCATTCCGTGATGTACTATTTCTAATCTACTTTAGGCAGTGTATTTAATATCTATATACAGTCAGTCTAGTATATATACACTCTGCATCCAGTCAGTGTAGCCTAGAAATCTACATTCTACAGTGCATTCCGCGAGGCACTATTTCTAATCTACTTCAGGCAGTTTATTTAATATATATATACTGTGTTCGGGCGCCGGGCGGGGTTTGGAGCTGCTTTGCGGCGCGATCCATTGCACCGGTCAGCATCCGCCAATGTGAGAACAAAGTCACTTCCGGCGCCTTGCAGGCTACAAAAAGATGGATGCCGCTTAATCCCCTTGTGTTCAGTGGAGAGGGGAGGACTCTCCCCTCTCCACTGAACACACAGAGAAAGACAGGAAGAGGCTGAAGGGGAGAGAGAGACAGACGCGATATGAAGGAGGCAGCACAGCCCTCCTTCATATCGCATCTGTCTCTTACACATGTAAGGAGGACTGATGGGGACACACATGCGAGGAGGACTGATGGGGACACACATGCAAGGAGGACTGATGAGGACACACATGCAAGGATTACTGATGGGGACACACATGTAAAGGGGACTGATGGGGACACCACATGTAAGGAGGACTGATGGGGACACACATGTAAGGAGGACTAATGGGGACACCACATGTAAGGAGGACTGATGAGGACACACATGTAAGGAGGACTGATGGGAACAAACATGTAAGGAGGACTGATGGGGACACACATGCAAGGAGGACTGATGGGGACACACATGCAAGGAGGACTGATGGGGACACACATGTAAGGAGGACTGATGGGGACACACATGTAAGGAGGACTGATGGGGACACACATGTAAGGAGGACTGATGGGGACACACATGTAAGGAGGACTGATGGGGACACACATGTAAGGAGGACTGATGGGGACACACATGTAAGGAGGACTGATGGGGACACACATGTAAGGAGGACTGATGGGGACACACATGTAAGGAGGACTGATAGGGACGCCACATGTAAGGAGGACTGATGGGGACACAGATATAAGGAGGACTGATGGGGACACACATGCAAAGAGGACTGATGGGGACACACATGCAAGAAGGACTGATGGGGATACACATGCAAGGAGGACTGATGGGGACACACATGCAAGGAGGACTGATGGGGACACACATGCAAGGAGGACTGATGGGGACACAGATGCAAGGAGGACTGATGGGGACACAAGTGTAAGGAGGACTAATGGGGACACCACATGTAAGGAGGACTGATGGGGACACCACATGTAAGGAGGACTGATGGGACACACATGTAAGGAGGACTGATGGGGACACACATTTAAAGAGGACTGATGGGGACACACATGTAAGAAGGGGCTCCACTAGGGGCACAGATGTAAGGAGGAACTCCACTGATGGGGGCACAGATGTAAGGAGGGACTCCACTGGGGACACAGATGAAAGGAGGGGCTCCGCTGATGACACCGATGTAAGGAGGGGCTCCGCTGGAGACACAGATGTAAGGAGGGACTCCACTGATGGGGCACAGACATAAGGAGGGACTCCGCTGGGAACACTCATGTAAGGAGGGACTCTGCTGATGACACTGATATAGGGAGGGGCTCCTCTGGGGGCACAGATGCAAGAAGGGACTCCGCTGGGGACACTGATGTAAGGAGGGACTCCGCTGATGACACTGATGTAAGGAGGGTCTTCGCTGGGGACACAAATGTAAGGAGGGACTTTGCTGATGGGGGCACAGATGTAAAGAGGGGCTCCACTGGGGACACAGATGTGAGGAGGGGCTCTGCTGGGGATACAGATGTGAGGAGGGGCTCCGCTGGTAACACAGATGTAAGGAGGGGTTCGGCTGGGGACACAGATGTAAGGAGGGGCTCCACTGGGGATGCAGATGTAAGGAGGGGCTCCACTTGGGACACAGATGTAAGGAGGGGCTCCACTGGGGACACAGCTGTAAGGAGGGGCTCCACTGATGGGGACACTGATGTAAGGAGGGACTCCGCTGATGGGGACACTGATGTAAGGAGGGGCACCGCTGGGGACACTGATGTAAGGAGGGACTCCGCTGGGGACACAGATGTAAGGAGGGACTCTGCTGATGGGTACACTGATGTAAGGAGGGACTCCACTGATGGGGACAATGATGTAAGAAGGGGCTCCACTGGGGACACAGATGTAAGGAGGAACTCTGCTGATGGGGCACAGATATAAGGAGGGGCTCCGCTGGGGACACTGATGTAAGGAGGGACTCCGCTGGGGACACAGATGTAAGGAGGGACTCCACTGGGGACACAGATGTAAGGAGGGACTCCACTGATGGGGACACAGATGCAAGGAGGGACTCCACTGGTGACACTGATGAAAGGAGGGACTCTGCTGGGGCACCTGATGTAAGGAGGGACTCAGCTTGGGGCATCTGATGTAAGGAGGGACTCTGCTGTTGCCACCTGATGTAAGGAGGGAGGGGCTCTGTTGATGGGGACACTGATGTAAGGAGGGACTCCGCTGATGGGGGCACTGATGTAAGGAGGGGCACCGCCTGGTGACACTGATATAAGGAGGGACTCCGCTGGGGACACAGATGTCAGGAGGGGCTCCGCTGATGGGTACATTGATGTAAGGAGGGACTCCACTGATGGGGACACTGATGTAAGGAGGGGCTCCACTGGGGACACAGATGTAAGGAGGAACTCTGCTGATAGGGGCACAGATGTAAGGAGGGGCTCTGCTGGGGACACTGATGTAAGGAGGGACTTCGCTGGGGACACAAATGTAAGGAGGGACTCCGCTGGGGACACAGACGTAAGGAGGGACTCTGCTGGGGGCACCTGATGTAAGGAGGGACTCTGCTGGGGCACATGATGTAAGGACGGACTCTGCTGGGGCACCTGATTTAAGGAGGGATGGGCTCTGCTGATGGGGACACTGATGTAAGGAGGGAATCCGCTGATGGGGACACTGATGTAAGGAGGGGCACCGCTGAGGACACTGATGTAAGGAGGGACTCTGCTGGGGATACAGATGTAAGGAGCAGCTCAGCTGATAGGTACACTGATGTATGGAGGGGCTCCGCTGGGGACACAGATGTAAGGAGGGGCTCCGCTGAAGGGGACACTGATGTAAGGAGGGGCACCACTGGGGACACTGATGTAAGGAGGGACTCCGCTGGGGACACAGATGTGGGCAGCACAGTGGTGTAGTGGTTAGTACTTTCGCCTATGCAGTAAGAAGGGTCGCTGGTTCGAATCCCAACCACGACACTACCTGCCTGGAGTTTGCACATTCTCCCTGTGCCTGCGTGGGTTTCCTTCGGGCACTCCGGTTTCCTCCCACACTCCAATGACATGCTGGTAGATTAATTGGATCCTGTCTAAATCGTCCCTAGTATGTATGAATGTGAGTTAGGGACCTTAGATTGTAAGCTCCTTGAGGGACTCTGATGTGAATGTACAATGTATATGTAAAGCGCTGCGTAAATTGATGGCGCTATATAAGTAACTGAAATAAATAAACGTAAGGAGGGGCTCTGCTGATGGGTACTTTGATGTAAGGAGGGACTACGCTGATGGGGACACTGATGTAAGGAGGGGCTCTGCTGGGGACTCAGATTAAGGAGGAACTCTGTTGATGGGGGCACCTGATGTACGGAGGGACTATGCTGGGGGCACCTGATGTAAGGAGGGACTCTGCTGGGGGCACCTGATGTAAGGATGGATTCCACTGGGCGCACCTGATGTATGGACGGATTCTGCTAGGGACACCTGATGGTGGCAGGCAACGTGGCAGGTGACACACTCAGGGCTCCCACTGATTCTGCATTATGGTGAGTTGAATGATTTCATTTTATATTACAATGTAACAATAGAAATAATGGGCTTCAATCATCCTGACACCATAACAACCATGGTGCCAGTATTATTGAAGTGCTAACACCAGGTGTTTGGAGAATCTTTATCTGCTGATTGTTAAACTTTCTAGAATACACATATTTCTATTGTTATGTAGGATCTGGGCCTCCTGTCCCTCCCTCTCTGCCTCCCTTTCCGCCTCCCTTTCCCTCCATCCCTCGTTCATCTCAGACGCTAATAACACCCCCTTAGAGCCACACCATTTAAGCCACGCCCACTATTTCACAGAAACCATGTGTATTTTCACAGTGGGAGGGGTCAAAAAGGAAGGGCGTGGTCTGGCACCCCCCATCCTAAAACTTCACCAGCCAACACTGCAGTCTGTCTAATATATATATATATATACACACTCTGCATCCAGTCAGTGTAGCCTAGAGATCTACATTCTACAGTGTATTCCATGGTGTACAATTTCTAATCCACTTCAGGCAGTGTATTTGATTGATATATATATATATATGTATATATATATATATATATGTATATATACTCTGCAGCATCCAGTCAGTGTAGCAGCCTATATCTACAGTTCATTCCGTGGTATACTATTTCTAATCTACTTCAGGCAGTGTATTTAATATATATATATGCAGTCGTAGGGCAGTACACAGCACACAAAACAGTGCAACCATAGTGCAGTTGCTACTACTTTTCTGGTGGTATACACATTACACAATACAGTGCAACCGTAGTGCAGTTGCTACTACTTTTCTGGTGGTGTACACAGCACACAATACAGTGCAACCGTAGTGCAGTTGCTACTACTTTTCTGGTGGTGTACACATTACACAATACAGTGCAGCCATAGTGCAGTTGCTACTACTTTTCTGGCGGTGTACACATCACACAATACAGTGCAACCGTAGTGCAGTTGCTACTACTTTTCTGGTGGTGTAAACATTATACAATACAGTGCAGCAATAGTGCAGTTGCTACTTCTTTTCTGGAGGTGTACACATCACACAATACAGTGCAGCCATAGTGCAGTTGCTACTACTTTTCTGGCGGTGTACACATCACACAATACAGTGCAACCGTAGTGCAGTTGCTACTACTTTTCTGGTGGTGTAAACATTATACAATACAGTGCAGCAATAGTGCAGTTGCTACTTCTTTTCTGGAGGTGTACACATCACACAATACAGTGCATCCGTAGTGCAGTTGCTACTACTTTCTGGTGGTGTACACATTACACAATACAGTGCAGTGTGGTGTTGCCAAACAAAATATACATCATGTCTGGAAGGCCACCAAGGAGAGGCAGACACTCACAGGCCACTAAAAGAGGGCAAGCAGGCTCTGTGTCTACAGTCAACAGTGCTGGTCACGGACATGGTGCATCCTCTGCAGGTGGCAGTGGGGCACGCTTGTCCTTTTTTTCTGCTGCTGGCCGTGTTATTGAGCCAGAACATGCAGAAGAGTTGGTGGAGTGGATAACAAAGCTGTCCTCATCCTCATCCTCTGTCACCCAGGCTCAGAGTAGATTCCCTTCCAATGCAGCTGCCAAAGCGGCCTATTCCACCGGCTCCTTGACCACAGTCACTCCTTCCCTAGCCTTACCATCATGCATGGAGGAGTCCCCCAAACTATTTGACCACAGTGTCCGGTACATGCTGATGGAGGATGCGCAGCGATTCGAAGGCTCAGATGTTGCTTCCCAGGTTGAGGAAAGGAATAATGTGAGCCTAGAGAGAGGGGGTGCCCAAGAAGGACTAGAAACTGGCAGTCATGTTCCCCCAGCCGCAGCATACTGCCAAGTTTGCTCCAGTGATGAGGAGGGAGTCTGACTCTACTTGGGTGCCTGATAGAAGAGGAGGAGGCACAACTCCAACGAGGCAGGATGTCCTCTAGGGGGCAGCTTAAGGGCAGCCACCCTACTGCATCACACTAAAGAGCTCCGCAGGTGCAGGGCGCTGCTGACTCCCCACTGATTTTGAAAAGTTCCTTGGTGTGGGCCTTTTTTGACAGCAGATCGCACCGTTGCTGTTTGCAACCCATGTCTGAAGCGGATCAAGCGTGGCCAGAACAGCAGCCACTTGGGCATCACTTGCTTGACCAGACATATGACGACCTCCCATGCAGTCCGGTGGCAACAGCACTTGAAAGACCCACATCAGAAAAAAGGCGGACTTCTTCTTGCTCCTCATCTGGGATCTCCAACCCCACTATACCTCCAGTCCTCTCAAAAACCTGCACTGAGAGGAATGAAGGTATAGCAATAGGTGTTCCAAGTACTTGCAGCCAATCTATCAGTACACCTCCATCTGATTTTAGCAGGCAATTTTCCCTACCCCAGTTGCTAAACCGGAAAAAGAAATTGGGTCCCAGCCATCCACATGCTCAGTGTCTGAATGCTAACTTGGCCAAATTGCTAGCGCTGCAACTGCCTTTTCAGCTGGTAGACTCTGCCCCCTTCTGAATTTGTGGAATGTGCTGTACCTCAGTGGCAGGTTCCAAAACGCAATTTATTTTCACTGAAGGCCATTCCAGCTCTCTACCGGCATGTGGAAGGCAATGTTATGCCTCGTTGGACAGGGCGGTCAACAGTCTCTCTCCAGGGGGAATGGGGATGTGACGCTGTAGTGTTGGGGGAGGGGCCTGACAATGGCACCGGACGAGAGCACATGAGAGAGCTCCGGGTGGACCAGCAGGAGACAAACAGCGTGAGAGGCTGTGCCAAGCTCCCTGAATGACAGCCTCCGAGACTGGGCTGTAGTGAGCTATGAGTGCGGTGGTCAAGAGTTGAGGAGCGCGGTACCGTGAGCAGGCAAGGAGAGCAGAGTGTTCGGCGTGGAGGGAGAAATGGAGGAACACACCTAAAAGGTTTCTCCGGCCGGCCCGCCCCCCCTTCTCTGTCGCTCCCCCCCTTGATGTCCCTTCAGAGCCTAGGAGAAAAGTGCAGGGGATGAGGAGAGCAACAACAGGGAACAATGCTGGAAGAACTGGAAGTGAAACCAGAGGATCCCAGGTACTAAAATATGAACTAAACACTTAACTTTGCAAACCTGCATCTGTCTGTCTCTCCCAGAAGGAAGGATTCTTTGTGTTTAAGGAACAGTCTTTATATTGAGTTCTGCCTGAGACTTACTGGGACTGGAGTAGTGGCAAAGAAACAGATAAAAGATAAAAGAAATCAGCAACTAAGGTATGAATAAGGAGCAGTAAGGGGTGGAAGCGCAGGTGAATGAAGAAAGTTGTAATAAGTCGCTGATAAAACGCATCTAAAATTAAATCAAGGAATGATATATCATCTGAATTAAGGTCCTATCACTTATCATACTGCATTGACATCACATTCTTGCACCTCCCAGAGGAGCTCAGGTATTACTGTCTGAATTCCATTTACAGTGGGGACGGAAAGTATTCAGACCCCCTTAATTTTTTCACTCTTTGTTATATTGCAACCATTTGCTAAAATAATTTAAGTTCATTTGTTTCCTCGTTAATGTACACACAGCACCCCATATTGACAGAAAAACACAGAATTGTTGACATTTTTGCAGATTTATTAAAAAAGAAAAACTGAAATATCACATGATCCTAAGTATTCAGACCCTTTGCTCAGTATTTAGTAGAAGCACCCTTTTGATCTAATACAGCCATGAGTCTTTTTGGGAAAGATGCAACAAGTTGTTCACACCTGGATATGGGAATCCTCTGCCATTCCTCCTTGCAGATCCTCTCCAGTTCTGTCAGGTTGGATTGTAAACGTTGGTGGACAGTAGGGATGAGCCAAACACCCCCCTGTTCGGTTCGCACCAGAACATTCGAACAGGCAAAAAGTTGGTTCGAACACGCGAACCCTGTTAAAGTCTATGGGACTTGAACATGAATAATCAAAAGTGCTAATTTTAAAGGCTTAAAAGGCTTAAAATTGTCATAAAAAGAGGGGCGGGGTCACCCGTCACATAACGGTGACCCCGCCCCATCTGACGTCACAGGGAATGCCACAGGGAAGTCCCCGTCAAGTCCCCGTGCATCAGAGGGGGCCGGGGTCACCGGGTGGCCCCGCCCTCCGTTATTTAAGAAGTGTCAGAAGACGAGAAGCGTCACACAGCGGGAGCCTCCCATCATGGATGTGGAGCGGCCCGAGAACGAAGAAGGGAAGAAGATGCCGTGGAGGAAGATGCCGGACGAGAACACCGGAGCAAGAAGCAGAGGATCGGAGGAAGAATCAGAGGAAGAAGAAGATGGTAGAAGAAACCGAAGGAAGATAGAAGAAAGAAGATGGAAAAGAAGAAGACTTTAAATAAAGGAATTATCAAAAACTGTCTCTTGTCATTTTTAACATTTTTGGCACTTTTTTTGTGAAATGGTAGGGGTACTGTTTGTAACCCCTTACCATTTCACACGGGGGGGCCAGGATCTGGGGGTCCCCTTGTCTGCAGACCCCCACAACCACCGGGCAAGGGTTGTGGGGATGAGGCCCTTGTCCCCATCAACATGGGGACAAGGTGCTTTGGGGGGGACCCCAAAGCACCCTCCCAATGTTAAGGGCATGTGGCCTGCTACGGTTCAGGAGGGGGGGCGCTCTCTCATCCCCCCTCTTTTCCTGCGGTCTGCCAGGTTGCGTGCTTGGATAAGGGTCTGGTATGGATTTTTGGGGGGACCTTACGCCGTTTTTTTTTATTTTGGCGCGGGTTCCCCCTTAAAATCCATACCAGACCTCAAGGGTCTGGTATGGATTTTGAGGGGGACCCCCACGCCATTTTTAAAAAAAATTTGGCGCAGGGTTTCCCTTAATATCCATACCAGACCTGAAGGGCCTGGTATGGAATTTAGGGGGACCCCCACAATTTTTTTTACATTTTGGTGCGGAGTTCCCCTGTGGGGAAATCCCATGCCGTTTTTATCAATGAACTTTTATGTGTATTGTCGGACCGACAATTCATTAATAGCCGCGAATAGTTTTAAATTACTTTTTTTCCTTTGAAATGTCATTTTGCTGTCAGACTGTTCTAAACACGGGAAACATGCGCCCCTTTACAGGCATACTATAGACACCCCCCAGGTACGAAATTTAAAGGAATATTACACTTTTGATGTTTCACTTTAAGCATTATTAAAATCACTGCTCCCGAAAAAACGGCCGTTTTTAAAACTTTTTTTTGCATTGATCCATGTCGCCTGGGGCAGGACCCAGGTCCCCAAACACTTTTTATGACAATGCCATGCATATAAGCCTTTAAGCACTTTTGATTTCTCCCATAGACTTTTAAAGGGTGTTCCGCGGCTTTCGAATTTGCCGTGAACACCCCAAATTGTTCGCTGTTTGGCGAACTGGCGAACAGCCGATGTTCGAGTCGAACGTGAGTTTGACTCCAACTCGAAGCTCATCCCTGGTGGACAGCCATTTTTAGGTCTCTCCAGAGATGCTCAATTGGGTTTAAGTCAGGGCTCTGGCTGGGCCATTCAAGAACAGTCACGGAGTTGTTGTGAAGCCACTCCTTCGTTATTTTAGCTGTGTGCTTAGGGTCATTGTCTTATTGGAAGGTAAACCTTCGACCCAGTCTGAGGTCCTGAGCACTCTGGAGAAGGTCTTCGTCCAGGATATCCCTGTTCTTGGCCGCATTCATCTTTCCCTCGATTACAACCAGTCGTCCTGTCCCTGCAGCTGAAAAACACCCCCACAGCATGATGCTGCCACCACCATGCTTCATTGTTGGGAATGTATTGGACAAGTGATGAGCAGTGCCTGGTTTTCTCCACACATACCGCTTAGAATTAAGGCCAAAAAGTTCTATCTTGGTCTCATCAGACCAGAGAATCTTATTTCTCACCATCTTGGAGTCCTTCAGGTGTTTTCTAGCAAACTCCATGCAGGCTTTCATGTGTCTTGCACTGGAGGAGAGACTTCCATCGGGCCACTCTGCCATAAAGCCCCGACTGGTGAAGGGCTGCAGTGATGGTTGACTTTCTACAACTTTCTCCTATCTCCCGACTGCATCTCTGGAGCTCAGCCACAGTGATCTTTGGGTTCTTCTTTACCTCTCTCACCAAGGCTCTTCTCCCCCGATAGCTCAGTTTGGTCAGACGTCCAGCTCTAGGAAGGGTTCTGGTCATCCCAAACATCTTCCATTTAAGGTTTGTGGAGGCCACTGTGCTCTTAGGAACCTTAAGGGCAGCAGAAATTGTTGTAACCTTGGCCAGATCTGTGCCTTGCCACAATTCTGTCTCTGAGCTCTTCAGGCAGTTTCTTTGACCTCATGATTCTCATTTGCTCTGACATGCACTGTGAGCTGTAAGGTCTTATATAGACAAGTGTGTGGCTTTCCTAATCAAGTCCAATCAGTATAATCAAACACAGCTGGACTCAAATGAATGTGTATAACCATCTCAAGGATGATCAGAAGAAATGG
The DNA here is from genome assembly GCF_042186555.1 of Aquarana catesbeiana. Taxonomy (NCBI): domain Eukaryota; kingdom Metazoa; phylum Chordata; class Amphibia; order Anura; family Ranidae; genus Aquarana; species Aquarana catesbeiana. The sequence goes on from NC_133330.1 coordinate 89,790,764, forward strand.
ACAGCACCTGATTTAAATATATGAGTGTCACAGCAAAGGGTCTGAATACTTAGGACCATGTGATAATTCAGTTTTTCTTTTTTAATAAATCTGCAAAAATATCAACAATTCTGTGTTTTTCTGTCAATATGGGTTGCTGTGTGTACATTAATGAGGAAAAAAAATGAACTTAGATGATTTTAGCAAATGGTTGCAATATAACAAAGAGTGAAAAATTTAAGGGGGTCTGAATACTTTCCATCCCCACTGTATATCACGGACTTTGAAATACTAAACTGGCTTCAGTTTGCCGCTCGGCAGAACGATTTCTGTGTATGTAAAGTGTAAACGACATATTAAGTACTGTCAGTAGATGACCAAGTGGGAGCAGCAACTGAGTGATAAAGTGGATGAAACTGTGTAACAAAGCTCTGAAAAGAAAGTTGTTAAGTCGCTGCTGAAAAACGCATATAAAAATTAAATGCAGAATGACCAGGCAGTAGGGTGTTTTCAATTGTGTCAAACTTACAGCAATGGAGGGGATATCATATGAACAAAATATACCTTACTGAACTGGCATCTGGGTACTGGCCAGGGCCTAGAATCCAGGTAGTAGGATTAGTATAAAACCTACTTTGTACATTAGGAAAGATCAATGGTTGAACGATTTGGAGTGGTAATTATCTGAGCATAGGTGCTACCACATGAGTGTAAAATACTGCATTGACTTTACAAACTGGCAGTTCCCAGAGGAGCCTAGGTATCACTGAGTGAACTTAATATATGTCATTGACTTTGAAGATATATACTTACTCTAACCTGTTGCTCCTGATAGAATGATCTCTTTGTGCAAAATTTAAACGACAATAACGGAATCAAGGAATGATATGTTATTTGAAACAAGGTACTACCATAAGAGCTTATCATCATACTGCATTGACATTGCAAACTTGCACTTCCTAGAGGAGCTCAGGTACTAGTGTTTGAATTCAATATATCTCATTGACTGTGGAACCTTAAAATCTGTCTTAACCTGCCGGCTGGCAGAAAGATTTTTGCTTTTTTCTTTTTTTGGGTGTAAAGCTTAAATGGCATATTAAGCACCACCAGTGGATGATTGAGGGGGAGCAGCACTTGAGTGACAATGTGGATGAAACTGTGTAACAAAGTTATGAAAAGTAAGCTGCAATAAATCGCTGTTTAAAAACGCATATAAAAGTTTAATGCAGAATGATCATGAAGTAAGGCATTCTCAAATGTGTTAAACATACTGCATTGATTGGGCAAAACCTGTATTTTTCAGCGGAGCTCAGGTATCATTATATGAACTAAATATATCTTATTGGATTAGTAACTCAATACTGATTTAGGCCTACCTCCAAGGTAGTAGGACGCCTGTGTGAAGTGGTTGCCCCCCAGGGGTGGACCCCTTTAAAAGGAGAATGCAGGGTTGCGTGTAAATTTGCCTTACGGCTGCAACTTGGGAATATTGCTGTCAGGGAGGAGAGGAGAAAAATACAGAAACGAACCAGGAAAGGAAACAGAAGATACAATAATACAGGTGTAAATCAATAGGCATTGCATATCAAACGTTTAAAGACCCTGGAAAGCAGAAACTTTATCTATAAGTGGAAATCAACTTGGGGAGAAAAAAGGCAGCAAACAAGAAACCCAGCATGAGAGGTAGAACTGTAAAAGGGACCCCAAAACCCCAAAAGAGAGCTTGAATATGAGTACGATTCAGAAGTACTTAACAAAAGAGGGGAGTCCAAAAAGCCCGGCATCTGAAAAACAACAGGGGACTAAAGAAAAGAAAAAAGACCTTGGGAAAAATAAAGGAGAGATACAGGGAAAAGCCAGTACAGATACCACGATAGAAAGTGAAGCAGAAACAAGCAGAATGGAGGAACAGATCAGCGCTCAAATGCCAACTAAATTGGAAATAACAGAGATGTTCCTAAGATTAGAAAACTCCATTAAGACAGAAATTGCATCAATGCCGGATGACCTGGGGCAACTGTTAAAGAGGGTAGAGGAAACAGAAGTAAAAGACAGAGACGCAAGATCAAGAAATAAAAGAGTTAAAAATACAAGTCAAAACCCTGCAAGCTGGCCAGAGGGAAATGCAATATAAACGGGAAAATCAGGAAAATCAAAGTAGAAGGCAGAATTTGAGGATCAGGGCACTCCCAGAAGACAGGAGAGAAGAGTTGAAAAAAATAATGAATAAAATATTTAATCCCCTCTTGGATAGAAGAGAAGATGAAGAGCTAAAGATCGATCAAGTACATAGGATCAGGAAACCCACAAATTTAAGTGCGGATGTTCTGCGTGATGTTATAGTCAGGTTTCAATTGTACGAAGATAAAGCAGAAATCTGGAGTAGACTGAGAGGCAAGCCGCCACTGAAGTATGAGGGAGTGGATCTTCAAGTTTTTGCAGATCTATCAGCAGAAACACTGGCAAAGAGAAAGCTTCTAAAACCATTACTGGATCAATTGAGGGCTGTGAACATCAAATATAGTTGGGGGTTCCCTGCATCTCTAACAGCTCAGAAAGAAGGCAGACCAGCGAGATTAAAGTTCCCTGAGGACTCACAGGAATTTTGTAAGAAAATAGATATCTAAATCCCAGATATCCCTGATTGGTCGGAAAGAGGAAGAATTCTACTGCAAGAAGAACACGAGAAAAGGAGAGAGGGGGGAAGAAAAAAAAAGGGGGAAAAAAAAAAAAGAGACTGCCTGAGAAGTGACTCTGATAGACGGAATTAAGAAGGTTCTGGGGTGGGTGTGGTGGATGATGGTGGAGAAAATGAGGCTGGTTATTGGGAAAACCCGGGGCTTCTGTGGGTGGTTGGTTCCCCCCCGCCCCCCCATTGCGTTGGGGGGGAGGAGACAGGGGAATGGAAGTAGGTGGTCATGGTCGGAGCTCCACCCTAGGATAGGAGATCTGCAGGAAGGATATGGAGAGGGACTCCACCTGCGAGTCAGGGGCCGGTGAGTGGCCATGGGGGGGGAGAAGGGGGGAGAGTACAGGGGGGAAGGAGCACCCTGCAAGAAAGTATAGTAGTTACCCAATATAAAACCTTGCAAGTTAAAACAGCAACAACCCAACATAAAACTTCGATATTTTAAATGATAAGAATAAAATAGGGGAATGTACCCCATTTATTGATACTCCATTTTCGCTAGGACAGGCTAAGAATGGGGGCGTAAGCATCCAGAAAGAAGGGGGTGTCAGGGATACCCTGTGGCAGGACAGACACTCAGGCGTGCACGCGTGCGCATATATGTCCCCATCAGGCAGCGGCGCGTGAATGTGCGCAGAGACACGCGGCAGGCTCGCATGTGTGGGAGCATGCGGCAGGTGCACGTGCGCTAACTCGGCTTGCCACCAGTTCCCCTTTAAAAGGCCAGCAGCTGCTCTCGTACATGTTGTCTGATCTGCAGCTTTACCTGAGTCTGATCCTGAACCTGCTGTATTACCTGATCTTGCTTCGTTGACTACTGCTGCCTTCTCCTCTCCTGACCCGGCCTGCCTTGACCCTGCTACTTCTGAACCTGTTGATCTCCTGTTGCCGAACCTCTGCCTGCCTGCAGACTACTCTTTGAATGCTGATTGTACTACCTGTTGCCCGTGCTGACCCGGCTTGTCTCACTCTGCTTCAGTCCGTTCCTGATCCAGCTCCACCTAGATCCAGGGATCGCTGACCCACACCTATACCACCGCTTCCTTCTGCTAACCAGACCATCCGGTGGATCACCTCTACTTATCTGCATCAGCTACCACGGATAATACAGGCGCTCCTACCGCACTGCGCTCCTGTACCACTGTTGCAACCCCAGTGGTCCCCGAGCCAGGGCTGTAAGAGAGGTCTCCTTCTACAGTTGGGCTCTGATACCAGGTACGTGACAGTATCAGACAGCCATGACTGAGCCTACAGAAGGAGTCTCACAGATGGAGGAGGTGGGCCGCCACCTCGCAGCCCTCCCGCAAGCTGTACAGACCCTACATGAAGGGTATCTTAAGTTAGAGGGACAAATTCAGACACTCCCTTTCAGCTCAGTTCCAGTATCCTTCAATTCTCTGGGGAGAGCATCAAGTTTCGGGCCTTCCGCAACGCATGTCAGCTGTATTTTGCTTTGCAACCCTGGACTTTCATGCTGAAATCCACCAAAGTGGGGTTTATAATTTCACTACTACAAGGGGATCCTCAAGCCTGGGCTCATCGGTTGCTGGAACTAGACGACATACAGACGCATACCATGTCGTCTTTTCTCAATGCTATGTCACAACTATATGACGATCCATTACGTACATCTACAGCAGAAGCTCCAGCAAGGCCGCAGAATGGCTGAGGGCTATATTTCAGACTTCAGATGCTGGAGTGCAGACACCCAGTGGAATAATGCAGCTCTGTGGCACCAGTTCCGCATGGGTCTATCTGAAAATTTGAAAGATGAACTCGCCCAAGTGGAAATACCTGATACCTTGGAAGGACTTATCAGTCTGGTAATTCAGATTTACCAGCGGCTCCGTGAGCGCCAATCAGAAAGATGCACCCAGCAGACCCACTCTGTATGGATGACACCAAAGGCTCCTGTTCGGCCCCTTGCCAGCTCAAGTCCTATCAACCCTGCATCTGCCGCTTCAAGGCCCATGCAACTGATGCGCCACACATTATCTCCTCTGCGATCGCGATCACGCCGCCTGCAGAAGAATCTTTGCCTGTATTGTGGAGAGGCCAGCCATTATGTTCATGGGTGTCCTGCAAAGATGAGGAAGCTTTATCCTACTAACCTCACAATGCTACCTGCCCAGTCAGCCTACCTTACCCTTCCTCTGTTAGTTCAGTTTCCAGAAAAGACAATTCCCGTTAACGCTATTGTGGACTCCGGAGCATGCAGTTGCTTTATTGACTTAAACTTTGCCGCCCAGCAACATATTCCCTTGTGACCAAAGATGCATGGACTGTCTGTCTACAGCAGGAGTTGAAATGGATCCCCAAAAAGTGTCCCCCATACTGGAATGGCCTGTACCCACAGACAAGAAGGGGGTACAACGCTTCGTAGGTTTTGCGAACTTTTATAGGAAGTTCATTAAAGGGTTCTCTGCCATCATCACCCCAATAACACAACTAATCAAACAAAACCTACAATTCTGCTGGAACTCTGAGGCACAGAGCGCTTTCGAAACGCTAAAGAAACTCTTCACCTCGGCTCCTATCCTCAGCCGCCCTGACCCGTCCTTACCCTATATCCTCGAAGTGGACGCTTCCGAAACAGCAGTGGGGGCAGTTGTTTCCCAACGTCAAGGGGTTAAAGCCTTGATGCATCCTGTGGCCTTCTTCTCATGGAAAATTTCTCCAGCAGAAAAAAATTACGACGTAGGAGATCGTGAGCTATTAGCCATCAAAGCAGCACTGGAGGAGTGGAGATACTTGTTGGAAGGCGCTAACCTTCCCATACTGATATATACTGACCATAAAAATTTAGAGTATTCAAGATCTGCCAAAAGACTGAAGCCAGGACAAGCTCGATGGGACCTGTTTTTTACTGGTTTTTCCTTTCACATAACCTACCGACCTGGATCAAAAAATACAAAACCAGACGCACTATCGTATGTACGATGACCCCAAGGACTTGTCAGCACCAGATACCATCCTGCCTACAAGGAACTTCCTACTTCTGCAGACAGATCTTTTGTCACAACTCAAACAAGCTTCCATAAACATCCTCAGCCCCCCTGGGGTGATACTACCCCCTAAAGATGGCCTGCTTTGGAAAGGAGGCAAGATTTTTGTTCCTGAGAGTTTGCGAGTGGGGGTCCTAAAGATGTTCCATGATCATCCCCTGGCAGGCCATTTTGGCATACATAAGACTCTTGAACTCGTATGACGTACTTTTTGGTGGCCTGACCTAGAAGGATTCTGTAAGAAATATGTGAATTCATGCTCTGTTTTTATTCAGAACAAGACAGCGAGAAGTAAGTCCTGGGGCCTGCTGAAACCTCTACCCATTCCTGATAAATCATGGGGGATTATCTCTATGGACTTTATAGTGGAGCTCCCACCTGCTGAGGGATGCACGGCAATCTTTGTTGTAGTGGACCGATTAACCAAGATGGCCCATTTTTTGCCCTTAAAGAGTACCCCATCTGCTATGGAAACAGCCCGAGTGTTCATTAAGGAGACTGTTAGATTGCATGGGGTCCCTGCAAACATCACGTCTGATCGTGGTGTACAGTTCACCTCACGCTTCTGGAGAGCCCTATGTAAAGTGTTGAAAATTGAGTTGGCATTGTCCTCAGCATACCATTCCCAAACTAATGGGAAAACAGAGAGGACTAATCAAACGCTCGAACAGTACATCCGGTGTTTCACATCCTTTGCTCAAGATGATTGGGTATGCTTAATGCCATTAGCAGAATTTGCCTACAACAATGCCAATCACTCAGCTACAGGTCAATCCCCTTTCTTTTCTAATTATGGTTTCCAGTTATAATTTTTGCCTGATTTCATTTCAGAGTCTACAGATCCAGCAGTGCAAAATACCATGGATTTCCTCAACCACAATAATAAGATCTTGCAGGAAGCAATGGCCAAAGCGCAAGCTGACAATAAGAAGGCTTTTGATAGGAAAAGGAGAGGAGAACTGAACCTACAGCCGGGTGATCAGGTATGGCTTTCCACAACCAATCTTAAGTTGAAATGTCCATCGAAGAAGTTGGCACCCAAATTTACTGGTCCCTTCCTGGTGAAGAGGAGGTTAAATGAAGTATCATATGATCTGTCTTTACCTGACTCATTTAAAATACATCCTATATTTCATGTTTCGCTACTGAAACCTGCAGTACCTGATCCTTTCCCTGACAGAGGACCTAAACCACCGGAACCACCGTTTTGATTGATGGAAATGAGTAATATGAAGTGGAGGCTATCTTGGATTGCAGAAGAAGGTGAAATCAGGTACAATTTCTGGTTAAATGGAAGGGATACGGCCTGGAGGACAATTCCTGGGAGCGTGCATGCAATATCCATGCAAGAAGGTTAGTTTGTGCCTTTTTTCTTGTTAACCCTGATAAGAAGAACCTGTTAGGCATCCGGGGGTTTGCCCCTTACTCTAGTAATAGAATGGAAGATCCTTTGTCTCAACCATGGGAGCTGAACTCCTCTATGTGGGAGAACTGAAGGGGATACATCCTATGCACTGGTGGCCACTAAATAAGAGGTAATGAAGATGGGGAGGGGTGCTCCAGCCCAAAAAACCTGGTCAAGGTCTATTACAATATACAAAAACATATCTGGGGGGGGCACACCCTACAATGTGTTTAAATTCAAGATGGTGCTGCTATAAGTACTACAGAAGCAAATACTCTTGCGCACAGGTGTGTAAGCTAGATGATCCAAAGAATTCAAAATGGACAATGAATTTCGGCCTTGCTGCCCTCTAGGATGGGGATATCCTATTAGTAAAAGGAAAAGAAAGAAAGAGGGCGCACCAGCCTAGTGCATTATCCTTTAGTATATTTATTTAAAAACATGATTAAAATCTACTCACAAAGGTGGAAAAAAGTCGAGCTTATAGCAATCCTAAAGCAATTGGTCCACTGGTAGCAGTTTCCAGGTCCTAGGAAGAGGACGTACGAACCACTGCTGGCTGACGCATTTAGAAGGTGTCCTTTCTTCTTCAGAGCCTTCTGAGGGGGAGGGATGCTCCAGCCCAAAAAACCTGGTGAAGGTCTATTACAATATACAAAAACATATTTGGGGGGCACACCTTACAATGCGTTTAAATTCAAGATGGTGCTTTTTGTATATTGTAATAGACCTTGACCAGGTTTTTTGGGCTAGAGCACCCCTCCCCCTCCTCATTACTTCTTATTTAGTGGCCACCAGTGCATAGGATGTATCCCCTTCAGTTCTCCCACATAGAGGAGTTCAGCTCCCATGGTTGAGACAAAGGATCTTCCATTCTACTACAAGAGTAGGACCCATTAATTCGGGGTAATTTGTCGCAGTAAGTGGGCTTAGCACTATATGACCATATAGTGTGACCAAACCCCCCTATTTTTTTGAATATGTTCAGGTGTTTTTAACCAACCTTACAGGAAATGTCATTCTTGAATGTGTGCGCTGTAAAATATTTTTTTGTACTGTTTGTAGGTCTTATAGCAGCACCATCTTGGATTTAAACGCATTGTAGGGTGTGCCCCCCAAATATTTTTTGTCCTTTTACAGTTGGGCTCTGATACCAGGTACGTGACAGGGGGAACCTTAAAGAGTAAATTATGACATCAATAAAATTTTTTGACATATAATGTAAGAGGGTTAAATACGCCAATAAAGAGACATAAAATCCTGAAAGAGATTGGGCAATATAAGGCCGGGGTAGTATTCCTACAAGAGACACATACAGTATATGTCACAAAACAAATGTTAAGCTATACTCAAAACAATTTTGCACATGGTACTATGGTGATTAGATGTCAAAAAGGTCAAAGGGGGTGGCAATTGGTAAGGAGAAGGTGTTCGGTTTCTATTGGAGGATAGATCCCGAGGGAAGATATCTCTTCCTAAGAGGGAGGTTATACAAAATGGAGTGTACATTGGTAAATATATATTGCCCCAATAGAAACCCAACAAACTATCTGAAAGAGGTGAAGGGAAAGTTACTGGACTTTAAAAAAAAAGGGAAATTGATAATGGATGAAGATTGGAACTCTTGTATGAATATGGGCCTGGGTAGTACGTCCCGTGCACAGGAGACTAGGAACGTTCAATTAAAAGCGAAAAAACAGAAGCTACATTAATATCAGATGGTAGACGTATGGAGAATACAACATCCTAAAACTCAAGACTATACATTCTACTCCCCGGTGCATGGGACGTACTCTAAGATTGACTACATAATGGTAGAGCATAGATTATTGGATTTGGTAATTGCAACAAATATAGAAATAACTACACTATCAGATCATGCACCATTGACCATGAAAATGAGGGTACCAGGGATGCAGAGACAGTCTTATGCAAGGAGGTTAAACGAAGACTTGATCAAGGATAAGCAAGGGGAAGAGATAATTATATTAATCAGACATAAGATACATGGGACAATATTACAATTGTGAGTTGGTCAGATTACTGTCAGTTTTTTGGCTTCAGTAGATTTCTCAAACAAATGCTGTTTCACATAATGGGGATAGATATCATTGTTGTATTCAATTGACAGTTTTCAACAGGCTATTGTCTCTATAGCTACAGTGCACAAGTAAGAGATTTATTTGTTTGAGGTTCTTTCAGCTCTCAAACTGAAAGAATGACTGTTAGATTACTGTCAGGTGTTGGCTTGAGTAGACAATAGGTACATAGATACCATTTTTGTATTCAATTGACAGTTTTCAACAGTTCATTGTTTCTACAGCTACAGTAAACAGGTATGTTTTCTGTTGTTTGGTAACTATGGTAAATAGCCTGACACATAAAAGGGGTGAGTAGAGACAGGGACACACACACCATCATGCTGTAAGATCAGAAGCCACCCATGATAGAAGAAAGCTGCCTGTTCCTCCAGAAGAATCGTTGCCAATGGAGATCACGAACATACAGTAACAGAAGATAAGTAACCTTTAAGTGTATTTGTACTGATATAGACCATAGGCTGTTCATTTGCTAGGCATTTTGCTTGTTATAGATATCTGTCAGTCTTGTATTGTATTCCTAAGATTCTAATAGTTTTGTATGTACAGCATCTTTGTATGGTAAAAGCACATTTACACACTGCAGAAGTCTTAGCTTCCTTGCTTATACCACAGAGTAACCTTACTAGATAAGTGCAAGCAAAACATTTGGGGGCTCGTGCCGCAATCTGTGCTATAATTCAATTGAAGCAGACCTGGTTTTCTGTAGTGTGTTGTGTAGCTTGTGCTAGGTAAAATGCTGCATAAGCTGTTTAGGAAAAGCAAGGCTGCAGAGGGTTCTGGTGGCCAGAAGGAAGTGTGCAGCTTACCTATCTGGGCCAGAGACAATGAGTGGGAGCCTCTTGCTAAAGAATTTGTGAAGTATGCTTCTCCCTTGAAGCTGACTTGGGGTGATAAAGTCTCAGATCATTTTGTAGATTTTAGCCTTAAGGGGTTGGATTTAAGTAAAAAAGAGAAGAGAACAGTGTCCACAGTGGGCTGGTATTTTCCTCATGCTATTTACACCGAATCACATAGAAGGGAGAAGGCAGAGGCAGAAGTTAAGGTATTAAAAGACCAGCTAGCAGTTACTTCAGAGTGTGTACGTTCAGCCACTAGTCGGGCTGATGATTTGCAAGAGCTGTGGGCAGCCCTCATGACCAAATCAATTAATGCCTTAAGGAAAAGGAAGGGCCGTAAACCTGTTAGTAAAGTCAGGGTACGTGCCATTGTCACATCCCAAAATTGGGATTGTGAGGATGTGCTCACCTCAAATGATAGTGAGCATGAGGAGATAGTTTGATATTTCGCATGATGATCTGCTAGCGCGAAAGAAAAAGTATGCCAGACCTCTCATTACTAAGCATAGGAAATGGCAACATGATAGAGAGGATATGGCAGATGGGGAGGTGCATTATCGCAACCCCAGAGATGTTGAATTTGAAGAAGTATGGGAGTTTACACAAACTGAAATCCATGAGCTGGCAAAACAATACAAACAAAGGTCTGGGGAGCCCCTATTAACCTGGCTCCTACGCTTATGGGATGAAGGGGCGGACAGTGTTGCTTTGTCAGGTATGGAAGCAGTGACTATGGGAGTGTTAACCCATGATCCCCAATTGTGTCAGTCAATGTGAGAAGCCAGCGAGTTTAGCGTGAATTTTTCACTGTTAGACCTTGTGAGAGATGGAATAGTCCGAGTATACGCTAGTCCTACTGACCTGGAAAATACCTACTCATGGAGAGCAATAAGAGAGGGTATTTCCAGGTTATGTGAGATGGGTTGTATAACCGGATTAAATACGTTTCCAGAATGGATGGGTCCATATATGGAATCCTTTACGTCTGCTCTGTGCTCTAAGCTGATGAAGTCTGCCCCATTTAATCTCAGGGCTCCATTATGGTCCTTGTTGGGAGGCATAAATAAACATGCAAGATTCATGAAGCCACAACCCTTTTAAGCCAGTTGGGGGAGCTAGAGGAGACTAAAACAAAACCTGTCAGGGCAGTAGATAAGGTCAAGGCCAGACATGAAGAATACAAGCAGAAAAGAACAGAGAAGAAAGGGAATGGGGTAGAGAAGACAGGAGGTGAAGAGAAAACCAGGCTATTCATTTCTAGGAAAGAAATGTGGGTGAACCTATTAAAGGCAGAAGTACCTAAAGATGAGATAGATGGGATTTCTACTGCAGAAATGCTGAAGAGGTGGAAACATTTAGTAGGGAAAACTGTCAGGGTTAGAAACACTACTCCTAGTGAAGATAACATCAGCCTGGACTTAGAGAAAACAGAACAGACCCCTCCTGTTAACCCCAAACCAATTCCCAAAACTGAACATGAACCCAAACCCAAATCCCTTTATCCTGGGGAGGAATTAGAGAGAATCAGAAAAGGGGATTGGGAGGTTTCTTATCCTTTATGAAGGGAAGGTGAGTCTCCTGTAATAGTCGTGAGGGCAGTGACAGCAGGAGAACGACGCCCATATGCACCTGTCACTGTATGGTGGGGGAAGTCATCTTCTCCTACACATGTAATGGCTTTAGTTGATAGCGGAGCCGAAGTTAGACTTTTGCAAGGAAATCCTTCCCATCACAAAGGAGAATTGATTTATGTAGAAGGTTTGGGAGGGCAAACTACACCAGCAGTTAGGATACGGGTGAAACTGGCTATTGGCAAGGGATCAGGATTTATGACAAATGTTTTGGTATCAGAGTTGCCCAAAAATATTCTTGGGAGGGATGTACTTCAAGGTCAGTCAATTCAGACTGAAAGAGGTACATTCACATTCGGGTATCCTGATAAAGCGTATCTGGTTAAGGCGGTGAAGGCTGTGGTCAGAGGTCATGCGAAATGGACCCCTGTCTACATTCCTTCACCAGAGAAGCCAGTCCGTCTCAAGCAGTACAGACTTCCTGGAGGCCACAAAGAAATTGGGGAGACTATTCAAGAACTGTTGAGAGTAGGGATCCTTAGATCTGCTGTAAGTCCTTTCTCGTCTCCGGTGTTCCCAGTAAAGAAACCTGATGGCACATATAGAATGACTGTGGATTACAGAGGTCTAAACAAAGTGGCACCTCCATTGAAGTCAGCTGTACCGATATGATCTCAATTGTTGAGAAAATTGCTAAAAATGCAGGAGAATATCATGCTGCGATAGACCTGGCTAATGCTTTCTTTTCGATTTTAATAGACCCAGAGTGTCAAGACTAGGGATGAGCCGAACACCCCCCAGTTCGGTTCGCACCAGAACCTGCGAACGGACCGAAAGTTCGCACGAACGTTAGAACCCCATTGACGTCTATGGGACTCGAACGTTCGAAATCAAAAGTGCTCATTTTAAAGGCTAATTTGCATGGTATTGTCCTAAAAAGGGTTTGGGGACCCGGGTCCTACCCCAGGGGACATGTATCAATGCAAAAAAAACTTTTAAAAACGGCCGTTTTTTCGGGAGCAGTGATTTTAATGATGCTTAAAGTAAAAAAAAAAAAAGTGAAATATTCCTTTAAATATCGTACCTGAGGGGTGTCTATAGTATGCCTGTAAAGTGACGCGTGTTTCCCGTGTTTAGAACAGTCCCTGCACCAAATGTCATTTTTAAAGGAAAAAATCTCATTTAAAACTGCTTGCGGGTTTAATGTAATGTCGGGTCCTGGCAATATGGATGAAAATCAGTGAGACAAACGGCATGGGTACCCCCCAGTCCATTACCAGGCCCTTTGGGTCTTGTATGGATATTAAGGGGAACCCCGCACCCAAATTAAAATAAGGAAAGGTGTGGGGCCACCAGGCCCTATATACTCTGAACAGCAGTATACAGGCTGTAGGTTTGTTGTTAAGTAGAATCTCTTTGTAATTTTGAACGGGTACATTTTTAACGTGTTTAGCTCCAGCCAAAAAATCTTTTTTAAGCTTTTTGGAAAACATAGGGAAGGGTTATCACCCCTGTGACATTTGTTTTGCTGTCTTTCCTCCTCTTCAGAAGATTTCACCTCACTTTTTGTCCCAATGGATTGGAAAGCATCAGTGGAAAGGAGAAATGTTTTTCCCATATTAACTCTTACAGGAGAGAATTTCCCTTCCTAGGGGTAGATTTATTCTCACTTCCTGTTGTCTCCTTCCGTTTGCAAGTAGGAGTCGTTTGTAAGTTAGTTGTTTGAAAGTAGGGTCCTGCCCTATATACTCAGCAGAAATTTGGGCCTTAGGTGTTGCTGTGGCCACAACACTGTAAGCCATCACAGGGCTCTGCTGTGAAATATTAGATCAAGAATTGTAATTACATGCCCCTGTTGAACAGGAGCTGAAAAATTAAGCCTTAGGCACTGGTGCTGGTGCCACAACACTGCAACCCCTCACAGACACTCTAGTTGGAATGCAGGAACGAGCCCTGCTGCAAAGTATTGCATCAAAAATTGTAATTACACGCCCCTGTTAAACAAGGGCTGAAAAATTGGGCCTTAGGCACTGGTGCTGGTGCCACAACACTGCAACCCCTCACAGACACTCTAGTTGGAATGCAGGAACGAGCCCTGCTGCAAAGTATTACATCAAAAATCGTAATTACACGCCCCTGTTAAACAGGGGCTGAAAAATTGTGCCTTAGGCACTGGTGGTGGCACCCAGAACCAAAAATGTTCTTACAAGCTATCAGCGTGATGATTGAGGAGGAAGAGGATAATTACTCAGGGATAGTCACTCAGCATCAGCATAGGCAGTCTTTGAAGGGATCTGAGATTTCAAAAAAAATTATTCGGTTACATCAGCATCAGGTGCTTGGTAGCTGGTGGTGATCCAAGACTCATTCATTTTTATGAAGGTCAGTCGATCGACCGAGTCAGTGGACAGACGCACCCTGTGATCGGTTACCACGCCTCCAGCAGCACTGAATGTGCGTTCCGAAAGAACGCTGGATGCAGGACAGGCCAGTAGCTCAATTGCATACTGTGCAAGCTCTGGCCAGTGATCCATCCTCAAGACCCAGTAACCCAGAGGATTTTCGGTGGGAAAGGTGTCCAAGTCTGATCTTGCCCCTAGGTATTCCTGCACCATGTAAAACAGACGCTGGCGATGGTTGCTGGAACCGATCATACCTTGGGGCTGCGGACCAAAAAATTGTCTGAACGCATCGGTCAGACGGCCACCTTCTCTACCGCTCCTTCTTTGACTGACCGAAGCCTCAGCAACACGTTGTCCAGAAACAGGAGTTTGTAACCTCCCAGTCTCTGGGAACGCGTTGCACAGACCTTTCTGCAAGGCCTCCCGAAGATGTTTCATCCTCTGCTCCCTCTGCGATGGCAAGATAAGGTCCGCAACCTTACCCTTGTAACGTGGATCAAATAGGGTTGCCAGCCAGTATTGGTCCTTCTCCTTGATACCACGAATACGAGGATCCTTACGCAGGCTTTGCAGGATCAGGGAGGCCATGCAGCGTAGGTTTGCTGAGGCATTCGGTCCGGAGTCCTCTGGGTCACTAAGGACGACATGGTCCGCAGCCACCTCCTCCCAGCCACGTACAAGTCCATGTGTTTCTTGGGACTGATCCCTTAAAGACTGCTGCTGATGCTGAGTGCCAGGCCCCACCTCCATACTGACACAATCTTCCTCCTCCTCCTCCTCCTCTTCCTCCTCGTCCTCTTCCTGTGTGATCGGCGGGCACGCAGGAACACTGTCTGGATAAAGGGGGCCTTGAGAGCTAAGGAAGTCCTCCTCTTCCTGCCTCTGTTCTGCCTCAAGTGCCCTGTCCATTATTCCACGCAGCGTGTGCTCCAACAGGTGGACAAGGGGGACAGTGTCACTGATGCATGCACTGTCACTGCTCACCATCCTCGTGGCCTCCTCAAATGGTGACAGGACAGTGCATGCATCCCTGATCATGGCCCACTGGCGTGGGGAAAAAAAACCAAGCTCCCCTGACCCTGTCCTGGTGCCATAATTGCACAGGTACTCATTGATGGCCCTCTGCTGCGTGTGCAGCCGCTGCAGCATGGCCAACGTTGAGTTCCACCTGGTGGGCATGTCACAGATTAGGCGGTTCTTGGGCAGGTTAAACTCCTTTTGGAGGTCCGTCAGCCGAGCACTGGCATTATATGACCGGCGGAAATGCACACAGACTTTCCTGGCCTGCCTCAGGACATCCTGTAAGCCCGGGTACCTGCCCAAGAACTGCTGCACCACCAAGTTAAGGACGTGAGCCAAACAGGGCACATGGGTCATTTGTCCCTGTCGGAGGGCAGAGAGGAGGTTGGTGCCATTGTCGCAAACCACCATTCCTGCCTTAAGTTGGCGTGGCGTCAACCACCTCTGAACCTGCCCCTGCAGAGCTGACAGAACCTCTGCCCCAGTGTGGCTCCTGTCCCCCAAGCACACCAGCTCAAGCACCGCATGGCATCTTTTGGCCTGCATACTTGCGTAGCCCCTTGAACGACTACGGAGCACCGCTGGTTCCGAGGAAGAGGCCATGGAGGAAGAAGAAGAGGAGGGGGTGGAGGAGAGAGGTGTGTCACAATCATTAGCATTTTGGAGGCGTGGTGGCGGAACAACCTCCAACACTACTGCACCTTGTCCTGCATCCTTCCCAGCTGCCAGCAGAGTCACCCAATGCGCCGTGAAACTTAGGTAACGTCCCTGTCCATGCCAGCTGGACCATGAGTCAGCGGTAATATGCACCTTACCGCTGACCGCCCTGTCCAGCGAGGCATGGACATTGCCTTCCACATGCTGGTAGAGAGCCGGAATCGCCTTCCGTGAGAAAAAGTGGCGTTTGGGTACCTGCCACTGAGGAACCGCACATTCCACAAACTCACGGAAGGGGGCAGAGTCTACCAACTGAAAAGGCAGCAGTTGAAGTGCTAGCAATTTTGCCAAGCTAGCATTCAACCGTTGGGCATGTGGATGGCTGGGAGCAAACTTCTTTCGGCGGTGCAGCAGCTGGGGCAGGGAAATTTGCCTGGTACAATCTGACGTCGGTGTACCAAAATCAGATTGCCCACAAGTACGTGGCTGTGACACACCTAATTCTACACCTTCATTCCTCTCAGTGCAGGTCTCAGAGAGGACTGAAGGTCTAGTGGGGTTGGAAATCTCAGCTGATGAGGAGCAAGCAGAGGTCCTCTTTGTTCTTTGGTGTGGGTCTTTTAGATACGCTTGCCAACGAACTGCATGGCAGGTCAACATATGTCTGGTCAAGCATGTGGTACCCAAGCGGGAGATGTTTTGGCCACGCGAGATACGCTTGAGACATATGTTGCAAATAGCAGCGGTGCGATCTGATGCACTCGTCTCAAAAAAGGCCCACATTAAAGAACTTTTTGAATAACGCGCAGAGACTGCAGCGCCCTGCACATGTGGAGCTTTGGGGTGTGATGCAGTCAATGTGCTGCCCTTAGGCTGGCCCCTGGAGGGCATCCTGCCTCGTTGGTGATGTGCCGCCTCCTCCTCTCTCCTATCAGGCACCCACGTTGAGTCAGTGACCTCATCATCCCCTCCCTCCTCATCACTGGAGCAAACCTGGCAGTATGCTGCAGCAGGGGGAGCATGACTGCCAGATTGCTGTCCTTCTTGGGCACCCCCTCTGTCCGTGCTCGTGTTACTGCCTTCATCGAGCTCAGTATCATCATCAGAGCCTTCCAAACGCTGGGCATCCTCCTGGAGCATGTACCCAACACTGTGGTCAAACAGTTCGAGGGACTCCTCAGGAGGACATGGTGGGGCTAGGGAAGGAGTCACTGATGACATTGAGCCGAGGGAAGAGGCCGCTGCTTTGCCAGACAAAGTACCCTGGGCATGGGTGAGAGAGGATGAGGAGGATGAGGACGGCTTGGTCATCCACTCGACCAAGTCTTCCGCATGTTGCGGCTCAACATGGCCAGCTGCCGAAAAAAAGGCCAAGCGTGTCCCATGGCCACGTGCTGATGAGGATGCACCGTCTCCACGACCAGCACTAGACACAGAGCCTGCTTGCCCTCTCTTATTGGCTTGTGACTGTCTGCCTCTCCTTCTTGGCCTTCCAGACATACTAATGGCCTGTAGCTGCACTAAGCTGGGATATATATATATATATATATATATATATATATATATATGTACTGATACTGCAGCTAGCAAAATCAACTGCCTGCCTGTAGTATGAGAACACCACCAACCTTCTACAGGTAGCTTTAGCTGAACACTGTGAGGTGGACGCACCCCACTAACTTGTAGGTTTAGCAGAACACTGTGAGCAGGACGCACTGCACTAACTGTAAATAGTCTAGCTGCCTGACTGTGGTACTAATAGGATCAAAAGAACACCAGCAATTTTCTTCAGGTAGCTGTATTTACTGTAACAAGACAAGCCTGCCTGTCAGTAAGAAGATAACAGAAACGGATCTAGCTGAACACTGTGAGCAGGACGCACCCCACTAGCTTGTAGGTTTAGCTGAACACTGTGAGGTGGACGCACCCCACTAACTTGTAGGTTTAGCTGAACACTGTGAGCAGGACGCACCCCACTAACTTGTAGGTTTAGCAGAACACTGTGAGCAGGACGCACTGCACTAACTGTAAATAGTCTAGCTGTCTGACTGTGGTACTAATAGGATCAAAAGAACATCAGTAATTTTCTTTAAAATACTGTAACAAGACAAGCCTGCCTGTCAGTAAGAAGATAACAGGAACGGATCTAGCTGAACACTGTGAGCAGGACGCACCCCACTAGCTTGTAGGTTTAGCTGAACACTGTGAGGTGGACGCACCCCACTAACTTGTAGGTTTAGCTGAACACTGTGAGCAGGACGCACCCCACTAACTTGTAGGTTTAGCAGAACACTGTGAGCAGGACGCACTGCACTAACTGTAAATAGTCTAGCTGCCTGACTGTGGTACTAATAGGATCAAAAGAACACCAGCAATTTTCTTTAAAATACTGTAACAAGACAAACCTGCCTGTCAGTAAGAAGATAACAGGAACGGATCTAGCTGAACACTGTGAGCAGGACGCACCCCACTAGCTTGTAGGTTTAGCTGAACACTGTGAGGTGGACGCACCCCACTAACTTGTAGGTTTAGCTGAACACTGTGAGCAGGACGCACCCCACTAACTTGTAGGTTTAGCAGAACACTGTGAGCAGGACGCACTGCACTAACTGTAAATAGTCTAGCTGCCTGACTGTGGTACTAATAGGATCAAAAGAACACCAGCAATTTTCTTCAGGTAGCTGTATTTACTGTAACAAGACAAGCCTGCCTGTCAGTAAGAAGATAACAGAAACGGATCTAGCTGAACACTGTGAGCAGGACGCACCCCACTAGCTTGTAGGTTTAGCTGAACACTGTGAGGTGGACGCACCCCACTAACTTGTAGGTTTAGCTGAAAACTGTGAGCAGGACGCACCCCACTAACTTGTAGGTTTAGCAGAACACTGTGAGCAGGACGCACTGCACTAACTGTAAATAGTCTAGCTGCCTGACTGTGGTACTAATAGGATCAAAAGAACACCAGCAATTTTCTTCAGGTAGCTGTATTTACTGTAACAAGACAAGCCTGCCTGTCAGTAAGAAGATAACAGAAACGGATCTAGCTGAACACTGTGAGCAGGACGCACCCCACTAGCTTGTAGGTTTAGCTGAACACTGTGAGGTGGACGCACCCCACTAACTTGTAGGTTTAGCTGAACACTGTGAGCAGGACGCACCCCACTTACTTGTAGGTTTAGCAGAAGACTGTGGGCAGGACGCACTGCACTAACTGTAAATAGTCTAGCTGCCTGACTGTGGTACTAATAGGATCAAAAGAACACCAGTAATTTTCTTTAAAATACTGTAACAAGACAAGCCTGCCTGTCAGTAAGAAGATAACAGGAACGGATCTAGCTGAACACTGTGAGCAGGACGCACTGCACTAAATGTAAATAGTCTAGCTGCCTGACTGTGGTACTAATAGGATCAAAAGAACACCAGTAATTTTCTTCAAAATTCTGTAACAAGACAAGCCTGCCTGTCAGTAGGAATATAACAGGAACGGATCTAGCTGAACACTGTGAGCAGGACGCACTGCACTAAATGTAAATAGTCTAGAAGATAACAGGAACGGATCTAGCTAAACTGAATACAGTGTATATATATATATATGCAACACCTGGGATGCATATATATACACAATACACTTTAAGTGCAGCTAACTGACTGACTGTCCTGCCTAATCTAGCTAACTCAAATGAAATGACACTGTCTCTCTCTCTCTCTCTCTAAGCACACCGGAACACACTGCACAGGGCCGCCGTGCAGGCGGCCTTATATAGTGTGGGGCGTGTACTAAATCCCCTGAGCCATAATTGGCCAAAGCCTCCTTGGCTTTGGCCAATTATGGCTCTCTGTTAAGGCGGCGCTGTGATTGGCCAAGCATGCGGGTCATAGTGCATGCTTGGCCAATCATCAGCAAGCAATGCACTGTGATGCCGCAGTGAATTATGGGCCGTGACGCGCCACACGAATTTGGCGCGAACGGCCCATATCGTTCGCAATTCGGCGAACGATCGAACAGCCGATGTTCGAGTCGAACATGGGTTCGACTCGAACACGAAGCTCATCCCTAGATGTGATCCCAGAAAACGCTCCCGTGTGCCCCCTGGGGCGCGCACACAGGAACATCTGTGACCGCCGGGTCCAGAGGACCAGGCACATCACAGAACACGGTAAACGGACTCTGATCGCAGCCGTTTACCATGTGATCGCTCCGTCAAATGACGGAGCGATCACATGTAAACAAACCGGCGTCATGTCATGACGCCGGTTCCTCTCTCCCCTCTCTGTATCGATTGGTACAGAGGGGGAGGGATCGGATGGGAGCAGCGCTGTGGTCTGGATGTGTAGTGCCCACAGTGCTGCTCAGTGACATATGCAGTCACATCCATTCATCCATCCCTCCATGCTCAGCCATCCCCCCATGCTCAGCAATACCCAGCACTACTCTGCAATCTCTGTGCAATACTCTGCAATTCCCTGTGCAATACTCTGCAATTCCCTGTGCAATACTCTGCAATTCCCTGTGCAATACTCTGCAATTCCCTGTTCAATACTCTGCAATACTCTGCAGTTCCCTGTGCAATACTCTGCAATACCCTGCAATGCTCTGAAATGCCCCGCAATACCCTGCAATACTCTGCAACGCCCCGCAATACTCTGCAATGCCCTGCAATACCCCGCAATTCTCTGCAATACTCTGCAATGCCCTGCAATACCCTGCAATACCCTGCAATACTCTGCAATATCCAGCAATACCCCGCAATACTCTGCAATATCCCGCAATACTCTGCAATACTCTGCAATGCCCTGCAATACCCTGCAATACCCTGCAATACCCTGCAATACCCCGCCATACCGAGCCATACTCTGCCATACCCAGCCATACTCAGTGATACTGAGCCATACTTTGCCATGCTCAGCCATACCCAGCCATGCTTGGCTATACTCAGCCATATTCGGCCATACTCGGCTGTACTCAGCCTCTGTATGTGGCCAGGCTGTGGAAGTCTCACACATGTGGTATCGCCGTACTCAGGAGGAGTAGGAGAATCTATTTTGGGGTGTCATTTTTGGTATGTACATGCTATGTGTTAGAAATATTGTATAAATGGACAACTTTGTGTTAAAAAAAAAATGTGTTTTAACCACTTCCCGCCCGCCGGCTGTCATACGACCTCCTTGACTTTGTGCGGGGATATCTGAATGATGGGTGCAGCTACACCCATCATTCAGATATCAGCTTTTTCAGCCGGCGATTCCCTACACCATGAGAATGATCATAGCGGCTGTTCCACTGCTTGATCGTTCTTACGGAAGGCGAGAGGGGACGTAACCCCCTCCCGCCGCCCTCAGGTGCTTCTACCGACGCTACGATCGAAGCCAGGATCATTTTTTTTATTTATTTAAGCTTCCCAGCCTAGAGGTGAGATGTGGGGGTCTTATTGACCCCATATCTCAGTGTAAAGAGGACCTGTCATGCCATATTCCTATTACAAGGGATGTTTACATTCCTTGTAATAGGAATAAAAGTGATCAAAAAATGTATTTTTTGGAAAAAAGCATCAAACTAAAATAAATAAAGTAAAATGAACAATAAAAAAAAAAAAAAAAATTTCCCCGTGTCCCCGTGTGCTCGCATGCAGAAGCGAACGCATACGTAAGTCCCGCCCACATATGAAAATGGTGTTCAAACCAAACACGTGAGGTATCGCTGCGATCGGTAGAGCAAGAGCAATAATTTTGGCCCTAGACCTCCTCTGTAACTCACAACATGTAACCAGTAAAAAATTTTAAAGCGTCTCCTATGGTGATTTTTAAGTAGCAACATTTGGTGCCATTCCACGAGCGTGTGCAATTTTGAAGGGTGACATGTTAGGTATCTATTTACTCGGCATAACTTCATCTTTCACATTATGCAAAAACATTGGGCTAACTTTACTGTTTTGGGTTTTTTTTAAGCACAAAACGTTTTTTTTTTTTTTTTTAAACGCGTTCGAAAAATTGCTGCGCAAATACCGTGCAAGATAAAAAGTTGCAACGACCGCTATTGTATTCTCTAGGGTCTTTGCTAAAAAAACATATATAATGTTTTGGGGTTATATGTAATTTTCTAGCAAATAAATTATGATTTTTACATGTAGGAAAGAAATGTCAGAATTGGCCTGGGTGCTCCAGAACGCCTGAAGGTGCTCCGTGCATGTTGGGCCTCTGTATGTGGCCACGCTGTGTAAAAGTCTCACCGTATGTGGTATCACTGTACTCGGGAGTAATAGCAGAATGTGTTTTGGGGTGTAATTTGTGGTATGCATATGCTGTGTGTGAGAAATAACCTGATAATATGACAATTTTGTGAAAAAAAAAGAAAAACAAAATCTTGATTTTGCAAAGAATTGTGGGAAAAAATGACAACTTCAAAAAACTCACCATGCTTCTTTCTAAATACCTTGAAATGTCTTTTTTCCAAAAAGGGGTCATTTGGAGGGTATTTGTACTTTTCTGGCATGTTAGGGTCTCAAGAAATGAGATAGGCCGTCAGTACTTCAGGTATGATCAAAAATTCAGAGATTGGCACCATAGCTTGTGGACTCTATAACTTTCACAAAGACCAAATAATATACACCGATTTGGGTTATTTTTACCAAAGATATGTAGCGGTATAAATTTTGGCCAAAATATATGAAGAAAAAATTACTAATTTGCAAAATTTTATAACAGAAACGAAGAAAATGCATTTTTTTACAGAATTGTCGGTCTTTTTTCTTTTATAGCGCAAAAAATAAAGAACCCAGTGGTGATTAAATACCACCAAAAGAAAGCTCTATTTGTGTGAAAAAAAGGACAAAAATTTCATTTGGGTACAGTGTTGCATGACTGAGTAATTGTCATTCAAAGTGTGAGAGCCCCGAAAGCTGAAAATTGGTCTGGTTATTAAGGGGGTTTAAGTGCCCAGTGGTCAAGTGGTTAAAGACTGAAACACCTTCTCAATAACAGAGATATGGGACGTGTTGCATTCAAGGAAAATGAATGTTTAGAATGAGTTTTCTTAGTAATTAAGTGATTTTCTGTATGGAGTTTGAAAGAAAAAAAATCTAGGGCGGAATGTGTTGCGTTTGTTAAAAATATGATTTTTTTATATTAATCATAAAGCTACATGGGACAATATTACAATTGTGAGTTGGTCAGATTACTGTCAGTTTTTTGGCTTGAGTAGATTTCTCAAACAAATGCTGTTTCACACAATGGGGTTAGATATCATTGTTGTATTCAATTGACAGTTTTCAACAGGCTATTGTCTGTATAGCTACATTACACAAGTAAGAGATTTACTTGTTTGAGGTTCTTTCAGCTCTCAAACTGAAAGAATGACTGTTAGATTACTGTCAGATGTTGGCTTGAGTAGACAATAGGTACGTAGATACCATTTTTGTATTCAATTGACAGTTTTAACAGTCCATTGTTTCTACAGCTACAGTAAACAGGTATGTTTTCTGTTGTTTGGTAACTATGGTAAACAGCCTGACCCATAAAAGGGGTGAGTAGAGACAGGGACACACACACACACCATCATGCTGTAAGATCAGAAGCCACCCATGATAGAAGAAAGCTGCCTCATCCTCCAGAAGAATCGTTGCCAATGGAGATCACGAACATACAGTAACAGAAGATAAGTAACCTTTAAGTGTATTGGTACTGATATAAACTATAGGCTGTTCATTTGCTAGGCATTTTGCTTGTTATAGATATCTGTCAGTCTTGTATTGTATTCCTAAGATTCAAATAGTTTTGTATGTACAGCATCTTTGTATAGTAAAAGCACATTTACATACTGCAGAAGTCTTAGCTTCCTTGCTTATACCACAGAGTAACCTTGCTAGCTAGACGCAAGCAAAACAATCACTACCCCCAGCTTATTTCAAAGTATTAAAAACACTAATTACTAAGGATATTTGTCAAAATAAGAAACCTAGATTAGCTGCAGCAATGTTAGGGAAAGATAAGGATCAAGGGGGATTAAATTTACCAGACTTTAAAAAATATTACAAGGCAGTCTTACTATCACGAATGGTGGAGTGGATGAATGTCAAAAGTGATAAGAGGTGGGTAAAACTAGAAAACAGTGTCTAATACACATTTAGGTAAAAATATTTGGATACCAGCACAATATAGGACACTAGGAGATAATACTCACATATTGACACGGAATGTATTTAAAACTTGGGATTTAGTACACAAGCATAGAAAATGGAAATATAACTCACCGTTAATTGCGCTAAAAGAAAATAATTATTTTGCACCTGGGAAAAGATCGGTGGGAGGGAATTGGATAAAAAATGACAATACACAATTGCGTGATATAACACATAGGGGGGCAATTAGTTCACTACGAGCATTAAAGCTGAAAAAAGATATAATGGAGATTGATGTATGGCGATATTTCCAGCTTAAACACTTTGTATCAGCCCTACCGCAACCAATAAGAGATAGAGATGAACTTACATCCTTTGAAAAACTATGCATAGCGGAAAAAACACGTGGGAGTATATCCCGGATATATAAGATCTTGTTGGAAACGGAGGTGTTGGAAATCCCGACATATATAAAAAAATGGGAGAGAGAAGTGGGGACTCGAGGAAAGAACCAGGAAGTAGGAAAAATTCTGAAACTTGTGCATGGTTCATCGGTTGATATTAAAATGGTAGAAATGAATTATAAATGTATAACCAGGTGGTATAGAACCCCAGATAAAATAGGGGAATATCAAATAGGGCAAACAAATGAATGTTGGCGAGGTTGTGGAGAGGTGGGAACTGTGGCCCATATATGGTAGGACTGCCCCAAGATTAAGGTTTATTGGAAGGAGATTTTACAATATATAAATGAGATTACTAACATAAAGATTCTCGAAGAACCAGGGACGGTTTTGTTCCACGAAGTAGATATGTCAATCAAAGAATGTAAAGGAACATGTATATGTCAATCAAACAATATAAAGGAAAGATGATACCTCATATGATGAACGCCGCAAAAATCTTGATACCAAAAAAGTGGAAAGTAATAGAAATATAGAAATAGAATAGAAAACAAGGGAATGGTTAAGTTAAATAGAAGAGATACAGTATACAACAAAATGGAAGAAGTTTAAATTGACGGAAAGATATAGTGAGGTGATTGGTAATTAGAGTTGGTAGTATTAGGTGAAAATTTAGTGCGGAGGTGCTTGGGGGGGGGGATGGGAGGGGTAGGGAGTATGGGGGTGGAAATGAAAAGATAAATTAAATTTCATATGTCCTTGGAAATGAATGTAGTATAATGGGATTTTATGTTATACATTGTTATAAATAATAAAAATAATAATAAAAAAAAACAATACAGTGCAACTGTAGTGTAGTTGCTACTACTTTTCTGGTGGTATACACATTACACAATACAGTGCAAATGTAGTGCAGTTGCTACTACTTTTCTGGTGGTGTATACAACACACAATACAGCGCAACTGTAGTACAGTTGCTACTACTTTTCTGGTGGTGTACACATCACACAATAAAGTGCAGCTGTAGTGCAGTTGCTACTACTTTTCTGGTGGTGTACACATTACATAATACAGTGCAACCATAGTGTAGTTGCTACTACTTTTCTGGTGGTGTACACATTACACAATACAGTGCAACAGTAGTGTAGTTGCTACTACTTTTCTGGTGGTGTACACATTACACAATACAGTGCAATCGTAGTGTAGTTGCTACTACTTTTCTGGTGGTGTACACATTACACAATACAGTTCAGCCGTAGTGCAGTTGCTACTACTTTTCTGGTGGTGTACACATTACACAATACAGTGCAAACATAGTGCAGTTGCTACTACTTTTCTGGTGGTGTACATAGCACACAATACAGTGCAGTGTGGTGTTTCCAAACAAAATATACATCATGTCCGGAAGGCCACCAAGGAGAGGCAGATGCTCACAAGCCACTAAAAGAGGGCAAGAAGGCTCTGTGTCTTCAACAGTGTTGGTCGCGGACATGGTGCATCCTCTGCAGGTGGCCGTGGGGCACGCTTGTCCTTTTTTTCTGCTGCTGGCCGTGTTATTGAGCCAGAACATGCAGAAGAGTTGGTGGAGTGGAAAACAAAGCTGTCCTCATCCTCCTCATCCTCTGTCATCCAGGCTCAGAGTAGTTTCCCTTCCAATGCAGCTTCCAAAGCGGCCTATTCCACCGGCTCCCTGACCACAGTCACTCCTTCCCTAGCCCCACCATCATGCACGGAGGAGTCCCCTGAACCATTTGACCACAGTGTCGGGTACATGCTGATGGAGGATGTACAGCGATTCGAAGGCTCCGATGTTGGTTCCCAGGTTGAGGAAAGGAGTAACGTGAGCCTAGAGAGAGGGGGGCCAAGAAGGACTAGAAACTGGCAGTCATGTTCCCCCAGCCGCAGCATACTGCCAAGTTTGCTCCAGTGACAAGAAGGGAGGGGATGATGAGGTCACCGACTCTACTTGGGTGCCTGATAGAAGAGAGGAGGAGGCACAACTTCAATGAGGCAGGATCTCCTCTAGGGGGCAGCTTAAGGGCAGCCACTCTACTGCATCACACTGCAGAGCTCCGTAGGTGCAGGGCGCTACTGACTCCCCGCTGATTTTGAAAATTTCCTTGGTGTGGGCCTTTTTTGATACGTGTGCAGTAGATTGCACCGTAGCTGTTTGCAACCTATGTCTGAAGCAGATCAAGCGCGGCCAGAACAGCAGCCGCTTGGGCACCACATGCTTGACCAGACTTACTGATGACCTCCCATGCAGTCCAGTGGCAACAGCACTTGAAAGACCCATATCAAAGAAAAAAGTGGATTTCTCCTTGTTCCTCATCTGGGATCTCCAACCCCGCTATAGCTCCAGTCTTCTCAAAAACTTGCACTGAGAGGAATGAAGGTATAGCAATAGGTGTCCCAAGTACTTGCAGCCAATTTGCTATCAGTACACCTCCACCTGATTTTAGCAGGCAAATTTCCCTACTAAGTTGCTAAACCGGAAAAAGAAATTTGGTCCCAGCCATCCACAAGCTCAGCGTCTGAATGCTAGCTTGCCCAAATTGCTAGCACTGCGACTGCTGCCTTTTCAGCTGGTAGACTCTTCCCCCTTCCGTGAATTTGTGGAATGTGCTGTACCTCAGTGGCAGGTTCCAAAACATCATTTCTTTTCACGGAAGGCCATTCCGGCTCTCTACCGGCATGTGGAAGGCCATGTTTTGCCTCGTTGGACAGGGTGGTCAGCAGTAATGTGCATATTACCGCTGACTCATGGTCCAGCAGGCATGGGCAGGGACGTTGCCTTTCCTTCACGACGCACTGGGTAACTCTGCTGGCAGTTGGGAAGGATGCAGGACAGGGTTCAGTATTGTTGAAGCTTGTACCGCTACCATGCCTCCAAAATGCTAGTGGTCATTTTGCCACAGCTCTCTCCTCCACCCCCTCCTCTTCAAAAAGATGCCATGCGGTGCTTGAGTTGGTCTGCTTAGGGGACAAGAGCCACACTGGGGCAGAGATTCTGTAAGCTCTGCAGGGGCAGGCTCAGAGGTGGTTGACGCCACGCCAGCTTCAGCCAGGAATGGTATGCCACAATGGCACCAACCTTCTCTCCGCCCTCCAACAGGAACACTTGACACATGTCCTGAATTTGGTGGTTCAGCAGTTCTTGAGCAGGTACCCAGGCTTACAGGATCTCCTGAGGCAGGCCAGAAAAGTCTGTGGTCATTTCCACCGGTCATACAATGCCAGTGCTCGGCTGGCTGACATTCAAAGGGAATGCAACCTGCCCACCAACTGCCTCATTTGTGACATGCACTCCCAGTGGAGGGCCATCAATGAGTACCTGTGTGAGTATGGCACCAGGACAGGGTCAGGGGAGCTTGGCTTTTTTTCACCACGCCGGTGGCTACTGATCAAGGATGCATGCACTGTCCTGTCACCATTTGAGGAGGCCGCGAGGATGGTGAGCAGCGACAATGCATGCATCAGTGATACTGTCCCTCTTGTTTTCCTGTTGGAGCACACGCTTTGTGGAATAATGGACAGGGCACATGAGGCAGAACAGCGGGAGGAAGAGGAGGACTTCCTTACCTCTCAAGGCCCTCTTTTTCCAGATAGCATTCCTGTGGGCCGGCCAAACACACAGGAAGAAGAAGAGGAGGAGGATTGTGTCAGCATGGATGTAGAGGATAACACTCAGCAGCAGTCTTCAAGGGATGGTCTTCAGTCCCCAGAAACCCAAGGAGTTGTACGTCGTTGGGAGTTCCTGACAATGTCATCCTCAGTGACCCAGAGGAGTCACAATCGAATGTGTCTGCAAACGTGGTATCAAGAAGATGGATCATTACTGGCTGGCAACCCTTCTTGATCCACGTTACAAGTGTAGGGTTGCAGAATTCATCCTGACTTTGCAGAGGGAGCAGAGGGTGAAACATCTTCAGGAGGCCATGAAGAAAGGTTTGTGCAATGCATTTCCAGACCCTGGGAGGTTACAATTTCCTGGTGCTGGACAACGTGTTGCTGAGGCTTCGGTCAGTCATAGGAAGAGCGGTGGAGAAGGTGGCCGGCTGACCGATGCCTTTAGACAATTTTTTAGTCCTCAGCGCCAAGGTCTGATCGGTTCAAGCAACCATCGCTAGCGTCTGCATTACATGGTGCAGGAATATCTTGGGGCAAGAGCAGACTTGGAGACCTTTCCAACAGACCATCCACTGGGTTACTGGGTCTTTGGGATGGACCACTGGCCAGAACTTGCTCAATATGCAATTGAGCTACTGGCCTGTCCTGAATCCAGCGTTATTTCTGAACGCACACTCAGTGCTGTTGGAGAGTTTGTAATGGATCATAGAGTGCACCTGTCCACAGACTCCGTTGATAGGCTCAAATTCATAAAAATGAATCAGTCTTGGATAAGCAGCAGCTATCAAGCACCTGATGCTGATGTAACTGATTGATTTTTCTATGGATGTGGGATCCCTTGAAGACTGCCTATGCTGAGTGACTATCCAATTCCTCCTCAATCTTGATGATGCTAGCTTCCAACAATATTTTTAGTTTAGGGCACCACCACCACTGCCTAGGCCCAATTTTTATGTTTAACAGGGGCATGTAATTACAATTTTTTATCAAATATTTCATAGCAGGGCCCGTTCCTGCGCCCAACAAGTGTAACTGTCAGGTGTTACAGTGTTGTGGCACCACCACCACCACTGCCTAATGTCCAATTTTTCTGCCCCTGTTTAACAGGGGCATGTAATTACAATTTTTGATCAAATATTTCACAGCAGGGCCCGTTCCTGTGCCCAACAAGAGTGTCTATGAGGGGTTACAGTGTTGTGGCACCACCTCCACCACTGCCTAAGGCTCAGTTTTTCTGCCCCTGTTTAACAGGGGCATGTAATTACAATTCTTGATATAATATTTCATAGCAGGGCCCGTTCCCGCGCCCAACAAGTGTAACTGTGAGGGGTTACAGTATTGTGGCATCACCAACATCCAAGGTCCAATTTTCTGCAGAGTATTTAGGGCAGGCCATATAGTATATATGCTTCTGTTCAGAGTATATAGTGCCTGGGGGCCCCCCACGCCATTTTTTAAAAAATTTGAGTGCGGGGTTCCCCTTAATATCCATACCAGACCCAAAGATCCTTGTAATGGGCTGGGGGGACCCATGCCGATTTTCTCAATGATTTTCATGTATATTGCCGGAACCCGACAATACATTACAGCCGCAAGCAGTTTTAAATGACTTTTTTTCCTTTAGAAATGCCATTTTGCTGTGGTATTGTTCTAAACATGGGAAAACTGCGCCACTTTACAGGCATACTGTAGACACCTCCCAGGAACGATATTTGAAGGAATATTTCATTTTTATTGTTTCACTTTAAGCATTCTTAAAATCACTGCTCCCAAAAAAACTGCCTTTTTTAAAAAATTTTTTGCATTGATATATGTCCCCTGGGGCAGGATCCGGGTCCCCAAACACATTTAGGGCAAAAACTTGCATATAAGCCTTTAAAATTAGCACTTTAGAGTTTTCACGTTCGTGTCCCATAGACTTTAACGGTGTTCGCGTGTTCAAACAAACTTTACAAAACATATTACAGCGCACACATTCAAGAATGACATTTCCTGCAAAGCTAGTTGAATATGTTCAGGTGTTTTTAACTAGCCTTGCAGGAAATGTCATTCTTGAATGTTTGCGCTGTAATATGTTTTGTACTGTTCGTTGGTCTTATAGCAGCACCATCTTGAATTTAAACGCATTTTAGGGTGTGCCCCCCAAATATGTTTTTGTATATTGTAATAGACCCTGACCAGGTTTTTTTGGGCTGGAGCACCCCTCCCCCTCTTCCTTACCTCTTATTTAGTGGCCACCAGTGCATAGGAGGAATCCCCTTCAGTTCTCCCACATAGAGGAGTTTAGCTCCCATGGTTGAGACCCAGGATCTTCCATTCTATTACTTGGGTAGGACCCACTAATTCGGGGTACTTTGTCGCAGTAAGTGAGCTTAGCACTATATGACCATATGGTGTGACCAAACCCCCGTATTTCTTTGAATATGTTCAGGTGTTTTTAACTAGCCTTGCAGGAAATGTCATTCTTGAATTTGTGCGCTGTAATATGTTTTGTACTGTTCGTTGGTCTTATAGCAGCACCATCTTGAATTTAAATGCATTTTAGGGTGTGCCCCCCAAATATGTTTTTGTATATTGTAATAGACCCTGACCAGGTTTTTTTGGGCTGGAGCACCCCTCCCCCTCTTCATTACCTCTTATTTAGTGGCCACCAGTGCAAAGGAGGAATCCCCTTCAGTTCTCCCACATAGACGAGTTTAGCTCCAATGGTTGAGATGCAGGATCTTCCATTCTATTACTAGGGTAGGACCCACTAATTTGGGGTACTTTGTCGCAGTAAGTGGGCTTAGCACTATATGACCATATAGTGTGACCAAACCCCCTTTTTTTTTTAATATGTTCAGGTGTTTTTAACTAGCCTTGCAGGAAACGTCATTCTTGAATGTGTGCACTGTAATATGTTTTGTACTGTTCGTTGGTCTTATAGCACCACCATCTTGAAGTTAAACGCATTTTAGGGTGTTTCCCCCCAAATATGTTTTTGTATATTCAAACAAACTTTTTCGCATGTTCGGATGTTCTGGTGCAAACCGAACAGGGGGGTGTTTGGCTCATCCCTAGAAACTATCATATATAAGCCTGAAAATCCTCATTTATTCCTTATTATATGTAGGTCAGTATTGAGCAGATGGTATACCAGAACAACCGCCCGGTTCTGGTAAACTGTGGCGGCACCCTATGGGGACCACTGACGTTTAACTATCTCATCTCGTCTCCATCTTACTATTCCAGTGGACATGCCCAGTCCGCTGGAGCTGCTTTTTGTGTCGGTGGGCCGCGTGTGCATGATGTCACCCTGTTGCGCTGACGATGTGCATGCGCAGTCGGGATGGGGACGTGCGCGCGCGGCTCAGGAAGCCAGCACAGGTGGGTTCTTGGCTTTTCTTTCCCCTCCCTCTCAGGCGCAGCAGAAACAATTTGGCAAGGTCTGTGATTGGAGGAGGAGGTGTATTTTAGGCGTCCTTGGAGTCATGGCTGACATCCACCTTTTGGTTTGGATGCCAGGACATGTCTCCATGTGACTGCCGTTTATTTGCAAGGTATGATATGTTACTGATATGATATGATATGAGTCCTTTTCTCTCATTGATACTGTGATACTGTGGGCTCAGTTCGTGTGATATGCATTGCACCTATGCATATTTATGAGCCGAATGATTTATCGGCTGATAATATCATCTGCTCAATACTGACCTATATATGATAAGGAATAAATGAGGATTTTCAGGCTTATATATGATCATAAGCTTAACTATAGGATTCATTATTCAATAGTGTGCTGATATAGAGACATATTTATGGCAATGGCACATACAGCTCAAACCAGGTACCTATGCAGATGTATATTAGGTTTATTATCATACACATGGAATATACATTAACTTGCCTATTTTTGGCATCAATTTATGTCTCTGTATTTTGTAACAATATTTAAATCCAATTAACATATGATCCATAAATAAAATAAAACTAAGAAATATTTATGACACTAGCATGTATACTCATGCGACTGACTCATTGCTATGCATTTATTACTTTTTAGTATATACCATCTCCATATTTTCAAACCATCTTTGCACCACCAGCCTGTCCCTATTTGGCACAGAGCGACGCCCTCCCTTTGGCTTCAGCATTCTTAGCTGTTCATTGCCCCCTGGGGGAGTCTGGTATTATTTCAATTCCATCACTTCCATGCAATACTAATGCATATCAACAAGACCAGCCACTTTAAGCAGGAGGTTTATGGAGACACAGTTCTGTCTATGTTTCTTTTTAATAGTTGTATGGAATGTTTCATTGGTGACACCACTACAATATACATACACAACTGACCTTCTCATAACACTCCTACTGTTATTTTTTTGTATTATGTTTAATAAAATATATTATAAATTTTACCTTTTCAAATAATCTACTAAGCCAATTCCTTTAAAGTCCATTTAGGGGTTATCTTTTTGTGTTTATTGTTACATACAGTGCCTTGAAAAAGCATTCATACCCCTTGAAATTTTTCACATTTTGTCATGTTACAACCAAAAACGTAAATGTATTTTATTGGGATTTTATGTGATAGACCAACACAAAGGGGGTTATTTACGAAAGGCAAATCCACTTTGCACTGCAAGTGCACTTGGAAGTGCAGTCGCTCTAAATCTAAGGGGTAGATCTAAAGTGAGGGGAAGCTCTGCTGATTATCATCCAATCATGTACAAGAATAAATGCTGTTTTTTATTTTCCTTGCATGTCCCCCTCGGATCTACAGTGACTTTACTTCCAAGTGCACTTGCAGTACAAAGTGGATTTTTCTTTAGTAAATCACTCCCAAAGTGTCACATAATTGTGAAGTGGTACGAAAAGAAGAAATGTTTTTCCAAATTTTTTACAATTAAATATCTGAAAAGTGTGGCGTGCATTTATATTCAGCCCCCCTGAGTCAATTGTAGTGATATACTGAGTCATTTCCCGCAGCAGTCGGTTCTTCCAGAGAATGCATTTATTGACTTCCAACATAGATGAACAAAGTTCACAAAATCCTTGCAACAGATGACAAAATCCAACAGAGTAAATCTGACAATGCACAGTAGCCTTCAGAGTCCCATTTGTCCTAGAATATACAGTGGGGACGGAAACTATTCAGACCCCCTTAAATTTTTCACTCTTTGTTATATTGCAGACATTTGCTAAAATCATTTAAGTTCATTTTTTTTCCTCATTAATGTACACACATCACCCCATATTGACAGAAAAACACAGAATTGTTGACATTTTTGCAGATTTATTAAAAAAGAAAAACTGAAATATCACATGATCCTAAGTATTCAGACCCTTTGCCGTGACACTCATATATTTAACTCAGGTGCTGTCCATTTCTTCTGATCATCCTTGAGATGGTTCTACACATTCATTTGAGTCCAGTCATGAGGTCAAAGGAACTGCCTCAAGAGCTCAGAGACAGAATTGTGGCAAGGCACAGATCTGGCCAACGTTACAAAAAAAATTCTGCTGCACTTAAGGTTCCTAAGAGCACAGTGGCCTCCATAATCCTTAAATGGAAGACGTTTGGGCCGACCAGAACCCTTCCTAGAGCTGGCCGTCCGGCCAAACTGAGCTATCGGGGGAGAAGAGCCTCTCCTCAGTGCAAGACACATGAAAGCCCGCATGGAGTTTGCTAAAAACCACCTGAAGGACTCCAAGATGGTGAGAAATAAGATTCTTTGGTCTGATGAGACCAAGATAGAACCTTTTGGCCTTAATTCTGAGCGGTATGTGTGGAGGAAAAACCAGGCACTGCTCATCACCTGTCCAATACAGTCCCAACAGTGAAGCATGGTGGTGGCAGCATCATGCTGTGGGGGTGTTTTTCAGCTGCAGGGACAGGATGACTGGTTGCAATCGAGGGAAAGATGAATGCGGCCAAGTACAGGGATATCCTGGACGAAAACCTTCTCCAGAATGCTCAGGACCTCAGACTAGGCCAAATATTTACCTTCCAACAAGACAATGACCCTAAGCACACAGATAAAATAACAAAGGAGTGGCTTCACAACAACTCCATAACTGTTCTTGAATGGCCCAGCCCACCAACGTTTACCATCCAACCTGACAGAACTGAAGAGGATCTGCAAGGAGGAATGGCAGAGGATCCCCAAATCCAGGTGTGAAAAACTTGTTGCATCTTTTCCAAAAAGACTCATGGCTGTATTAGATCAAAAGGGTGCTTCTACTAAATACTGAGCAAAGGGTCTGAATACTTAGGACCATGTGATATTTCAGTTTTTCTTTTTTAATAAATCTGCAAAAATGTCAACAATTCTGTGTTTTTCTGTCAATATGGGGTGCTGTGTGTACATTAATGAGGAAAAAAAATGAACTTAAATGATTTTAGCAAACGGCTGCAATATAACAAAGAGTGAAAAATGTAAGGGGGTCTGAATACTTCCCATCCCCACTGTATCTAGACCTGTGGCCCTCATCTTCATGGAGAATGAAAAGACTGAATGATTGCCAGCTTGAATGACCTCTCAATTACTAGTCTGGCACTGGGGGGGGGGGGGGGGGTTCTGCTGGGTCAGCCAAATGCATTGCTCTTAACATGAAAAGACCCAACTGGTAATTACTGACAATGGCATTTAGGGTCTCTAAAATGTTTACTAGGCCAACATATCACCATTTCCATCACATACCTAGGTAGACTTAAGATCAACACATCAAAGGGTCATCAGCTGTCCCTTTGATATGTTAAAATTGAGTTGGCTTGGACAACTCAACCATTGTCAACTGAATTCTGGGCTGGTCAATAAGTCAATATTGTACTGTATGTGCACATATATATAATAATATAATATCCTACATAAATCTGTCAACGTATTACAACATCAATAGTTTGTAGAACCACCTTTTGCTTCAGTTACAGCTGCAAGTCTTTTTTGGGGATGTCTCTTCCAGGTTTGCACATCTAGAGAGTGAGATATTTGCACATTCTTCTGTGAACAGCAATTTTCAAGTCTTGCCACAGATTCTCAATTGGATTTAGGTCTGGATTTTTTGACTGAGTCATTCTAACACATGAATATGCTTTGATCTTAACCATTCCATTGTAGCTCTGACTGTATGTTTAGGGTAGTTGTCCTGCTGGAAGGTGAACCACTGCCCCAGTCTCAAGTCTTTTGCAGACTCTAATGCCGACAATGAAATCCTGTGATTTATTTCCGACGGATGTTGGCTCAAACATGTCTTGCATACACACAGTCGCACAAATGTTGTCGGAAATCCGATCGTCTAGAACGCGCTGACGTACAACTCGTACGATGGCACTATAAATAGGAAGTTCAATAGACAGTGCGCCACCCTTTGGGCTCCTTCTGCTAATCTTGTGTTAGTAGAAGTCTGGTGAGAGATGATTCGCGCTTTTCAGCCTCGTGCTTTTCAGATCGTTACTGCTCTTCAGTTTGTGCTTGTGGGCTCGTATCTGGTTTTCAGTGCATGTAGTCAGTTCGTATCTGGTTTTCAGTGCGTATTTTTATATTACGTATTTGATTTTCAGTGCGTTCTTGTCCGCTCATTTCTGATTTTCAGCTCGCTCTTCTCAGGCCTTTCTGATTTTCAGTGCATTCTGTTAGTTTGTTCTGACCAGCCGACCGTTTTGAAGCCATGTTGCGGGTACGTACTCATCATTAGACATGTGCACACTGAAATAATTCGTTTCGGAATTTCGTTTTCGTCAGAAAAATAAATTTATTTAGTTACTCCCGAAATTCGTTTTTATTTATTTAGTTTTTCGTTAAAAATTGCATTTGTCCGAAAATCCAAATTAATTAAGGTCGAATCTGTCATTGAAGGCTTATGGTGTTTGTTGAATGTTCAAAGAAGATTCGACGGAGCAGCTAAACTGTACGATGCCGTATACTTTAGCTGCCCCGTCGAATCTTCTTAGAACTTTCAACAGACACCATAAGTCAAAGATTCGACGTTTGTATGTTTTTCGCTGCTTTGTCAAATCTTCGTCGTTCATGTTGAATGTATATAGTTCAAATAGAAAATGGACTGGTGATAGTAATCACTGATCAGACAGGTAACAAGATAGGCTATATAGAATCTATATAGAATCTCAATCTATAATATAGAATCTATAATAATAAATCCCCCCCCCCCACAACACGGGCAGCCTCTGAGGCTATCACAACACTAGCAACACTAGTATCAAGTTCACAACGCTAAAACAATAGCAGCAGATTATTATGAAAAAGTTAAGTTGAACTGTAGCTTGCTTCACTATTGTTCTGCTGCTGTGCTTATGCTTAATTGCTAAATAATTCAGGTTCTCTGACAAACGGACCAGCTAAGATTGACTGTCTTCTGAAATGATTCCGTGTGTGTGTCTCTCTCTGCTAGCAAATCGTAAATGAAAGTAAGTTGGCTGTACATGTGTACTTAGTTCTAGCTATTTTACTGCTCCTCCTCTTTGGTTACAATCAGCCAATAACATTCATCATCATCATTATTTATATTTTACTTTCCCCACCCAATTCCAGCAGCGATCTTTTCTCCCCTATATCGAATCTTTTCTCTCTATGTCGAATCTTTTCTCTCTATGTCAAATCTTTTCTCTTTATGTAGAATAATCTTGGACTAATAGAGTTAAGGTTAGGCACATTCGACCACAGGTTTGATGAACACAGATTGTTATTGTCAGCATCATGTCAAATCTCCTATCTATATCGAACTGTTGTAGCAACGAAAACGAAAATAAAGCATTTGTTTATGTCAGATCTTTTGTTTTTCGGATTCTGCACTTTCGTTATCGTTTGTTAAAACGATAATGAAAATACCTGAAATTTGGACGAAAATGCATTCGGACGAAAACGAATGCACATGTCTACTCATCGTAGAGTTCGTGCTGTGGAGGGGCTTGGTGTTGAGGTTCTTACTTTGACCCAAGCCCAGTTCATGAACAGGGCGGGGCAGAGTTCATGGACGAACTCCTGGCTCTGGTTGCTAAAGCGTGACCAATTCTCTCATGTGCCTTTGTTGCGGGAGATCCGTGAGAATAATCCTGATGATTTCACAGTTTGTTGGCCTTGCTGTCCCCTTTTATTACGAAGCAGGACACCTGCATTTGGCAGGTTATCACTCCTGAACAGAAGCTAGTCGCCACGTTGCGGTACTTGGCGACAGGGAGAAGTCTGCAGGACATCAAGTTCTCGACAGGCATCTCCCCCCAGGCTCTGGGGATAATTATTCCAGAGACCTGTTCTGCCATCATACAGGTCCTGCACAAGGACTATATTAAGGTAAGATTTCTCCTTTAACATCACATTCTATGTATTTAATGTTTGCTAATGTATTGTATTTCTTTCATCATTCCCTAATTACCATGATTGTAATATGCTGTGAATGTCCTCTTTATCCTCATGCATGCTGGAAGTTTTTCACGTTCCTTTTATACCCTTCATGCATATTTGAAAACAAGTAAGATGGGGGGCGCTAGGCCACTAATTAATGCTTACTTTAATATATAGTGACTGAATATATCCATAGAAAAATCTTAAGTGTATCAGTGCCACTGTACCACTTAAAAAACCTGTGTGTATCTATATTGTGTGTATCTGTATTGAATACCCGTGTACAAATAGTGCATATATCAAGTGATTAAACTTACAACCATATATTCACTACATGTGCTGAAACGAAAAATAAAAATTTAAAAATGATGAAAAATCACAACAAAAAGTCCAATGTGCAAAACAAAAAAAACATCAAAAAGTGCTTCTTCCACTGTAGAGATGAACCACCTTCACCGACTACGTTGTACACCCAAGGTGCTCTGTAAGTGGATGTCTGCTTACCAGAAGTTGTTGACCTTATTAATTAAAAGAAGGTCAAATATAGCCTTTAGCAAGAAATGACTTGCTGCAATTGGATGGATGAGCCGTGTGGGAAACCTTTCCTCTCTCCCAGTGTGGGTAACCAGAAATATATATAGGAAGGATACAAAAAACTGGAATAGTGTAATCCCATTTATTGAAAAATTGGACAAAATCAAAAGCCAAGTGGCTGCTTACATTAAAAAGTGCCTTCCCCCAGCACTGAGACTGTTGCTCTCGTCTGTGATTGAAAGCTCTGCTCTGCGCATGGTGGCCAGCGTGCGCTCCACGGCCAGCTGCCGACAACCAGAGGGACCGGAATTGTGGACCAGATCGCGTAACCAAGCACGCCTCAGTGCCGGGCGAAGGCACTTTTTAATGTAAGCAGCTATAAGCAGCGGGATAATGGTCAGCCGGTTCCGCCTATTCCTTACGCCAATCAACATGGCGGAATATAAACGTAACCATATAATCCTTGCATGCTGCATTCTCCACAACTTTTTAAGGAGAAATTCTATGAACTATGTGGCCTCAGTTGGGCGCTTGAAGCTGGCCGTCCTGGCTTGCCCCCCAAAGCGCATGCGAGGTCCGTCTAAAATATATGGAGTACTTTGCCATTGATATGCCAGAAAATGTATAAGAAACATTTTTGAAATACATTTGTATTTTAAACAGAAAAATATTTCCTTTGATTTACTGCTTGTGTTTCTTTTAGCTGTCTCCTAGGTTCTCCAATGGGCTTTTCTTTTTGCCCATTTTCTTCAATAGTGCAAACATACTTTATTTGATACATGAGGTGGCAATCTCTTCTTTAGCTAACTATTATGTTGTGGGTCTGCTACACACACCTTGTTTTTGTTGAAAGCCAAATTTTGAAGATGCACACAAATTGAAAGTCAAAATGGGGATTTTCCTCCTGAACCCATGCCTAAGGTCAACATGTGCTAGCTCCCATCATGGGGGATCAATGGACGTGTTTCGGGGGTACAACCCCTTCCTCTCATCTACTTTAGTTGCGAGGAAGGGGTTGCACCAACAAAATGCGTACATTGATATCCCGTGATGGCAGATAGCACATGTTGACACACTGTGTGTATCTTCAAAATTTGGCTTTCAATTTTTTTAAGAAGAGTTCGAAAAATACAAACTAAATTTGCTAATTTTTGGTGTGTTTTAGATTCTGCCTAAAACATCAATGATGTTTTTGAGCCTTTTTTCCACATCATTGATGTCTTCCTTTATCTTCTGTAAATCACAGTTGCACACCATGATCTCCCCGATGAGGACGCATGCACTTGCACTTGTGAAATGTGTTTCTTCTTTCACAACATCCACATCATCTAAAAAAAAACACACCATGTATTATAAATATGCAGGCATCCATCTATTACCTGAAGCTGTGGTCTCAGACACTCACCTGTTGTGGTCACTATTTCGCCCAATTCATAAACCTCTCCTTCCTTCACATCCTGAGGTTATGGTGTGGGGGTTTTCCCTTCTTTAGGAGGTTGGGGTCCCTCGTGTTCTCCGATGTCCCCAATCTTTTCTCCCCTATGTGAATAAAAAAAGGTATACTTAGCACACAGATATTTGAGGTCAGAAATAGCAATATGAAACATTGCTTGGAAGTTTTGTACAATTGTCTGTTTTGGCAGAGTTCCAAGCTGAAGACATGATTTTTTCCTTTTCTTAAAGTTGGAATACTTACCTTTTTTTGGTGAAGTTTCACACATGGAGACAGCCCTAGTATCCACTGGAGCACCTGTGTAGGACACCCTAAAAGGTTTGTTCTGGTGTCCCACACTAGTGCTCCTGCATCCAGATGTGTAAACAGCTGCTGAGTGTCCTCTCCTTACACTGAATCAAGTTTGCATTTCATTCTAGTTACAAACCCATCTAGACAACAATGTACTAAACTTCTTGTGCAGACTTTTCACAACTTTAGTCATGATCTAGAAAGAAGGTCAGGGGCGGGCGGAGTTTAACGCATGCGCAGTGTATATAAAGCGTAACACGCGTGCATTGTTTGTACGATCTGTGAGCAGAGGAAGGAGTAGCGGAAGTGCCGATCGTTCTAATGAAGGTACAGTTTGAACTTGGGGCATCAGTGGCCTATACTGCTTATAGATTAAGACCTATATTGGGACAAGATAAGGAGAATTTAGCCTGACATTAGGGTTTATCTTGTGTTGTGTCTTGCAGATAAAATGGATCGATTCAACGATCATGATTTCCTCCCCCAATTCATTGATTTGTACAGAGAGCTGCCCTGTCTGTGGCAGACAAAACACCCCTTTTATACAAATCGACTAAAGAGGAAGGCAGCACTGGATAAGTTGCTGGAATTTGTGAAGCTGCAGATCCCTAAGGCAGACATCAACTATTTGAAGTGCAAAATAGGTGGCCTGAAGAGCACATATAATAGGGAGCGTAAGAAGGTCCAGGATTCCCAGAGATCGGGAGCAGCAGCAGATGACATTTATGTACCCAGGCTGTGGTACTACGACAGACTGCGGTTTCTGTCAGACCAGACTGAAATCAGGCCATCACTCTCAACCCTTCCTTCCACTCTTCCTTCCACCCAAGCTGAGGCTTCTGACGTCCAACCTGGGCCTTCCACCTAGGAAGAAGATGTGGAGGAGCTCGGCTTGAGTCAGGTATAGCATTGTTCAACATATTCCTCAAAATTGTGTGTGATTGATGAACAATAAACTAAAACTATGTCCCTTTTTCATACACAGGAAAGCCTCAACCAGAAGGAGGCTATGGAAAGTGTCAGCCAGGAGGTGGCAGGGGAAAGTGGCAGCCAGGAGGTGGCAGTGGAAAGTGGCAACAAGAAGGTGGTGGGGGTAAGTGGCAGCCAGGACGTGGTGAGGGTAAGTGGCAGCTGGGAGGTGGCTGGGCCCAGTAGCCTGACCAAATCCCAGGTCCCTCCCCTCCGCCTTCAAATAAAAGGCCCAGAAAGGGGAGGAGCATGGAGGAGTCAGCACTTGGGTTAATTTGGCAGGCTTCTGCAGCCCTTCCCCAGTCTTCTTGAGGCCTATGCCTGCATGGCTGCCAACAAAATGCAGGAAATGGAGGTGGGCCAACACCTCTTTTGTGAGAAAGTGATATATATGGCCCTAAATAAGGAGTTGAGGGGCGAACTCACAAGCAATAGGTTAAAAGTCCGCGTTCAGGAGATGGAGGGTTGCGGCCTCCCCCTAATTAGTTCCCACTGGGAGCTTTTGATATGTATAAAGAAAAAATGGGGAAATTGGCGCTACCCTGTTATAACTCAGTGTTTAAATTACAATAGAAAAAATCAAAAAAACAAAAAAACAAAAAATGGACCTGATAAAGATATAAATAGTGCAACTCCAGTGCAATTGACAAACATTAAGATAAGTACCATATACATGCATAGAAGTGAATTAAGCATACAGTATACACACTAATTATAAAAAACCATACATTTGTAACAGTGTATCACCCCTATGGGGCAGACAACAGTGATAAAAAATTAAAGTGTATCATCGGTGTGTATAAATCCAATATTCTCTGTTTCTAATGAGATGAGCAGTGAAAACCGTAAATATGTGTAATCATATAATTGAGCCCCACTAAGACTCATGTGATATATAGACAAGATCTGTATATAAAAAAAACCCAGACCAAATGTGTATACGGTGAAGTGATTACTAGTAACCTCTTATAAACTGTATGTGACAAAGTAAATGTAAAGAAACAAAAGTCTCTGTGAAAAACAAACAACCAGAGTCTCTGTGAAAAAATATTTCTGTAAAAAGCCGGAACCGGGATCCCACCATATGCAATCCAAAAGATAGTGAAGATAAAAAACGGTGACTACTGTGCTCGTACAGACTGGTGACTCCAAGTGCTCCCCCAATGTTCCCCCACTCACCAGAAGCAGTCACCCCTGCAGGGGTAATGGGCATAGAGTGGGTGTCTTGGGATGATGTCTCTGTAGATGTCCCGCTTGTACTCCGCTCCTCCGTAGGTTTGCACCAGCAATCTGATTCAAGATTCTCGACAGACGTTCCAGAGCTGGGCTCCTCCGTAACTCAGCACCACCAGACTGTCTTTTCCTCCACATATAAAGAAAGAGACAGGGGGTTTCCGTAGTGAAGTATGTCCAGTTTATTTAAAAATTCCATAAACCAATAGACCCAGCAACAGCACGGCTATAGACAAGGATGAGACCAGGAAGCTAGTCCTAACATGCGTCCCAGCTTGCGTTCCAGCCGTAGCCTCCGGGTATGACGTGTGAGCGTGACTCTGCCTTACGTGTTTCATCATAGGACATTTTCAAAGACGAGACTCACAAGCAAAACCCACCTGTGTAAGTTTGACCATCCTCCTCCTCCTCCTCCACCTCCTGCCACAACTCCAACACCAGAGCCACAGCCAGGAAGCAAGCGTGGAAGGAAGCATGTAAGGAAGACAAGAGAGTGATGGCCTGGGTTCGGTCTGGTCTAGCAAAAGACGCAGGCTGTTATAAGACCACAGCCTGGGCACATGTATGTCACCTGCTGCTGTTCCTGATCTCTCGGACTCCTGGACTGGAATGTGCTCCCTATTAAATTGACTCCTCAGGCTAACAATTTTGCATGTCAAATAGTTGATGTGTGTGCCCTGGAGTACAAAGACTTCGCTAATTTCACAAGTTTATCCAGCATTGCCTTCCTCTTTATTTTGTTATGACCCCTTAATAAATGTCTATTTTTTTTACAAAAAATATTGGCTATGTGTTTTACCGTATTTATCGGCGTATAACACGCGCCGGCGTATA
This sequence comes from Aquarana catesbeiana, assembly GCF_042186555.1. Classification (NCBI taxonomy): domain Eukaryota; kingdom Metazoa; phylum Chordata; class Amphibia; order Anura; family Ranidae; genus Aquarana; species Aquarana catesbeiana. Next base: position 89,833,233 of record NC_133330.1, read on the forward strand.
ACACGCACCCCAATTTAGGAGGGAATTTTAAGGAAAAAAAACTTTTAGGAGGGAAGTTGAAGGGAAAAAAACTTACATTTAAATGCCCATCATTGCAGCCTTCTCAGTGCAGCCTTGCCCCAGTGCAGCCATGTCAGTGCAGCCATGTCAGTGCAGCCTTGTCAGTGCAGCCTTGTCAGTGCAGCCTTCCCCAGTGCAGCCTTGTCAGTGCAGCCATGTCAGTGCAGCCTTCCCCAGTGCAGCCTTCCCCAGTGCAGCCTTGTCAGTGCAGACTTCCCCAGTGCAGCCTTGTCAGTGCAGACTTCCCCAGTGCAGCCTTGTCAGTGCAGCCTTGTCAGTGCAGTCTTCCCCAGTGCAGCCTTCCCCAGTGCAGCCTTGCCCCATTGCAGCCGTCGATCCCCTGTCCCTGCCATATTGGGCTTCAAAATCGCCGACCGCGATTTGAAAATGGCGCCGCCGGCGCCGAAATACACAGAGCCGGTCCTCGGCTCTTTCCGGCGGCTCTCGTTCATTTTCGGCTCCACTCGTAGTCCCGAGCGGAGCTATCCAAACCTAGCCGAGTAGGTTCGGATAGCTCCGCTCGGGACTACGAGTGGAGCCGAAAGTGAACGAGAGCCGCCGGAAAGAGCCGAAGAGCGGCTCTGTGTATTTCGGCGCCGGCGGCGCCATTTTCAAATCGCGGTCGGCGATTTTTAAGTTTTGACACCACGGGATCGCAGGGGATCGGCGTATAACACGCACCTGCGACTTTCCCCCGATTTTAAGGGGAAAAAAGTGCGTGTTATACGCCGATAAATACGGTAATTGAAAAAAGGACAGTTTGTTTGTGAGTAGGCAGGTACATTTCAAAAATACAAGGGACACCAACACCAACCAATCTCCTTGAGGTTTAAAAAATACAAGATAATAATGGTGTTGTGGTAACTTGACACACAAAACAACAAAAATATTATGGAGATCACTAGAAAAAAAAGGAGATCTTGATAAAAAAATAATTAAAAAAAATCACTATAAAAATAAAATCGAAACATTATTATGGAGATCCGACGAAAAAAATAAAAAATATTATTCAGGAGATCACGAGAAATAATAAAGAAATCAGTTTGTAAAAACTCTGTGTGAATATTAGCAGCAAAACAACTTCATTATTCTAGCATTATAAAGAAGAAGAGAATGTTCTGCATTAAAAGATTATTAAATTTGCAGCGTAACGAATGTGCTATCTCCATTACGAATGCTAGTTTTACCAGATCGATCGCTTCCGTCTCGTACTTGATTCAGAGCATGCGTGGAATTTGGTGCGTCGGAATTGTGTACACACGCTCGGAATTTCCGACAACAGATTTTGTTGTCGGAAAATTTGAGAACCAGCTCTCAAATTTTTGTTGTTGGAAATTCCGACAAAAAATGTTCGATGGAGCCTACACACGGTCAGAATTTCCGACAACATTTGTTTTTGGAATGTCCGATCGTGTGTAAGCGGCATAACAGTTTACTTTCTAAGATTGCCCTGTATTTGGCTCCATCCATAATCCTATCAACTCTGACCAGCTTCCCTGTCCCTGCTGAAGAAAAGCATCCCCACAACATGATGCTGCCACCACCAAGTTTCACGGTGGGGATGGTGTGTTTAGGGTGATGTGCAGTGTTAGTTTTCCGCCACACATAGCGTTTTGGTTTTAGTCCAAAAAAGTTCAATTTTGGTCTCATCTGACCAGGGAACATTCTTCCACATGTTTGCTTTGTCCTCCACATGGCTTCTCGCAAACTGCAAATGGGACTTCTTATGCCTTTCTTTCAACAATGACTTTTTTCTTTCCACTTTTCCATAACAGCCAGATTTGTATAATGCACGACTAATAGTTGTCCTGTGGACAGATTCTCCCACCTGAGCTGTGGATCTCTGCAGCACTCCTCCAGAGTTACCATGAGCCTCTTGGCTGCTTCTCAGATTAATGCTCTCCTTGCCCGGCCTGTCAGTTTAGATGGACGCCATGTCTTGGTAGGTTTGCAGTTGTGCCATATTCTTTCCATTTTCGGATGATGGATTGAACAGTGCTCCGTTAGATGTTCAAAGCTTAGGATATTTTTTTATAACCTTTAAACTTCTCCACAACTTTATCCCTGACCTGTCTGGTGTGTTCCTTGACCGTCACGATGCTGTTTGTTCACTAAGGTTCTCTAACAAACATCTGAGGGCTTCACAGAACAGCTGACTCTATTTACGAGTTATATGACTTCTGAAGGCAATTAGTTCCACTCAATTTTAGTAAAGTGTATCAGAGTAAAGGGGGCTGAATACAAATGCATGCCACACTTCTCAGATGTTTATTTGTAAAAAAAAAATGAAAACCATTTATTATTTTCCTTCCACTTCACAATCATGTGCCACTTTGTGTTGCTCTATTACATAAAATCCCAATAAAATATACTTATGTTTTTGGTTGTAAAGTGACAAAATATGGAAAATTTCAAGGGGTGTGAATACTTTTTCAAGGCACTGTATACCGTATTCTATAGCTGGCATAAAGCAGAATTTCAGCAAGATGTTAAAAACACACCTGAAATACAAATACAGTATCTCACAAAAGTGAGTACACCCCTCACATTTTTGTAAATATCTTTTCATGTGACAACACTGAAGAAATTACACTTTGCTACAATGTAAAGTAGTGAGGGTACAGCTTGTATAACAGTGTAAATTTGCTGTCCCCTCAAAATAGCTCAACACACAGCCATTAATGTCTAAATCACGGGCAACAAAAGTGAGTACACCCTAAATGAAAATGTCCAAACTGGGCACAATTAGCCATTTTACCCCAGTGTCATGTGACTTGTTAGTGTTACAAGGTCTCAGATGTGAATGGAGATTAGGTGTGTTAAATTTGGTGTTATCGCTCTCACTCTCTTAGTGGTCACTGGAAGTTCAACATGGCACCTCATGGCAAAGAACTGTCTGAGGATCTGAAAAAAATAATTGTTGCTCTACGTAAAGATGGCCTAGGCTATAAAAAGATTGCCAAGACCCTGAAACTGAGCTGCAGCATGGTGGCCAAGACCATACAGCGGTTTAACAGGACAGGTTCCACTCAGAACAGGCCTCGCCATGGTTGATCAAAGAAGTTGAGTGCATGTGCTCAGCATTATATCCAGAGGTTGACTTTGGGAAATAGACGTATGTGTGCTTCCAGCAATGCTGCAGAGGTTCAAGGGGTAGGGAGTCAGCCTGTCGGTACTCAGAACATACACTGCACACTGCACCAAATTGGTCCATGTGGCTGTTGTCCCAGAAAGAAGCCTCTTCTAAAGAAGAAAGCCCGCAGTTTGCTGAAGACAAGCAGACTAAGGATGAGCTTCGAGTTCGAGTTGAACCCATGTTCGACTCGAACATCGCATGGTTGACTATTCATCGAATTGCGAACGATATGGGCCATTCACGCAAAATTGGTGCATCATGGCCCATAATTAACTGCGGCATCGCAGTGCATTGCTAGCTGATGATTGGCCAAGCATGCACTATGACTCCCATGCTTGGCCAATCACAGCGCCCTCTGTACAGAGAGCCGTAATTGGCCAAAGCCATGGTGGCTTTGGCCAATTATGGCTCAGGGGGTTTAGTACACGCCCCACACTATATAAGGCCGCCTGTACCTCGGCCCTGTGTAGTGTGTTCCAGCATTGAGAGAGAGATAGAGAGAGAGAGAGACAGTGTCATTTGATTTAAGGCAGCTGCAGTATTTACAAGTTAGTGTAGTGCGTCCTCTGCACAGTGGGCACCTAAAGCTACCTGAAGAAAATTGTTTTTTATTCTTCTGATCCTATTACTACCACAGGCAGCTGCAGTATTTACAAGTTAGTGTAGTGCATCCTCTGCACAGTGGGCACCTAAAGCTACCTGAAGAAAATTGGTGGTGTTCTTCTGATCCTATTAATACCGCAGGCAGCTGCAGTATTTACAGTTAGTGTAGTGCGTCCTCTGCACAGTGTGCACCTAAAGCTGCCTGAAGACAATTGCTGTTGTTCTGATCCTATTAATACCACAAGCAGGCAGCTACAGTATTTACATTTAGTGTACTGCGTCCTCTGCACAGTGTGCAGCTAAAGCTATCTGAAGAAAATTGCTGGTGTTCTTCTGATCCTATTAGTAACACAGGCAGGCAGCTGCAGTATTTACAGTTAGTGTACTGCGTCCTCTGCACAGTATGCACCTAAAGCTACCTGAAGAAAATTGCTATTGTTCTGCTCCTATTAATACCACAGGCAGGCAGCTACAGTATTTACAGTTAGTGTACTGTGTCCTCTGCACAGTGTGCACCTAAAGTTACCTGAAGAAAATTGGTGGTGTTCTTCTGATCCTATTAGTACCGGAGGCAGCTGTAGTATTTACAAGTTAATGTAGTGTGTCCTCTGCACAGTGTGCACCTACAGCTACCTGAAGAAAATTGGTGGTGTTCTTCTGATCCCATTAGTACCGCAGGCAGCTGCAGTATTTACAAGTTAGTGTAGTGCTTCCTCTGGACAGTGTGCACCTAAAGCTACCTGAAGAAAATTGGTGGTGTTCTTCTGATCCTATTAGTACTGCAGGCAGCTGCAGTATTTACAAGTTAGTGTAGTGTGTCCTCTGCACAGTGTGCACCTAAAGCTACCTGGAGAAAATTGGTGGTGTTCTTCTGATCCTATTAGTACTGCAGGCAGCTGCAGTATTTACAAGTTAGTGTAGTGCATCCTCTACACAGTGTGCACCTAAAGCTACCTGAAGAAAATTGGGGGTGTTCATCTGATCCTATTAGTACCGCAGGCAGCTGCAGTATTCACAAGTTAGTGTAGTGTGTTCTCTGCACAGTGTGCACCTAAAGCTACCTGAAGAAAATTGGTGGTGTTCTTCTGATCCTATTAGTACCACAGGCAGCTGCAGTATTTACAAGTTAGTGTAGTGCCTTCTCTGCACAGTGTGCACCTAAAGCTACCTGAAGAAAATAGTTTTTTGTTCTTCTGATCCTATTGCTACCGCAGGCAGCTGCAGTATTTACAAGTTAGTGTAGTGCATCCTCTGCACAGTTTGCACCTACAGCTACCTGAAGAAAATTGGTGGTGTTCTTCTGATCCCATTAGTACCGCAGGCAGCTGCAGTATTTACAAGTTAGTGTAGTGCTTCCTCTGGACAGTGTGCACCTAAAGCTACCTGAAGAAAATTGGTGGTGTTCTTCTGATCCTATTAGTACTGCAGGCAGCTGCAGTATTTACAAGTTAGTGTAGTGCATCCTCTACACAGTGTGCACCTAAAGCTACCTGAAGAAAATTGGGGGTGTTCTTCTGATCCTATTAGTACCGCAGGCAGCTGCAGTATTCACAAGTTAGTGTAGTGTGTTCTCTGCACAGTGTGCACCTAAAGCTACCTGAAGAAAATTGGTGGTGTTCTTCTGATCCTATTAGTACCACAGGCAGCTGCAGTATTTACAAGTTAGTGTAGTGCCTTCTCTGCACAGTGTGCACCTAAAGCTACCTGAAGAAAATAGTTTTTTGTTCTTCTGATCCTATTGCTACCGCAGGCAGCTGCAGTATTTGCAAGTTAGTGTAGTGCATCCTCTACACAGTGTGCACCTAAAGTTACCTGAAGAAAATTGGTGGTGTTCTTCTGATCCTATTAGTACCGGAGGCAGCTGTAGTATTTACAAGTTAATGTAGTGCGTCCTCTGCACAGTGTGCACCTAAAGCTACCTGAAGAAAATTGGTGGTGTTCTTCTGATCCTATTAGTACCGCAGGCAGCTGCAGTATTTACAAGTTAGTGTAGTGCTTCCTCTGGACAGTGTGCACCTAAAGCTACCTGAAGAAAATTGGTGGTGTTCTTCTGATCCTATTAGTACCGGAGGCAGCTGTAGTATTTACAAGTTAATGTAGTGTGTCCTCTGCACAGTGTGCACCTACAGCTACCTGAAGAAAATTGGTGGTGTTCTTCTGATCCCATTAGTACCGCAGGCAGCTGCAGTATTTACAAGTTAGTGTAGTGCTTCCTCTGGACAGTGTGCACCTAAAGCTACCTGAAGAAAATTGGTGGTGTTCTTCTGATCCTATTAGTACTGCAGGCAGCTGCAGTATTTACAAGTTAGTGTAGTGTGTCCTCTGCACAGTGTGCACCTAAAGCTACCTGGAGAAAATTGGTGGTGTTCTTCTGATCCTATTAGTACTGCAGGCAGCTGCAGTATTTACAAGTTAGTGTAGTGCATCCTCTACACAGTGTGCACCTAAAGCTACCTGAAGAAAATTGGGGGTGTTCATCTGATCCTATTAGTACCGCAGGCAGCTGCAGTATTCACAAGTTAGTGTAGTGTGTTCTCTGCACAGTGTGCACCTAAAGCTACCTGAAGAAAATTGGTGGTGTTCTTCTGATCCTATTAGTACCACAGGCAGCTGCAGTATTTACAAGTTAGTGTAGTGCCTTCTCTGCACAGTGTGCACCTAAAGCTACCTGAAGAAAATAGTTTTTTGTTCTTCTGATCCTATTGCTACCGCAGGCAGCTGCAGTATTTACAAGTTAGTGTAGTGCATCCTCTGCACAGTTTGCACCTACAGCTACCTGAAGAAAATTGGTGGTGTTCTTCTGATCCCATTAGTACCGCAGGCAGCTGCAGTATTTACAAGTTAGTGTAGTGCTTCCTCTGGACAGTGTGCACCTAAAGCTACCTGAAGAAAATTGGTGGTGTTCTTCTGATCCTATTAGTACTGCAGGCAGCTGCAGTATTTACAAGTTAGTGTAGTGCATCCTCTACACAGTGTGCACCTAAAGCTACCTGAAGAAAATTGGGGGTGTTCTTCTGATCCTATTAGTACCGCAGGCAGCTGCAGTATTCACAAGTTAGTGTAGTGTGTTCTCTGCACAGTGTGCACCTAAAGCTACCTGAAGAAAATTGGTGGTGTTCTTCTGATCCTATTAGTACCACAGGCAGCTGCAGTATTTACAAGTTAGTGTAGTGCCTTCTCTGCACAGTGTGCACCTAAAGCTACCTGTTGAAAATTGGTGGTGTTCCTCTGATTCTATTAGTACCGCAGGCAGCTGCAGTATTTACAAGTTAGTGTAGTGCATCCTCTGCACAGTGGGCACCTAAAGCTACCTGAAGAAAATTGGTGGTGTTCTTCTGATCCTATTAATACCGCAGGCAGCTGCAGTATTTACAGTTAGTGTAGTGCGTCCTCTGCACAGTGTGCACCTAAAGCTGCCTGAAGACAACTGCTGTTGTTCTGATCCTATTAATACCACAGGCAGGCAGCTACAGTATTTACAGTTAGTGTACTGCGTCCTCTGCACAGTGTGCAGCTAAAGCTAACTGAAGAAAATTGCTGGTGTTCTTCTGATCCTATTAGTAACACAGGCAGGCAGCTGCAGTATTTACAGTTAGTGTACTGCGTCCTCTGCACAGTGTGCACCTAAAGCTACCTGAAGAAAATTGCTATTGTTCTGCTCCTATTAATACCACAGGCAGGCAGCTGCAGTATTTACAGTTAGTGTACTGCATCCTCTGTACAGTGTGCACCTAAAGCTACCCGTTGAAAATTGGTGGTGTTCCTCTGATTCTATTAGTACCGCAGGCAGCTGCAGTATTTACAAGTTAGTGTAGTGCATCGTGAAAAAAACAAATAAATATCTGCGCTAATTGAAAAGAACACCAAAAGCAGCTAGCATAGTTTGTAGATTTCATCAAACATAAGTATAAAAGTCCAAATGCAGCGCTTAAATAAAATAAATGTCCAAATAATGATGATAGTCCATAAAAATCAATCAGCAACAAAAGATGATATGAAACCTCCACCAAACTTCAATGTGTAAAAGGAAAGCACACCACACCCACGTGCTATCAGTCTGCTTACCAGAAAGATATAAAAAATAGGCGATGTACTCATATAATGCAGAGGGTCATCAGCAAATCCAAATGGCAAACTTCATCATGGGCAGGCACAGCATGGAAACAATCAGGTCACCACATATCAGAAGGCTCAGGACTCGCAATAAAGATGGACAAATTGGTGCAGTCATCTTAAATACATTATGTACATCTATGTGAATCGATACATCCCAACTTTCGGAACTGTAGGACCCCTATTACAGAGGTCTAATAGGCACAAACAGGAGTGAGCGGTCAGTCACAGGCGGCAACTTCAAACGTCCATCAGGATCCTCTCATCCACCAGTATATCAGACTTCAATACATTTCATATGACCCACGTTCCGCAAATAAAAAATGAAGGCTTATGTTGCTCTAGAGAAGTAACTGTTTGCTATCTAAATGGGAGGGTCTGGTTCATTATAATCAGCTGATTTACTCAGGTGTAATAATGAGTTAATGTATTTAAGATGACTGCACCAATTTGTCCATCTTCATTGCGAGTTCTGAGCCTTCTGATATGTGGTGACCTGATTGTTTCCATGCTGTGCCTGCCCATGATGAAGTGTGCCATTTGGATTTGCTGATGACCCTTTGCATTATATGAGTACATCGCCTATTTTTTATATCTTTCTGGTAAGCAGACTGATAGCACGTGGGTGTGGTGTGCTTTCCTTTTACACACTGAAGTTTGGTGGAGGTTTCATATCATCTTTTGTTGCTGATTGATTTTTATGGACTATCATCATTATTTGGACATTTATTTTATTTAAGCGCTGCATTTGGACTTTTATACTAGTGTAGTGCATCCTCTGCACAGAGGGCACCTAAAGCTACCTGAAGAAAATTGGTGGTGTTCTTCTGATCCTATTAATACCGCAGGCAGCTGCAGTATTTACAGTTAGTGTAGTGCGTCCTCTGCACAGTGTGCACCTAAAGCTGCCTGAAGACAACTGCTGTTGTTCTGATCCTATTACACAGGCAGGCAGCTGCAGTATTTACAGTTAGTGTACTGCGTCCTCTGCACAGTGTGCACCTAAAGCTACCTGAAGAAAATTGCTATTGTTCTGCTCCTATTAATACCACAGGCAGGCAGCTGCAGTATTTACAGTTAGTGTACTGCGTCCTCTGTACAGTGTGCACCTAAAGCTATCTGAAGAAAATTGGTGGTGTTCTTCTGATCCTATTAGTAACACAGGCAGGCAGCTGCAGTATTTACAGTTAGTGTACTGCGTCCTCTGCACAGTATGCACCTAAAGCTACCTGAAGAAAATTGCTATTGTTCTGCTCCTATTAATACCACAGGCAGGCAGCTACAGTATTTACAGTTAGTGTAGTGCATCCTCTGCACAGTGTGCACCTAAAGCTACCTGAAGAAAATTGTTTTTTGTTCTTCTGATCCTATTACTACCACAGGCAGCTGCAGTATTTACAAGTTAGTGTGTCCTCTGCACAGTGTGCACCTAAAGCTACCTGAAGAAAATTGGTGGTGTTCTTCTGATCCTATTAGTACCGGAGGCAGCTGTAGTATTTACAAGTTAGTGTAGTGCGTCCTCTGCACAGTGTGCACCTAAAGCTACCTGAAGAAAATTGGTGGTGTTCTTCTGATCCTATTAGTACTGCAGGCGGCTGCAGTATTTACAAGTTAGTGTAGTGTGTCCTCTGCACAGTGTGCACCTAAAGCTACCTGGAGAAAATTGGTGGTGTTCTTCTGATCCTATTAGTACCGCAGGCAGCTGCAGTATTTACAAGTTAGTGTAGTGCATCCTCTACACAGTGTGCACCTAAAGCTACCTGAAGAAAATTGGTGGTGTTCTTCTGATCCTATTAGTACCGCAGGCAGCTGCAATATTTACAAGTTAGAGTAGTGCGTCCTCTGCACAGTGTGCACCTAAAGCTACCTGAAGAAAATTGGTGGTGTTCTTCTGAACCTATTAGTACCGCAGGCAGCTGCAGTATTTACAGTTAGTGTAGTGCGTCCTCTGCACAGTGTGCACCTAAAGCTACCTGAAGACAATTGCTGTTGTTCTGATCCTATTAATACCACAGGCAGGCAGCTACAGTATTTGCAGTTAGTGTATTGTGTACTCTGCACAGTGTGCACCTAAAGCTACCTGAAGAAAATTGGTGGAGTTCTGATCCTATTAGTACCACAGGCAGGCAGCTGCAGTATTTACAGTTAGTGTACTGTGTCCTCTGCACAGTGTACACCTAAAGCTACCTGAAGACAATTGCTGTTGTTCTGATCCTATTAATACCACAGGCAGGCAGTTACAGTATTTACAGTTAGTGTACTGTGTCCTCTGCACAGTGTGCACCTAAAGCTACCCGAAGACAATTGCTGTTGTTCTGATCCTATTAATACCACAGGCAGGCAGCTACAGTATTTACAGTTAGTGTACTGTGTCCTCTGCACAGTGTGCACCTAAAGCTACCTGAAGAAAATTGCTGGTGTTCTTCTGATCCTATTAGTACCACAGGCAGGCAGCTGCAGTATTTACAGTTAGTGTACTGCATCCTCTGCACAGTGTGCACCTAAAGCTACCAGAAAACAATTGCTGTTGTTCTGATCCTATTAATACCACAGGCAGGCAGCTGCAGTATTTACAGTTAGTGTACTGTGTCCTCTGCACAGTGTGCACCTAAAGCTACCTGAGAACAATTGCTGGTGTTCTCATACTAATAATACTACAGGCAGGCAGTTGATTCTGCTAGCTGCAGTATCAGTATATATATATATATATATATATATATATATATATATATATACTTCCCAGCTTTGTGCAGCTACATCTCACTGCAGGCCATTATTATGTCTGGAAGGCCAACAAGAAGAGGCAGACAGTCACAAGCCAATAAAAGAGGGCAAGCAGGCTCTGTGTCTAGAGGCAACAGTGCTGGCCGTGGAGACGGTGCATCCTTATCAGCACATGGCCGTTGGACACGCTTGTCCTTTTTTTCGGCAGCTGGCCGTGTTAAGCCACAACATGCGGAAGACTTGGTAGAGTGGGTGACCAAGCCATCCTCATCCTCTCTCACCCATGCTCAGGGTACTTTGTCTGGCAAAACAGCTACCAATGCTGCCTTTTCCCTCGGCCCAATGGCATCAGTCACTCCTTCCCTAGCCCCACCATGTCCTCCTGAGGAGTCCCCCGAACTGTTTGACTACAGTGTTGGGTACATGCTCCAGGAGGATGTCCAGCGTTTTGAAGGCTTCAATGATGGTACCCAGCTAGAGGAAGGCAGTAACGTGAGCCCAGAGAGACGGGGTGCCCAAGAAGGACAGAAATTTGGCAGTCATGTTCCCCCAGCTGCAGCATACTGCCAGCTTTGCTCCAGTGATGAGGAGGGAGGGGATGATGAGGTCACTGACTCCATGTGGGTGCATTAGATCCCACCTCTGCTATTTGCAACATATGTCTCAAGCGTATCTCGCGTGGCCAAAACATCACCCGCTTGGGCACCACATGCTTGACCAGACATATGTTGACCTGCCATGTAGTTCGTTGGCAAGCACACCTAAAAGACCCACACCAAAGAACAAAGCGGACCTCTCCTTGCTACTCATCAGCTGGGATCTCCAACCCCACTATACCTTCAGTCCTCTATGAAACCTGCACTGAGAGGAATGAAGGTGTAGAATTAGGTGTGTCACAGCCAAGTACTTGCGGGCAAACTGCTATTGGTACACCGATGTCAAATTGTACCAGGCAAATTTCCCTGCCCCAGCTGCTGCACCGCCAAAAGAAGTTTGTTTCCAGCCATCCACATGCCCAGCGGTTGAATGCTAGCTTGGCTAAATTGCTAGCACTTCAATTGCTGCCTTTTCAGTTGGTAGACTCTGCCCCCTTCCGTGAGTTTGTGGAATGTGCGGTTCCTGAGTGGCAGGGTCCCAAACGCCACTTTTTCTCACGGAAGGCGATTCCGGCTCTCTACCGGCATGTGGAAGGCAAGGTCTTGGCCTCGCTGGACAGGGCGGTCAGCGGTAAGGTGCATATTACCGCTGACTCATGGTCCAGCAGGCATGGACAGGGACGTTACCTATCTTTCACCGCACACTGGGTGACTCTTCTGGTAGCTGGGAAGGATGCAGGACAGGGTGAGGTAGTGTTGGAGGTTGTTCCGCCACCACGCCTCCAAAATTCTACTAGTGGTGATTCTACCACACCTCTTTCGTCCACTCCCTCCTCTTCTTCTTCCTCCATGGCCTCTTCCAGTGCTGATTTGTCCTCGGAACCAGTGGTGCTCCGTAGGCATTCAATTGGCTACGCAAGCATGCAGGAAAAAAGATGCCATGCGTTGCTTGAGCTGGTGTGCTTGGGGGACAGGAGCCACACTGGGGCAGGGATTCTGTCAGCTCTGCAGGGGCAGGTTCAGAGGTAGTTGACGCCGTGCCAGCTTAAGCCAGGTATGGTGGTTTGCGACAATGGCACCAACCTCCTCTCCGCCCTCCGACAGAGACAACTGACCCATGTGCCCTGTTTGGCTCACGTCCTTAACTTGGTGGTGCAGCGGTTCTTGGGCAGGTACCTGGGCTTACAGGATGTCCTGAGGCAGGCCAGGAAAGTCTGTGTGCATTTCTGCAGGTCATATAATGCCAGTTCTCGGCTGGCTGACCTCCAAAAGGAATTTACCCTGCCCAAGAACTAACCTGCCCCTAATCTGTGACATGCCCACCAGGTGGAACTCAACGTTGACCATGCTGCAGCAGCTGCACATGCAGCAGAAGGCCATCAATGAGTACCTATGCGACTATGGCACCAGGACAGGGTCAGGGTAGCTTGTTTTTTTTCCCCATGCCAGTGGGCTATGATCAGGGATGCATGCACTGTCCTGTCACCATTTGAGGAGGCCACGAGGATGGTGAGCAGTGACAGTGCATGCATCAGTGACACTGTGCCTCTTGTCCACCTATTGGAGCACACTCTGCGTGGAATAATGGACAGGGCACTTGAGGCACAACAGAGGCAGGAAGAGGAGGACTTCCTTACCTCTCAAGGCCCCCTTTATCCAGACAGTGTTCCTGCATGCCCGCCGATCACACAGGAAGAGGAGGAGGAGGAGGATTGTGTCAGCATGGAGGTGGAGCCTGGCACTTAGCATCAGCAGCAGTCTTCAAGGGATCATTTACAGTCCGAAGAAACCCATGGACTTGTACGTGGCTGGGAGGAGGTGACTGCGGATCATGTCATCCTTAGTGACCCAGAGGACTCTGGACTGAATGCCTCAGCAAACCTACGCTGCAGGGCCTCCCTGATCCTGCAAAGCCTGTGGAAGGATCTTCGTATTCGTGGTATCAAGGGGAGGGATGATTACTGGCTGGCAACCCTCCTTGATCCATGTTACAAGGCTAAGGTTGCGGACCTTATCTTGCCATCGCAGAGGGAGCAGAGGATGAAACATCTTCGGGAGGCCTTGCAGAAAGGTTTGTGCAACGCGTTTCCAGAGCCCGGGAGGTTACAATTTCCTGGTCCTCCTGGACAACGTGTTGCTGAGGCTTCGGTCAGTCACAGAAGGAGCGATGGAGAAGGTGGCCATCTGAGCGATGCGTTCAGACAATTTTTTAGTCCGCATCCCCAAGGTCTGATTGGTTCCAGCAACCATCGCCAGCATCTGATTCACATGGTGCAGGATTACCTAGGGGCAAGATCAGACTTGGACACCTTTCCCACTGAAAATCCTCTAGGTTACTGGGTTTTGAGGATGGATCACTGGCCAGAGCTTGCACAGTATGCAATTGAGCTAATGGCCTGTCCTGCATCCAGCGTTCTTTCGGAACGCACATTCAGTGCTGCTGGAGGCTTTGTAACTGATCACAGGGTGCGCCTGTCCACCGAATCGGTTGATCGACTGACCTTCATAAAAATGAATCAGTCTTGGATCACCAGCTACCAAGCACCTGATGCTGATGTAACCGATTTGATTTTTTTTTTAAATGTGAGATCCCTTCAAGACTGCCTATGCTGATGCTGAGTGACTGTCCTGTTATGCTGAGTCACAATCCTCTTTCTCCTCAATTTTCATGCTGATAGCTTGTAAGAACATTTTTGGTTCTGGGCACCGCCACCATTGCCCAAGGCCAAATTTTTCAGCCCCTGTTTAACAGGAGCATATAATTACAATTTTTGATGCAATACTTTGCAGCAGGGCTCATTCCTGCGCTTCAACTAGAGTATCTGTGAGGGGTTGCAGTGCTGTGGTACCAGCACCAGTGCTCAAGGCCCAAATTTTCATCCCCTGTTTAACAGGGGTGTATAATTACAATTTTTGATGCAATACTTTGCAGCAGGGCTCATTCCTGCGCTCCAACTATAGCATCTGTGAGGGGTTGCAGTGTTCTGGCACCAGTGCCTAAGGCCCAGTTTTTCTGCCCCTGTTCAACAGGGACATGAAATTACAATTCTTGGTCTAATATTTCACAGCAGGGCCCATTCCTGTGCCCACCAAGAGTAACTGTAAGGGGTTACAGTGTTGTGGCAACACCACCACCACCAAAGGCCCAATGTTTCTGCCCCTGTTCAACAGGGGCATGTAATTACAATTCTTGATATAATATTTCACAGCAGGGCTCGTTCCAGCGCCCACCAAGAGTAACTGTGAGGATTTACAGTGTTGTGGCACCAGCACCACCAGCACCACCACCACCACCAAAGGCCCAATTTTTCTACTAGTGTTCAACAATGGCATGTAATTAAAATTCTTTAACTAATATTTTACAGCACGGCCCATTCCTGCGGCCACCAAGAGTAACTGTGAGGGCTTACAGTGTTGTGGCAACACCAACACCTAAGGCCCCAATTTCTGCAGAGTATATAGGGCAGGCCCCTACTTTCAAACATCCAACTTACAAAGGACTCCTACTTGCAAACAGAAGGAGACAACAGGAAGTGAGATAAAATCTACCCCTAGGAAGGGAAATTCTCTCCTGTAAGAGTTAATATGAGAAAAAACGTGTTTCCTCTTCACTGATGCTTTATCACCAATCCTTGTTTCACTAAAACCCCCACATTTTCAAAAAACATTTGTCATTGGGACAGAAAGTGAGGTGAAATCTTCTGAAGAGGTGCACAGGCAGCAAAACAAATGTTACAGGGCTGATAACCCTTCCCTATGTTTTCCAAAAAGCTTAAAAATAGATTTTTTGGCTGGAGCTACACTTTAAAAATGTACCAGTTCAAAATTACAAACAGATTCTACTTAACAATAAACCTACAGTCCCTGTTTTGTTTGCACCGCCTGTATACTGCTGTTCAGAGTATATAGGGCCTGGGGGCCCCACGCCTTTCCTTTTTTAAATTTGTGTGCGGGGTTCCTCTTAATATCCATACAAGACCAGAAGGACCTGATAATGGACTGGGGGGGTGCCCATGCCATTTGTCTCACTGATTTTCACCCATATTGCCAGGACCCGACGTTACATTAAAGCCGCAAGCAGTTATAAATGACTTTTATTCCTTTAAAAATTTAATTTTGTGCAGGGACTGTTCTAAGCATGGGAAACATGTGCCACTTTACAGGCATTCTATATACAACCCCCAGGTATGATATTTAAAGGAATATTTCACTTTTTTTCACTTTAAGCATCATTAAAATCACTGCTCCCAAAAAAACGGCCGTTTTAAAAACTTTTTTTGCATTGATACATGTCCCCTGGAGCAGGACCCGGGTCCCCAAACCCTTTTTAGGACAATAACTTGCATATTAGCCTTTAAAATGAGCACTTTTGATTTTGAACATTCGAGTCTCATAAACTTTAATGGGGTTCTAAAGTTCACGTGAACTTTTGGTCCGTTCGCAGGTTCTGGTGCGAACCGAACCGGGAGGTGTTCGGCTCATCCCTACTAAGGACATGGATTACTGGAACCATGTCCTGTGGTCTGATGAGACCAAGATAAACTTATTTGGTTCAGATGGTGTCAAGTGTGTGTGGCGGCAACCATTTGAGGAGTACAAAGACAAGTGTGTCTTGTCTACAGCCAAGCATGGTGGTGAGAGTGTCATGGTCAGGGGCTGCATGAGTTCTGCCGGCACTGGGGAGCTACAGTTCATTGAGGGAACCTTGAATGCCAACATGTACTGTGACATACTGAAGCAGAGCATGATCCCCTACCTTGGGAGACTGGGACACAGGGCAGTATTGCAACATGATAACGACTCCAAACACACCTCCAAGACGACCACTGCTTTGCTAAAGAAGCTGAGGGTAAAGGCGATGGACTGGCCAAGCATGTCTCCAGACCTAAACCCTATTGAGCATCTGTGGAGCATCCTCAAATAGAAGGTGGAGGAGCGCAAGGTCTCTAACATCCACCCGCTCTGTGATGTCGTCATGGAGGAGTGGAAGAGGACTCCAGTTGCAACTTGTGAAGCTTTGGTGAACTCCATGTCCAAGAGGGTTAAGGCAGTGCTGGAAAATAATGGTGGCCACACAAAATATTGACACCTTGGGCCCAATTTGAACATTCTCACTTAGGGGTGTACTCACTTTTGTTGCCAATGGTTTAGACATTAATGGCTGTGTGTTGAGTTATTTTGAGGGGACAGTAAATGTACACTGTTATACCAGCTGTACACTCACTACTTTACATTGTAGCAAAGTATAATTTCTTCAGTGTTGTCACACAAAAAATATAAAAAAATATTTAAAAAAATGTGAGGGGTGTACTCACTTTTGTGACATACTGTATGTGAACTGTTTTAGCATTTAAATTATTTGTAGATCAGTTTAGGCAGGAGATTTAGGGTAATTATACTAGCATTTAAAAATATATTCAATTATTTTTGTATTATTACATAGGTGACCTAAATGATTTTGAGATATTTGCCTTTCCTTGACTTCTGCTTTAACAAGTCATGAGGAAATGAACTGTCTAAAAGCCTCTCATTTGACTATGCGCTAAGCAGAATTATCAGATTGTCTTGCCTGTTTGATAAACTTGACAGGCAATTCAATGGCCAACCTGAACAGTGCACATGGTAGGCTGTCAACGCTACTGCTAATTGTGAGGCAGTGGCTTAGCATTGTTGGTCTGCAAAAGGAAGTACTGTTACTACAAAGTTCTCCGGCTAAGAAAGTTTGCAATAGAGCACAAAAAAAAAAAAGAATAAAGTGGTTGTTAACCTCAATGATAATTTGGACCTTTTGGTAAGCTTATAATAAGGCTTACCTATAGGTACTGTAAATATATCCCAACCGTGCACTGTTTAGGAGATATTTACTGTATATGCAGCCTATGACATCAGCGTGCATGCGCTCTAAAGGAGCAGCCACCCGTGCAGTTTCTTTGGATCCCTGTGCCGTGGGAGTGACGTCATGTGGTGTCGGCCAGTCACACAGCTGGAGTCTGCAGACCTGGAAAGAAGACGGTGAAGATGGACGCGGCCTCCAGCGGTGAAAATGCATCAGTGGAGGGCTTTGTTTGCAGGTAAGTTTCACTTAAAGTGGTGTTCCACCCACATTTTCACACTCCTCACCATGCAGTACTAATGTGCATCCTTAAAATGAACTGGCAATTTTTTTTTCTGTTCACTTACCTTATTTATGCCTATATCTAATTTCACTTCCTCCTGTAGAGGCCGCAGCGTCGTACATCATTTCCGGTTTTGCATTGGCTCCTGGGAAATCTTGGTCAGCTTGGCATGGCACTGCTCCCATAACATTTAACATTGTCCAAGATTTATGAAAAATCTTGGTCAGCTTGCCATGACAAGCTGACCAAGATTGCACTGCATTGCACATGCGCGAGATCGGCAGGTGCATGCTGGGTAGCCAGCATGCACAGAATCCAGGAAGAAGGACACTGTGGCTTTAGATGCCTACACTGGAGATGGCTGTGTAGGAACTTCACAAAGTAGGAAAACAATGCTGCACAAATAGAAAACTGGGCATAGTTTACAGTATACATTTTTTACATTGCACAAGGCATGAGTATTCTAGGGGTATTTTTATCTTAGGAAAAAGGTGCATAAAAAACACTGCGCTAATACGTGAAAAAAAACAAAACAAAAGGGAGCAGCTACATACAATCTGACAAAGACCATAAGAATATAACTTAAAAAATGCAGCGCATAATATATGTGTAAGTAAAATGGAAACAAGTGAATTATTTCATATAAGTGCTTCAAAGAAGAAGATAAAAAATAAAAATAATTGAAGAAAAGTCAGGCTGATGGCCTGTGCTAAACATAAAGTCAATAATATGTGAACAATATTGTCCCACAACCCTGGGGGGTGAATAAACTCCAAAGTTTGGTGTTGTTCGGATGATTGTCCCAAAATAAACTTCATGAAAATCCAATCAAAACAGAGGGATGAGGCAATGGTAAAAAGGATGATAGAAAGGATGGTATGTAGGAAAACTCTTACCAGATCCCGTTGATTCCCATGTCAGCGACAGGGAATCGCATGTGCGTTATGCCACTCAGGGCATGGAAAGCGACATCTCCTCACTGGAATCTTCCAGGCTCGAATCTGCTAGGAACTCCGGGGGCCACCAGGAAAGTCCTCACAGCAAGACCAGGATGCAAATCGGGTGAAGGGAGACGTCTCTTGTAAAGCTCAAGTCAACACTTGACTTATAGGAAGGGTATGTGGTAAGAAAAAACATGCCTCCACATAGTGCAGATGAAAAAGGGGAGTATTTTTATTTCTAAAAAAACACCATTTAACAATAAAAAACGTGGTCACATGCATTAAAATAAATGGGCAACATGGAGGGTGGTGTAGAGGCCAACGCATTTCGACCTAGGGGTCTTCAACAGGGGCATAAAACATCCACTCCAGGTTGCCTATATTTATAACTAAAAATATCTAACAAGGACCAATTACATTAGGTGAAAACAAAGCCGTTTCATTGGGTAAATGTAGTCACCTGATCATATAAAGGTAGCAGGAAGTAATGACATAATCATATTAGACCCATATGTATAGTGCAAACATAGTGGAAATGAATAGGAGCAAGTTACAAAAGGAGCTCTGGGTGAATAATGAATATATAATATAGTAAAATTGACTGGTAATGAATTCGTAATGCAGCAGAGGTGTCATATCAAAAGGACACCACTGCTGACAGTACAAAGCGCCCTCTGCCATTGGCACTGTGAAGAACCAATGGGCTTTAGAGATAATTTGATGGGCGGAATGAACCGCCAATCAGTGAGCTGACTGTAGTTCCGCTCCAACGTGCATCACGAGGCACGTCGGGCGAACGGAAGTGACGTCACGCACGAAGAAGTATCAGGCTTGTGTCTCTCCATAGATAAGGCGGCCCGGGATCCTATTACACAGAACGCCAGTCCACGTGTGAAGCTGAGGGAAGTGACGTGGCGCTTGAAGTGCGCCAAACGTCAGACCCTCATCACGTGATCGGCTATGAGAGCCCGGCCAGATTGAGGGAGGACTGAAATATAGGATATGCTGTCAGTTATCCCTGGACTCACTGGGCATGTGAACAGAGAGGTTGAAATCAGCAAAATCTGTCTAACATGTCGCAATAGGAAAAATGGCTTAATTTTAACTGAATATTGTTGCGGTGGGCACCACATCAAAAAATGTCATAAGTGAAAATGAAATACGGAGTGAAAAATAAAGAGTGAAAAAATAAATGAAATGTAAAAATAAAAATGAAATGTGAAAATAAAAAATGTAGGAATAAAAATAAATAAATGTGAAATAAAAAATAAAAATAAATAAAAATAAAAATAAATGTAAATACAAATAAAAATAAAAGTAAAAATAAAAATAAAAATAAAAATAATAATAAAAATAAAAATAAAAAATCAACTAAAAAATGAAAATTAAGAAAAAAATAAAATAAAACTACAAAATAAATAAAAAATGTTGTACATACTGAACACGTCTAGCCCCATTCAGAGGGGGAACTAAAGTAATTAGTGAATGTCCTAAACGAGTGGCTGGTAAGTAGTAATAACTTATAAAGCAAATTCTTAATGACCAGGACCTTCTTAAAATGACAGACCCTGAAGTGAAAACTAATGAAATGGGGAAAAAATTTTAAAAATTTGGAACACAGAAATAGAAATGTTGGGTAATCAGGACTGGTTAATAAAAGAGTTGAGGTCCCACTCCACGTTCAACCCAAACGGGAAGTAGGACCCCAACTCATATATCCAATAAGTTTCAAGGCGAGAGACACCCCAAAGTCGTGACTCTCCCCTCCAATGAGGGACAAACCGGTCAATAACTTGAAACAAAGTCCCAGTGGGGTCTCTGTTGTGGCACTCTAAATAGTGCCGAGGTACTGTAT
Source organism: Aquarana catesbeiana (assembly GCF_042186555.1). Classification (NCBI taxonomy): domain Eukaryota; kingdom Metazoa; phylum Chordata; class Amphibia; order Anura; family Ranidae; genus Aquarana; species Aquarana catesbeiana. Next base: position 89,853,377 of record NC_133330.1, read on the forward strand.
GTTTACTTTTGCCCTTCTTGATGCCAGTAACATGCTCGTTGATCAGGATCGAGACGGTCCTGATGGTGCAACCCACATATTGTTTGCGGCAGGGGCAAGTCACTAGGTAAACGATATATTGTGAAGAGCAAGTGGTGAAATGTTTCATGTGATATACACGGGAAGTAACAGTGGATATAAAAGTGGTACTTTTACGTCTCCCTCCAATGTTATGGCAACACACTTTACATCTACGGCAAGGGTAATAACCCTTGCTTTCCTGAAAGAAGGAAACTTTCCTGGGTGGGTCGAATATATTCGGAGCAATTTGTCCCTGGATGGACCGTGCGCCTCTAAAAACTATAGCCGCCTGCTCAGGCAAAATGGGATTGAGAAGCCTATCGTTTAAGAGTACTTTCCAATGTTTTTTTAGAATAGCCTTAATCTGTTTTGGAGGGACAAACTTGAGTCCTCTATATAGAATTGATTTCTCAGTTTCTGTCAATATAGTGGAACTCAAGTTGAAAATGCCTGTCCCTTTTATGTTCTTTTTCTTTTGGCACTGGACCTTCCTCCCCCCTCTGGTCCCTCTTTTCTTTCTAAATATCCTGCATGTCCCTCTGGGGCTCTCTGAAAATCCAAAGATTGGCTGGGACCCGGCCAATTCTGATTGTAATTAAATGGTGATGTATGGTAGTAGTCATCCTCTCTTTCAAATTGGAAATATGCGTCTCGATGAGTATCATAGGGAGCATTATCTCTGAGAGGAGAAAACCGATTATTAACGCGTATCGGGGTATGATAACTGTATTCAGAATTCTGATGTTGTGGCCCTCGGTGGCCGTGAAAAGAACCTGAATTGAAAGAGGAACCTCTGGAATTCCCTCTCTGTTGGATATCTTCTAGGTGGACCCCTCCACCCTGAAGCGCCTCCCTTTGGACCTCGAAAGGGGGGGGACCCCGAGGGGGTCGAGAAGGTCCCTGTTCAGGGCCTTGTTTTTTTTTAGGTATGGCATGTCTAGATCCTGGTTTAAGAGGTGGTTGATAAACTAGTGTTCTATCTGGATTAACCGTGGAAGGGCCTGAGGTTTCCATGGATATGGGTTCTCCACTGGAAGAAGAAGATGTATTAAGTTTCTTCTGCCAGTTGAAAACTGAGTGTGTGTGGTAATCTGTATAATCCCTGTTATACTTTTTTTGTTTTTTGTTTCTTTGGTCCTTTTCTTTTTTTTCTAAAACATTCCTTAAGTTGTTCGATAATGAAATGTATTCAGCGGGGTGCGCATGCGCGAGAGCTCCGTGATGGCCGCCTAAGCCCGGAGCTCCGCACCACCCCGGACCGTCGAGCGGCATAACCCCGTCACAGCAGGTGGAGGACCCACACGAGCACTCCCCCTGCTTGCGGAACAGCGGGGGAACACGGTGAGATGTCCGGCACACAAGCTCGCCGAGATTTGGGCCCGCAATTCGCAGAGGTGGCGGTGGAAGGGTGCACCAAGATGGCCGCCAACAGTGACACAGCTAGGCCTCACCCAGCCACACAGTACAAGGGGACGGAGCAACATCCCATACTCACCCCCCCGACCCTGACCTATGCCCAGGCAGCTCAGGGAGGCCCCAGCACGCTTCAAACTGCTAATCAGGGCCTGCACCAGCACCAAGCCTCACAGGGAGCTCACAGAGAGACACACAGCGGTGAGCAGAGGGAAGATGGCGCTTCTCCCTCAGGCATATCCCCTCATCTCCCCTCATCTGCTGGCACCCCACCTGGATACTCATTTAAGGACATTTCTGCTATCCAAGAGGATTTCTTCACCAAATTCTCGGCTCTTTTAGAAAAGGGCCTGGCCAATACAGCCTCCCAGATCACTAATGCAATCAAATCGGACCTCTCTAACCTGGGTTCTAGGATGGAGGCTATGGAAGACAAAATTGACCACACGGTCGCCAGAACCAACCAGAATGCCGCACACCTCCAGTCAGTCCAAGAACAGCTAGACAAGGCCCTATTAAGAATTGATGAACTCGAGAACAGGTCCAGGAGGTATAATTTCCGAATAAGAGGCCTCCCTGAGTCATTTACAGATATCCCCCTCACGGTGCAGGACTTTATCTCAGAACTCATTCCCAACATCCCGCCACATAGGCTAGAGCTGGATAGGGCTCACAGAGCCCTGGGACCCCCAAGGAAAGACGGGTCCCCAAGGGACATAATAGTAAAACCGCACTTCTACGCGGTCAAAGAGGAGGTACTGAGACAAACTCGTTTGAAGCCCAAGCTCCAACATCAGGGTCACCAAATTCAGGTCTTTGCAGACCTAGCTCAGTCCACCATACAAAGAAGACGCACCCTCAAACCCCTCCTTTCAGTTTTGATGGAACGAGACATCAAATACCGATGGACATTCCCCTTTGCCGTTAAGTTTTCATTACAAGGCAAGACCCACGCCTTCTCCAACCTCCCGGAAGGTGAGAGACTTTTCCTCTCCCTCAAACTGATCTCCCAGGAAGCCCCCATGGAACTCTCATCTTCTTCGGGCTCATCCAAACGCCCCCCTCCAGGCAGCCCAGTCTCCCCTCTCTGGATCAAGGGCCCTTCCAAGAGGAGCAAGGACGGCAGACCCCCATAACGGGGCTTGAAGGTCCCCTTCTTATACACCCAGACCTTCCACGGTCTTTCCTGTTCGGGACTGCTCCCCTCCATTGATTGAGCTAATGCTCTTCCTTCTAATCCCATGGCCCAATCGGGGCCTTGGTCACAGGCCATTTTAGTTCCACCACAGACTGGACACCGCCTGCTGTTGAGGCTTTCTGAAGTGAATCTCCTACGGAGAACAGTTCCTGAGTTCCCTTTGCCTTTTAGCAGCGGAAGAGAGATCTCTTTTCAATCCGATCTGAGATTTAGAACACTGAAACTTCGGTTCTTCATAGCACTTAGTAACCAATTTTCTTTTCAGATCCAAGCTCAGGGTTGTAGGTAGATTAGAGCTGGTGGCCATTCTTTTTCTATTTTCTATATATATTTTTTTTGTGTTGTCAGCTCCCCCTGATTCCTTTTATAGTCTTCTCGAATGTTAAAACTGTTTTAAGATTGCAGTATAATATTGCACTTAATGAGATGAAGATCTTATACTACGTTATGCAAATTTTTGTCAAAGTTACATAGAAGTAAGGGTCTGGGGTGGTACCCTTGCGCCTCCTCTCACTTCGAGGGAAACCAATGTGCTCCCGCGGAGTGAGACTTCCCTAGCCCAGTACGGACGAGAGAAGATTTAAAATGGAGACTAAGCGGTCTGATACACCGCTACCCTCCACGGGTCCTGTTAGAGGGCCCTTGACATTATTGTTGTTTTTTTTGTCTACTTGTCTCTCTTTCTTCCCCCCACTCTTTCTCATCACTTTTTTCTCTCCTAGCTGGCCGTCTGGGGATTCCCCGGAACCTCGCGCACACAGTCCTAGGTCGGACCCGCACCCCTTCACTTTCTCTATGAATACATTCCAACACGAGGTAAGTGGCTGCTGGGCCGGTGATCAATCTCCCCTCTGTTCCTATGGCTGATTTAGTGTCTAAGGGTCTAGATCTCAGGGTGGCTTCTCATAACGCTCAGGGGCTCAATTCACCTAGGAAAAGAAGAGTAGCTTTAGACCATTACAAATCCCTCAAACTAGATGTAGTGCTCCTACAGGAGACGCACTTCCCGATTCAGTACAGTCCCAAGTTCCTACATGCCTATTACCCATCTTTTTTTCTGGCCAACGCGCCAAACAAAACCAAAGGTGTAGCAGTACTTTTCTCTAAAAACAGTAAATTTAACCATATTTCTGATCTTAAAGACCCAGAGGGCAGGTTCATTCTTGTAAAGGGTACTCTGGAGGGAGTACTATACTCCATTATCTCTTATTATGCCCCTAATAAGGGTCAAGCAACCTTCTTCCAGAACCTCTTTGCAACTCTCAACCCCCTCCTGGAGGGAAAAGTCATTTGGGGAGGGGACTCAAATGTAGCGTTTGACCAGGGTCTAGACAAAAACAACCCTCGCAAAGGAAGACTAACACGCCCCACAAAATTAAGCACCAGAATAGCTAAAATGATTCACTCCCAGGGGTTAGTAGATATTTGGCGGGAGCTGAATCCCTCGGGCATGGACTTTACACACTTCTCCTCACCCCACCAGACCTATGCAAGGATAGACCACATACTTACTCAGACTAACCTCATCCCTCTTTCCTCTAAAGCTAAAATTTTAGACATAGTCTGGTCGGACCACTCATTGGTCCTCCTAACGTTGAAAAATGTTCTGACGTGTAGCGGGGGCTCTTATTGGATATTGAATGAGTCTATCCTGGGGGATCCGGTTAACGCCAAATTAGTAGCAGACGCTATCAAGGAATACTTTCGGATAAATGATGTGGGAAACATCTCCCCCGAAACCCTGTGGGCAGCTCACAAGGCCTCGGTCCGCGGTGAGCTCATCAGATTAGCCACTCAAGTTAAAAAGGAGAGGCTGATAGACATTCATAGGCTAGAGCAGAAATTTATTACTTTAAAAATCGAACACAAAAAAACTCAGTCTAAAGATCTTAACGAAAAACTAGACGCGATTAGATTTGAACTCAACTTAGCCTTAACGGCCAAAGCCGAAAAACACATTAGATGGAGCGGAGCAAAATTTTACTGCCACAAGGACAGAGTCGGGACAATGCTAGCCGCGAAACTCTCCCCCAAGTTCCAATCTCGCACTTTCCCCAAAGTGCGCATAGCGGGTCAACCTCCCACGGCCAATCCTTCCAAAATCATGGCAGCCTTCCACGAATTTTACTCAGAATTATATAAAACCACACAAAAACCGAGCGACATCTCGATCGCTTCCTTTCTCTGGAATATTAAACTGCCCTCTCTTTCCAAGGACCATAGAGACCTTATGGAGGAACCCTTTACCTCAGACGAGATAAGGGAAGTTATCAAAAACCTTAAGACAGGCTCGGCCCCGGGGCCGGATGGTTTGTCAGTCCCTTACTACAAAAAATTCGGGGACATACTGGCCCCCCATATGGCAAAATTTTTCAATTCTAAGAAATCAGGCTCCCCAATGGATCCCCACTTGAACATGGCTTTCATAACAGTAATTCCCAAACCCAATAAGAACCATGAAGAAGTAGAGAACTATAGGCCCATTTCCCTTATAATAATGATCTCAAGATACTCACTAAAATCTTAGCCAACCGTATCGCCTCCTTTATCAAGCAGTACGTCCACAAAGATGAGGTAGGTTTTATCCCGGGGAGGCAGGGCCCAGATCAAAGTAGGAGAGCGGTGGACATTGTCTCCATTCTCCAATCAAATTGGGAGGGGGGCCCTAAACAGGCAGGAATGCTGTTGTCTTTAGATTTACATAAGGCCTTCGACTCGATCGAGTGGCCGTACCTTTTTTCTCTTCTGGAGAGCTGGGGTTTCGGGGCTGGCTTCTTAGGGATATTGCGATCCCTCTACTCCAACCCGGCAGCAATAATCCGACTACAGGGCCAATACTCCAAACCCCTTCAAATAGCGAAAGGGACGAGACAGGGATGCCCTCTCTCCCCTCTGATTTTCGCCATGGCCATAGAAACACTTGCGATAGCGATTAGATCAAACCCAAATATCCACGGCGTATCCTGTGGGGAACAAGTCCACAAGTGTGGGCTCTTCGCCGATGATATGCTCCTTTTCATAACGTCCCCTATCACATCACTCCCTAATTTATGCAAACTATTGAAAGACTTCTCTAGCACCTCAGGTCTTAAGGTAAACTATTCTAAATCATCGGCTTTAAATATCTCCCTGCAATCCGATACAGTATCCGCACTTCAAAGCTCCTTTGACTTTAAATGGAATGACCAAAGGATAGATTATTTAGGAATTAAACTTTCAGCTAAAACGGAACAATTGTATCCCTTAAACTTCCCTCCAATGTACCGTAAATTAGCGGCTGATCTGGGATCATGGCTCAAGGGTGAGATTTCTTGGCTGGGCAGAGTTCACGCAGTAAAGATGACACTTTTGCCCAGACTGCTATACCTTTTCAGGGCCATTCCGATTAATATTAACAAAGAACACTTATCCAATTTCCAAAAGAAGATCACCAAATTCATCTGGGGGGGGAGAGGACATAGATTTCAACAAAAAACCCTATTCCTTCCAAGAGCTCAGGGTGGCATGGGGGCTCCTCAGCTCTTCTGGTACTTTCAAGCCGCCAGGCTGGCCCAAATCTCCACGGTTTACTCTAAGGCAGAGAAGCCAGATTGGTTTCAGATAGAGAGACGGGCAGCCCCCACATACACCCTGGACTTTCTCCTCTGGACTCCCCCCAAACAGAGACCCCCTATACTTTCCCCATCTCTATCTCAATCATTTCAATTATGGGATAACCTGAGGAAAAATTCGGCCCTAATCTCAAGATGCCTACCCTTGGCGCACATCTTCAATAATCCTGATTTTGCCCATGGGATGGATATTAAGGCTTTTCGTTGGTGGTTGGATAAGGGACTGTACCGAATCGGACATTTTTTCACGAATGAGGGTCCAATCTCCTTGGAGCAAGGGGTAAGGCTTCTAGAAATTCCGAACTCTGAGCGTTTTAGATTCCACCAAATAAGACATTTCCTCTGCCAACTTTGGAGAGGAGGTATTCCCTCACACAACGCCTTTACGCCATATGAACTATGGTGTGGTCGCTCTTTGGAAGAGAGGGGAGGGATTTCCGTCATCTACAAGTCACTAGCCCTTCACCCCCAAAAGTCTCCTTATATGCTTGACTGGGAAAGGGAACTAGCTTTTGAATGGGAAGCCTCTAAATGGAGAAGTTCCTTTGACAGAGCCTTTAAAGGTATTAAAAACATTTCCTTAATCGAAGGAAGTGTTAAGGTATTGACAAGATGGTATCTTACCCCTGCCAAGCTTTCCAGAATGTTCCCAACAGCTGACCCCAAGTGTTTTCGGGGGTGTCAGCTCTTGGGCTCAATGGCTCATGTCTGGTGGGAATGCCCTAGACTGAGACCCTTCTGGGATAAGATATTCTCCCTGATACGGAAAACAACGCAGATTCAAATCCCGAAATCCCCGGCCATAGCTCTTCTCAATAATAACTTGCCCAAGACTCCGAAGCACTCACGTAAACTTATACACTTCATCCTCCTAGATGCAAAACTCACCATTGCTAAGGCTTGGAAACAGCCCAAACTCTCGGTCAAAGCAGCAATTCGTAAAATTTCCTGGATTATGGCACAGAAAAAATTAGCTAGCATCCTAGATGGCAAAAAAACGCAATTTGAAGCTATTTGGGAACCTTGGGCACAGTTCGTTGGCATCTCTCTTATACCCGGAGTCCAACCCCAAAACTAAAAGTGGACAATTGGCAGGGCGGGGGTCCCCCCAGATGGCCGGCTAACCTTCTTTTCTCACTTTCCCCCCTCCTCTATCTCTCTCCTACTCTTCTAGTTTTAGTTCTCGTCGATTGTGTTCACCTGCTGGGGGAGACTAGGTCAGATCCTCCTGTAAGTTGTTATGAGGTATCTTTTGAACAGAGATCTTCAATATTAGGACAAATAACTGATTTTTGTTCCAGGGTTCACACTGATTGGCTTTAGCCTAAAGTATTTAGTTTGAAACGATATTTGGGACCCTAGGGCCTTAGGACAATAGCTGGTAAAGGGAGACGTAGGGGCTCCTACTGTGCACAGCATGATCCCTTCAGGGGTGCCGGTGGGATCTCCTAGAGCCACTCTGGACAACGGTCAATGATCCTAGTGGTCCCTTTCTATATATGTTCCAGTAACTTCTCTACAGGCTTTGCTCCTATTCGAAATATTTAGACAATCATATCGAGCCTCTCTACTGTTAGCTCTCCTGCCCCTGCAGGGGTTTGTTATTTAACAATTGATGTTACATGATATGTTGATACAAATTCTGTATTCTATTTTCTTGTTTTTGCAAAAAACCAATAAAAGATTTTGAAAGTGAAATGTATTCAGCGGAGGATTTATGAGGAATCAACTTGTCTCTCAACTCCCTGATTTCAATGTCGATGAGAGACAATTTGATCTTTTTCTTTTCTATTAAAAATCCAAGTAGTTTCAAACCTACTTCATTGAAATATTTGAACCATGATTCTACATCCTGTTCATCTTGTTGGGGATGAATGTCCCATCTGAGACCTCGGGGGACCATCTGTTCCTTGATGTATTGTATAAGGAACGCTGTGTCCCACTGGAGGTGGAGTTCATTGGTTATCAGGTTTTTTAATCTGACGAACAAACCACCTATTTCTGAGTCTGGATTTGTGCTGATGAATACACCTTCCGTATTAAGGGACCTAGAGGTCCTATAATCAAACACATCCATGTGTACGGTTAAAAGTGCAACGTAGTGAAAAGCTGCAGCATATGTGAAGTCAAATAACAAGGAAAAAGGTGCATAAAAAACACTGCGCTAATACAAAGAGTTTTCCTACATACCATCCTTTCTACCATCCTTTTTACCATTGCCTCTGTTTTGATTGGATTTTCATGAAGTTTAATTTGGGACAATCATCCGAACAACACCAAACTTTGGAGTTTATTCACCCCCCAGGGTTGTGGGACAATATTGTTCACATATTATTGACTTTATGTTTAGCACAGGCCATCAGGCTGACTTTTTTTTTCAATTATTTTTATTTTTTATCTTCTTCTTTGAAGCACTTATTTGAAATAATTCACTTGTTACCATTTTACTTACACATATATTATGCGCTGCATTTTTTAAGTTATATTCTCATGGTCTTTGTCAGATTGTATGTAGCTGCTCCCTTTTGTTTTGTTTTTTTCAAATATTAGTGCAGTGTTTTATATGCACCTTTTTCCTTGTGATTTGACTTCATATACGCTAAAGCTTTTCACTACTCTGCACTTTTAGCCGTGCACATGGATGTGTTTGATTATAGGACCTCTAGGTCCCTTAATACGGAAGGTGTATTCATCAGCACAAATCCAGACTCAGAAATAGGTGGTTTGTTCGTCACAGATTAAAAAACCTGATAACCAGTGAACTCCACCTCCAGTGGGACACAGCGTTCCTTGAACAATACATCAAGGAACAGATGGTCCCCCAAGGTCTCAGATGGGACATTCATCCCCAACAAGATGAACAGGATGTAGAATCATGGTTCAAATATTTCAATGAAGTAGGTTTGAAACTACTTGGATTTTTAATAGAAAAGAAAAAGATCAAATTGTCTCTCATCGACATTGAAATCAGGGAGTTGAGAGACAAGTTGATTCCTCATAAATCCTCCGCTGAATACATTTCATTATCGAACAACTTAAGGAATGTTTTAGAAAAAGAAGAAAAGGACCAAAGAAACAAAAAACAAAAAAAGTATAACAGGGATTATACGGATTACCACACACACTCAGTTTTCAACTGGCAGAAGAAACTTAATACATCTTCTTCTTTCAGTGGAGAACCCATATCCATGGAAACCTCAGGCCCTTCCACGGTTAATCCAGATAGAACACTAGTTTATTAACCACCTCTTAAACCAGGATCTAGAGATGCCATACCTAAAAAACAAGGCCCTGAACAGGGACCTCCTCGACCCCCTCGGGGTCCCCCCCCTTTCGAGGTCCAAAGGGAGGCGCTTCAGGGTGGAGGGGTCCACCTAGAGGATATCCAACTGGTTCTCAACAGAGAGGGAATTCCAGAGGTTCCTCTTCCAATTCAGGTTCTTTTCACGGCCACCGAGGGCCACAACATCAGAATTCTGAATACAGTTATCATACCCCGATACGCGTTAATAATCGTTTTTCTCCTTCCAGAGATAATGCTCCCTATGATACTCATCGAGACGCATATTTCCAATCTGAAAGAGAGGATGACTACTACCATAGATCACCATTTAATTACAATCAGAATTGGCCGGGTCCCAGCCAATCTTTGGATTTTCAGATAGCCCCAGAGGGACACGCAGGATATTAGAAAGAAAAGGGGGACCAGAGGGGGGAAGAAGGTCCAGTGCCAAAAGAAAAAGAACATAAAAGGGACAGGCATTTTCAACTTGAGTTCCACTATATTGACAGAAGCTGAGAAATCAATTCTAGATAGAGGACTCAAGTTTGTCCCTCCAAAACAACTCAATAAATTTTCTACATTTATTGATGTTCTGAAACTTACACATATACTCAGTATACAAAGGCACTTTTTAACCAAACCTCCCATGCCCCACACCAACCAGGGGATCTCTTCTTCAAGAGCTCCCCGCCTCCCATCTCCTAATCCCAATATGGTTTCCCATTTTCCAGGGGTAGCCTCCTCAGACACAAAGGTGGTTCATTCAGGATTATCTAATCCCTCTTTATTTAATCCTCCAGGCACTCTGGCACCCTCTATCCAGGTCTTCAAAAACCTTTTTTTGGACGATCTGGATAAATTAACTGAGCGCAGGAAATACCCATATGTTAAACCGGATATAAAAACCGTCCTGAAATCATTATGTGAAAAAAAGAATCTCATAATCCACCCTGCGGATAAGGGCGGAGGCATTGTAGTCCTAGACAAAGTAGACTACCTCAAGGAAATGAACAGAATACTTAGTGACACAAATACATATATCCCCATTCCTACAGATTCCAATAGGCTTTTCAAAAAGGCTCTAGTGGAATTAATTGATGAGGGATTTGCCCTGGGGATTTTAAACAAAAAAGAAAAAAGTTTCTTGGTACCCCAGGTTCCACGTATCCCTGCCATATACTATCTCCATAAAGTCCACAAGGACCCAGTCAATCCCCCCGGTCGACCCATTGTCAGCGGGATTAATTCCGTTACGGCTCGTATTGGGAACCATGTGGACTTCTATTTACAGCCGTTGGTTCGAGCCACCCCTTCTTTCTTAAAGGACACTAGAGACACCATTAAATTATTGGAGCCAGTTCAATTTCTGGAAGGGATGCTTCTCGTCACGGCAGATGTGGCGGCACTGTACACGTGCATACCGCATCTCTTGGGCTTTGATGCGGTTGAGAAACACCTTTCTAGAGACAACAAACTTCCCTCGTTGCAACGCAACTTCATTATGCAGTTGCTAAAATTCGCCACAGGGCATAATTATTTCTGGTTCCAAAACCAGTTCTTTCTGCAGAAGACTGGCGTGGCTATGGGGGCCAAATTTGCCCCCAGCCTCGCTAACCTCTTCATGGCCCAGTGGGAAGAGGATGTCGTCTATGCTGCACAGAGACCTGAGCTGATTCTCTGGGCCAGGTACATAGACGACATCCTCTTCCTATGGGATGGGGACCACACATCATTGGATATCTTTATGGCCACATTAAATAACAATGATAGGGGGATATCTATGAGCTACGAGGCCAGTTCCACTAGGATACATTTTTTGGATCTAGAAATTTTTGTAGTTGAACAACACTTAGAATTCCGTACATACTTTAAAGCTACCGACCGGAACGGTTTCATTCCGGTTGATAGTTGTCATCAAGAACAGTGGCTTAGGTCGGTTCCCCACAGCCAATTTTTGAGGCTGCGGCGTAACTGTACTAGAACCTCTGATTTTTTAGCTCAGTCACAGGTCCTCAAGGATCGTTTCTTAGAAAAAGTTTATGACCCAGACCTATTGGACGGAGAACTCAATAGAGCATTATCCACTGAAAGAAGCTGCACTCTAATAGAACGCCCCAAAAGTACATCTGAATTGAAGTATAAATGGTCATTTTTTTACCACCCATTCTACTCAATCCAAACAGATTAAGGCTATTCTAAAAAAACATTGGAAAGTACTCTTAAACGATAGGCTTCTCAGTCCCATTTTGCCTGAGCAGGCGGCTATAGTTTTTAGAGGGGCACGGTCCATCCAGGGACAAATTGCGCTGAATATAATCAACCCACCCAAGAAAGTTTCCTTCTTTCAGGAAAGCAAGGGTTATTACCCTTGCCATAGATGTAAAGTGTGTTGCCATAACATTGGAGGGAGACAAAAAGTACCACTTTTATATCCACTGTTACTTCCCATGTATATCACATGAAACATTTCACCACTTGCTCTTCACAATATATTGTTTACCTAGTGACTTGCCCCTGCCGCAAACAATATGTGGGTCGCACCATCAGGACCTTCTCGATCCAGGTCAACGAACATGTTGCTGGCTTCAAGAAGGGCAAAAGTAAACATACAGTACCTTGGCACTATTTAGAGTGCCACAACAGAGACCCCACTGGGACTTTGTTTCAAGTTATTGACCAGTTTGTCCCTCATTGGAGGGGAGAGTCATGACTTCGGGGTGTCACCCACCTTGAAACTTATTGGATATATGAGTTGAGGTCCTACTTCCCGTTTGGGTTGAACGTGGAGTGGGACCTCAACTCTTTCATTAACCAGTCCTGATTACCCAACATTTCTATTTCTGTGTTCTAAATTTTTTACATTTTTTCCCCATTTCATTAGTTTTTACTTCAGGGTCTGTCATTTCAAGAAGGTTCTGATCATTAAGAATTTGCTTTATAAGTTATTACTACTTACCAGCCACTCATTTAGGACATTCACTAATTACTTTAGTTCCCCCCCTGAATGCGGCTAGACGTGTTCAGTATGTACAAAATTTTTTATTTATTTTGTAATTTTATTTAATTTTTTTCTTACTTTTCATTTTTTAGTTGATTTTTTATTTTTATTTTTATTTTTATTTTTATTTTTACTTTTATTTTTATTTTTATTTACATTTATTTTTATTTTTTATTTCACATTTATTTATTTTTATTCATACATTTTTTATTTTCACATTTCATTTTTATTTTTACATTTCATTTATTTTTTCACTCTTTATTTTTCACTCTGTATTTCATTTTCACTTATCAAACTTTTTGATGTGGTGCACACCGCAACAATATTCAGTTAAAATTAAGCCATTTTTCCTATTGCGACATGTTAGACAGATTTTGCTGATTTCAACCTCTCTGTTCACATGCCCAGTTAGTCCAGGAATAACTGACAGCATATCCTATATTTCAGTCCTCCCTCAGTCTGGCCGGGCTCTCGTAGCCGATCACGTGATGAGGGTCTGACGTTTGGCGCACTTCAAGCGCCACGTCACTTCCCTCAGCTTTACATGTGGACCAGCGTTCTGTGTAATAGGATCCCGGGCCGCCTTATCTACGGACAGACGCACGCCTGATACTTCTTCGTACATGACGTCACTTCCGTTCGCCTGACGTGCCTCTTGATGCACGTCGGAGCGGAACTACAGTCAGCTCACTGATTGGCGGTTCATTCCGCCCATCAAATTATCTCCAAAGCCCATTGGTTCTTCACAGTGCCAATGGCAGAGGGCGCTTTGTACTGTCAGCAGTGGTGTCCTTTTGATATGACACCTCTGCTGCATTACGAATTCATTACCAGTCAATTTTACTATATTATATATTCATTATTCACCCAGAGCTCCTTTTGTAACTTGCTCCTATTCATTTCCGCTATGTTTGCACTATACATATGGGTCTAATACGATTTTGTCATTACTTCCTGCTACCTTTATATGATCAGGTGACTACATTTACCCAATGAAACGGCTTTGTTTTCACCTATTGTAATTGGTCCTTGTTAGATATTTTTAGTTATAAATATAGGCAACCTGGAGTGGATGTTTTATGCCCCTGTTTAAGACCCCTAGGTCGAAACGCGTTGGACTCTACACCACCCTCCATGTTGCCCATTTATTTTAATGCATCGTGATAACGTTTTTTATTGTTAAATGGTGTTTTTTTAGAAATAAAAATACTCCCCTTTTTCATCTGCACTATGTGGAGGCATGTTTTTTCTTACCACATACCCTTCCTATAAGTCAAGTGTTAACTTGAGCTTTACAAGAGACGTCCCTTCACCCGATTTGCATCCTGGTCTTGCTGTGAGGACTTTCCTGGTGGCCCCCGCAGTTCCAAGCAGATTCAAGCCTGGAAGATTCCAGTGAGGAGATGTCGCTTTCCATGCCCTGAGTGGCATAACGCACATGCGATTCCCTGTCGCTGACATGGGAATCAACGGGATCTGGTAAGAGTTTTCCTACATACCATCCTTTCTATCATCCTTTTTACCATTGCCTCATCCCTCTGTTTTGATTGGATTTTCATGAAGTTTAATTTGGGACAATCATCCGAACAACACCAAACTTTGGAGTTTATTCACCCCCCAGGGTTGTGGGACAATATTGTTCACATATTATTGACTTTATGTTTAGCACAGGCCATCAGCCTGACTTTTCTTCAATTATTTTTGTAACGAGCCCCTTGCTCGCTCGGTTTCACTCTCCCGACACTCCTCTGCAGCTATTGAATCAGATTGCAACGTCTGATGGTTCGGTCATCCAATGCTCCGGGACTAGAACCACAGCTCTGTGCCGTTCTAACCCAGTTGTGATAGCTCAGAACAAACACCAGGCAGGCTGTATGTAAGTTCAAACAGGAATCCATCTTTATTGACAAAATACAGGCTTTTATACACTCAAAGTGGAAGTGCAGACCTCCTGCTCATATTACTCTAACAATACAGCTGTAACCTAATTAACCTAATTAACATGAGCTAATTAACTAATCCCTTTAGACAGCCTAGATGACTCAGACATGACCGTTAGGCCAGACTGGCCGTCTTGTAGTTCAGAAAATCCAATCAACATTATCACAATCAACATAGACTCTTCTTCACACAATAGCAGAGTTAATTAACACAAATAACAATGGGGATCTAATGACTCTTAGATCTCATAGTAGACTTATTTACAATAAACATTTTAGCAGACAATAGACAGACAGGTGTTGGAATTTACATCAGCATCTCCTAACAGTATCTGTCCCAGCATTATGAATCAGCCACTATTCCAATATGGCAAATCCAGGGTACCCAGAGTCTGTGTGTCCTTTGGGACCAGGACCCGAATCCACAGTAATACCACCTCAAGAGTCCCCAGGCATACAGCTCACAAAGAGCACCGTTCCCTCAAATGCAAGGGCCCCCGATCGATCGGCAAGAGGCTAGCATACAGTCCCCTCCAAAAGTCTCTCTCCCAGCTAGGTCTGTCACATTTCTCCCCTTTTGGCAGGAGACTAACACAGGAGGAGACCCCAGATGGGTTGACTCCGAAGTTAGTCAGTAGTTCCAGTCCTCTAATGCCTGTACCCACACAGTACCCCGAACAAATTGTTCCAAACAAAGCATTACTCACCCAGCCAACCTCTGCCTCTCTCAGAGAACATATCTGCTGCTGGGGAGAGGCCTGGACTGGCCCGTCTCCCTGGAGTCCTTTCTGCCGCTGGAGAGAAGACAGGGTGTCTGGGCTCACTCCGTCATGCTGTTGTGGATCTGGGCCGACTGCCCAGCATCCCTGGGGTATACAGGTGGAGACTGAAGTCCCATCCACCTTCACAGGACATCCATCCTCTGTTAGTTGAGGGCAGAGTCCAGCAGTACTCGGCCCTGTTGCCAGCCCTTCTGCTGGAAACCCCACACCATCTGCTCCGGCTAACTGTTGGGGAGGGATGACGAACAACTCCTCTCCCTTCTCCCCCTGTATCCTGATCTGCTGCTGGGACGTGACCACCTCCTTCTCACCCTGAGCCTCCGGAACCGATGCAGGTGTAGGGCAGAGATCTTGGACCCTCTGTCCGGTTGCCAGCACTTCAGCTGGGGAAGTTCCTTGTAACTTCACAGATACTTCTGTTGGTGCTCTGCAGAGCATAGTGAAGTTTGGCCCTAATAACAGCTCCTCTTCTGCTGGAGGCTCACCAGGTTGTTCTTCCTCAGCAGAAAAGTCTATCAAATCCCCTGTCTCTGCAATTGATGTCTGGGGATAAAGGTTCACCATCTCCTCTCCGTGGAACCCAGAAGATGCTATCAGTGCTGGGCAGAGGTTAGCAGAGCTCTGCCCTGTTGTCAGCACTTCAGGTTTGGGGATGGCAATATTCAGATTTTCCACTGCCGATTCTCTGGCATTCTGCTGGACAGGCACATTCCTCCATCCAAGATCATCCAATGCAGAAACAGGTTAATCAAGGTCAGTCAGCACTTGCTGCATCCGCCATAAGACCTCTGCCTCCATAGCTGCGGGTGCAGGTTGGCAAAGCACACCGTTACTCTGCCACATTGTCAACTCTTCAGCCAGGATTTCAGAGTTGTCAACTGGTATTTCCTGATAGTCCCAGGCAAAGGGAGCACCACCCTGCTGCTGAGCAGAGTCTAACAGCTGTTTGTAGGCGATCTCCAACTCCCATTCCTGAACGGCCAGAAACTCCAAATCTTCCAGTGCCCAGTGCACTTCTGAGACATTCAGTCTCCGCTCTCTGTGCTCCATTATTTCCTTTAAACGCCACTCCCGATCACTTCCAAAGTCAGGGTCCCTGGACAGCCTCCAGTATAACAATCCCAGGCCATCGTAGTCAAAGCCTTCCGTGGGGCTGTCATCCGCTGTCCATGGGCACACTTGGGCTACATACCACTGGAGGGCTCTGTAGCTCTCGTCAAACCGCATTTCTGCCCGGATCAGCCTGCTTAACTCGGCTGTCCACTCCTGGTTCGGCTGTTCCCCCAAAAACAGCATTTGCACTTCATACTGCGACCAGTACCTCACATGGACGGAGGGGAGAACTTTTCCCTGGTGTCGCTGCTCACGGGCTAGCGCTTCCTTCCAGAGCTCACAGCGGACAGAATCAAACCATCCTAGCAGGACCTGCTCTGATACTGGTCCTCTGTGCTGTATCACCTCTCGCAACCTCCTTCTGAATTCCTCATCCATGGTGGCTGGTATTTCTCCTGTCCTGCTATCCTGCTACCTTGGATCCAGGTGATGGTTTGGATGTGTTCACGGCAAGGAAGCACGATCCCACCATTCCCTCCACGGCTCTCAAGTAAGTCTTTCAGCGTGGCTCTCCTGCAGGCTGGTTTGGAGTGTCCCAGTAACTGGAGAGCAAATCCCACGGCTGCCAACCAATGTAACGAGCCCCTTGCTCGCTCGGTTCCACTCTCCCGACACTCCTCTGCAGCTATAGAATCAGATTGCAATGTCTGATGGTTCGGTCATCCAATGCTCCAGGATTAGAACTTCAGCTCTGTGCCGTTCTAACCCAGTTGTGATAGCTCAGAACAAACACCAGGCAGGCTGTATGTAAGTTCAAACAGGAATCCATCTTTATTGACAAAATACAGGCTTTTATACACTCAAAGTGGAAGTGCAGACCTCCTGCTCATATTACTCTAACAATACAGCTGTAACCTAATTAACCTAATTAACATGAGCTAATTAACTAATCCCTTTAGACAGCCTAGATGACTCAGACATGACCGTTAGGCCAGACTGGCCGTCTTGTAGTTCAGAAAATCCAATCAACATTATCACAATCAACATAGACTCTTCTTCACACAATAGCAGAGTTAATTAACACAAATAACAATGGGGATCTAATGACTCTTAGATCTCATAGTAGACTTATTTACAATAAACATTTTAGCAGACAATAGACAGACAGGTGTTGGAATTTACATCAGCATCTCCTAACAGTATCTGTCCCAGCATTATTAATCAGCCACTATTCCAATATGGCAAATCCAGGGTACCCAGAGTCTGTGTGTCCTGGGGGACCAGGACCCGAATCCACAGTAATAACACCTCAAGAGTCCCCAGGCATACAGCTCACAAAGAGCACCGTTCCCCCAAATGCAAGGGCCCCCGATCGATCGGCAAGAGGCTAGCATACAGTCCCCTCCAAAAGTCTCTCTCCCAGCTAGGTCTGTCACAATTTTTATTTTTTATCTTCTTCTTTGAAGCACTTATATGAAATAATTCACTTGTTTCCATTTTACTTACACATATATTATGCGCTGCATTTTTTAAGTTGTATTTTTATCTTAAAAGTCTTATTTCGGCCGGAACTTCGCTTTAATGTGCTAATATGCGATGCAGGTCAGGAAAAAAAGGCAGCCCTTTACTTCTTCTTTAAGAAAACTGTATACAGTGAGACTCAATGGCAAACATACTGAAAAAACTGATTTGGGGTTTATTATAGAAACTTTAACTTTAGGCAGCTTGGAAGGTTGCTGCAAAGAAAAATAGTTAGCAGTTAAAATCCACACTTATAAAGTATATGAATGGAACATTGAATTTGGGGATGCTTGCTTATTTTTTTTAGTGTAGTGCTGTTTTATCTGAGTCAAAGTGATGGCAAACATTTTTAGAGAAACTCAAGCCCTGAATACCCCGAAACATAATGTACATTAATGGTGTATCCTTTAAAAAAAGAATGTTGGTTTGTAAAATCAACAAAGAATTCCATTTCTTGTCTTCGAGGGATCCAGAATAAACCATACTGAAATTCCACTCAACTCTGTGAACTGAAGACAGACCCTTTTAAGAGGAATGGCAATCAGAGAAGAAAATCCTTTTGAAGAAATGATGGGTACTGCCTACTCCTAAATTCTTTTCATTATTAATGCAACTGAACTTCAGTATCCTGTGTTAAAAAGCTGCTTTAACCAAGACTGTAAGACTTGGAAGATGCACGTATTTGCTTTATGGAGTCTTCTAGACCGTGACTGAATTCTGCTTGAGCTATCCTGGACCTTTTGCCAAAAATGGACCTTCGCCTGATTCTTTTATGATTTGTTTCACAGAAAAAAAGGGTAGTGACAGTACACAAACAAACAATCAAATACACAAGATGTGTATGTATATATATATATATATATATATATATATATATATATATATATATATATATATATATGCAGTATCTGACAAAAGTGAGTACACACCTCACATTTTTGTAAATATTTTATTATATCTTTTCATGTGACAACACTGAAGAAATTACACTTTGCTGCAATGTAAAGTAGTGAGTGTACAGCTTGTATAACAGTGTAAATTTTCTGTTCCCTCAAAGTAACTCAACACACAGCCATAAATGTCTAAACCACTGGCAACAAAAGTGAGTACACCCCTAAATGAAAATCTCCAAATTGGGCCCAATTCGCCATTTTCCCTCCCCGGTGTCATGTTACAAGGTCTCAGGTGTGAATGGGGAGCAGGTGTATTAAATTTGGTGTTATCACTCCCAGTCTCTCATACTGGTCACTGGAAGTTCATAGCACCTAATGGCAAAGAACTCTCTGAGGATCTGAAAAAAAGAATTGTTGCTCAACATAAAGATGTCTTAGGCTATAATAAGATTGCCAAGAACCTCAAACTGAGCTACAGCACAGTGGCTGTAAACCATACAGCGGTTAACAGAACAGGTTCCACTCAGAACAGGCCTTGCCATGGTCAACCAAAGAAGCTGAGTGCACGTGCTCAGTGTCATATCCAGAGATTGTCTTTGGGTAGGGATGAGCCGAACACCCCCCTGTTCGGTTCGCACCAGAACATGCGAACAGGAAAAAAGTTCGTTCGAACATGCGAACACCGTTAAAGTCTATGGGACACGAACATGAATAATCAAAAGTGCTAATTTTCAAGGCTTATATGCAAGTTATTGTCATAAAAAGTGTTTGGGGACCTGGGTCCTGCCCCAGGGGACATGGATCAATGCAAAAAAAAGTTTTAAAAACGGCCGTTTTTTCAGGAGCAGTGATTTTAATAATGCTTAAAGTCAAACAATAAAAGTGTAATATCCCTTTAAATTTCGTACCTGGGGGGTGTCTATAGTGTGCCTGTAAAGGGGCGCATGTTTCCTGTGTTTAGAACAGTCTGACAGCAAAATGACATTTTGAAGGAAAAAACTCATTTAAAACTACCCGCGGCTATTGCATTGCCGACAATACACATAGAAGTTCATTGATAAAAACGGCATGGGAATTCCCCAAAGGGGAACCCCGAACCAAAATTAAAAAAAAAAAATGACGTGGGGGTCCCCCTAAATTCCATACCAGGCCCTTCAGGTCTGGTATGGATATTAAGGGGAACCCCGGCCAAAATTTAAAAAAAAAAATGACGTGGGGTTCCCCCTAAATTCCATACCAGACCCTTCAGGTCTGGTATGGATTTTAAGGGGAACCCCGCGCCAAAAAAAAAAAAAAAAAAACGGCGTGGGGTCCCCCCAAAGATCCATACCAGACCCTTATCCGAGCACGCAACCTGGCAGGCCGCAGGAAAAGAGGGGGGGACAAGAGTGCGGCCCCCCCTCCCTCCTGAACCGTACCAGGCCACATGCCCTCAACATTGGGAGGGTGCTTTGGGGTAGCCCCCCAAAACACCTTGTCCCCATGTTGATGAGGACAAGGGCCTCATCCCCACAACCCTGGCCGGTGGTTGTGGGGGTCTGCGGGCGGGGGGCTTATCGGAATCTGGAAGCCCCCTTTAACAAGGTGACCCCCAGATCCCGGCCCCCCCCCTGTGTGAAATGGTAAGGGGGTACATAAGTACCCCTACCATTTCACGAAAAAAGTGTCAAAAATGTTAAAAATGACAAGAGACAGTTTTTGACAATTCCTTTATTTAAATGCTTCTTCTTTCTTCTATCTTCCTTCATCTTCTGGTTCTTCTGGCTCTTCTGGTTCTTCTGGTTCTTCCTCCGGCGTTCTCGTCCAGCATCTCCTCCGCGGCGTCTTCTGTCTTCTTCTCCTCGGGCCGCTCCGCACCCATGGCATGGGGGGGAGGCTCCCGCTCTTCTCTTCTTCTCTTCTTCTTTTCTTCTTTTCTTCTTTTCTTCTCTTCTTCTCTTCTTCTTCATTTTCTTCTCCGGGCCGCTCCGCAATCCATGCTGGCATGGAGGGAGGCTCCCGCTGTGTGACGGCGCTCCTCGTCTGACAGTTCTTAAATAACGGGGGGGGCGGGGCCACCCGGTGACCCCGCCCCCCTCTGACGCACGGTGACTTGACGGGACTTCCCTGTGGCATTCCCCGTGACGTCACAGGGAAGTCCCGTCAAGTCACCGTGCGTCAGAGGGGGGCGGGGTCACCGGGTGGCCCCGCCCCCCCCGTTATTTAAGAACTGTCAGACGAGGAGCGCCGTCACACAGCGGGAGCCTCCCTCCATGCCAGCATGGATTGCGGAGCGGCCCGGAGAAGAAAATGAAGAAGAAGAGAAGAAGAGAAGAAAAGAAGAAAAGAAGAAAAGAAGAAGAGAAGAAGAGAAGAGCGGGAGCCTCCCCCCCATGCCATGGGTGCGGAGCGGCCCGAGGAGAAGAAGACAGAAGACGCCGCGGAGGAGATGCTGGACGAGAACGCCGGAGGAAGAACCAGAAGAACCAGAAGAGCCAGAAGAACCAGAAGATGAAGGAAGATAGAAGAAAGAAGAAGCATTTAAATAAAGGAATTGTCAAAAACTGTCTCTTGTCATTTTTAACATTTTTGACACTTTTTTCGTGAAATGGTAGGGGTACTTATGTACCCCCTTACCATTTCACACAGGGGGGGGGCCGGGATCTGGGGGTCACCTTGTTAAAGGGGGCTTTCAGATTCCGATAAGCCCCCCGCCCGCAGACCCCCACAACCACCGGCCAGGGTTGTGGGGATGAGGCCCTTGTCCTCATCAACATGGGGACAAGGTGTTTTGGGGGGCTACCCCAAAGCACCCTCCCAATGTTGAGGGCATGTGGCCTGGTACGGTTCAGGAGGGAGGGGGGGCCGCACTCTTGTCCCCCCCTCTTTTCCTGCGGCCTGCCAGGTTGTGTGCTCGGATAAGGGTCTGGTATGGATTTTTGGGGGGACCCCACGCCGTTTTTTTTTTTTTTTTTTGGCGCGGGGTTCCCCTTAAAATCCATACCAGACCTGAAGGGTCTGGTATGGAATTTAGGGGGAACCCCACGTCATTTTTTTTTTTTAATTTTGGTCGGGGTTCCCCTTAATATCCATACCAGACCTGAAGGGCCTGGTATGGAATTTAGGGGGACCCCCACGTCATTTTTTTTTTTAATTTTGGTTCGGGGTTCCCCTTTGGGGAATTCCCATGCCGTTTTTATCAATGAACTTCTATGTGTATTGTCGGCAATGCAATAGCCGCGGGTAGTTTTAAATGAGTTTTTTCCTTCAAAATGTCATTTTGCTGTCAGACTGTTCTAAACACAGGAAACATGCGCCCCTTTACAGGCACACTATAGACACCCCCCAGGTACGAAATTTAAAGGGATATTACACTTTTATTGATTGACTTTAAGTATTATTAAAATCACTGCTCCTGAAAAAACGGCCGTTTTTAAAACTTTTTTTTGCATTGATCCATGTCCCCTGGGGCAGGACCCAGGTCCCCAAACACTTTTTATGACAATAACTTGCATATTAGCCTTTAAAATTAGCACTTTTGATTTCTCCCATAGACTTTTAAAGGGTGTTCCGCGGCATTCGAATTTGCCGCGAACACCCCAAATTGTTCGCTGTTCGGTGAACTTGCGAACAGCCAATGTTCGAGTCGAACATGAGTTCGACTCGAACTCGAAGCTCATCCCTATCTTTGGGAAATAGATGTGTGAGTGCTGCCAGCATTGCTGCAGAGGTTGAAAGTGTGGGGGGTCAGCCTGTCAGTGCTCAGACCATACGCCGCCCACTGCATCAAATTGGTCAGCATGGCTGTTGTCCCAGAAGGAAGCATCTTCTAAAGATGATGCACAAAAAAGCCTGCAAACAGTTTGCTGCAGACAAGCAGACTAAGGACATGGATTACTGGAACCATGTCCTGTGGACTGATGAGACGACCACTGCTTTGCTAATGAAGCTGAGGGTAAAGGTCATGGACTGGACAAGCATGTCTCAAGACCTAAACCCTATTGAGCATCTATGGGGCATCCTCAAATGGAAGGTGGAAGAGCGCAAGGTCTCTAACATCCATCCTCTCTGTGATGTCGTCATGGAGGAGTGGAAGAGGACTCCAGTGGCAACCTGTGAAGCTCTGGTGAACTGCGTGCCCAAGAGGGTTAAGGCAGTGCTGGAAAATAATGGTGGCCACACAAAATTTTGACACTTTGGGCCCAATTTGGACATTTTCACTTAGGGGTGTACTCACTTTTGTTGCCAATGGTTTAGAGATTAATGGCTGTGTGTTGAGTTATTTTGAGGGGACAGCAAATTTACACTGTTATACCAGCTGTACACTCACTACTTTATTATAGATGTGTGAGTGCTGTCAGCATTGCTTCAGAGGTTGAAGGGGTGGTGGGTCAGCCTGTCAGTGCTCAGGGCATACGCCGCACACTGCATCAAATTGGTCAGCATAGCTGTTGTCCCAGAAGGAAGCCTCTTCTAAAGATGATGCACAAAAAAGCCTGCAAAAAGTTTGCTGCAGACAAGCAGACTAAGGACATGAATTACAGGAACCATGTCCTGTGGTCTGATGAGACCAAGATAAACTTATTTAGTTCAGATGGTGTCAAGCGTGTGTGGCGGCAACCAGGTGAGGAGTACAATCAAGCATGGTGGTGAGAGTATCATGGCCTGGGGCTGCATGAGAGCTACAGTTTATTGAGGGAACAATGAATATCAACATGTACTGTGACATACTGAAGCTGAGCATGATCCCCTCCCTTCGGAGACTGGGCCACAGGGCAGTGTTCCAACATGATAACGACCCCAAAAACACCTCCAAGACAACCACTGCCTTGCTAAAGAGGCTGAGGTTAAAGGTGATGGACTGGCCAAGCATGTCTCCAGACCTAAACCCTATTGAGCATCTGTGGGGCATCCTCAAATAGAAGGTGGAGGAGCGCAAGGTCTCTAACATCCACCAGCTTTGTGATGTCGTCATGGAGGAGTGGAAGAGGACTCCAGTGGCAACCCGTGAAGCTCTGGTGAACTCCATGCCCAAGAGGGTTAAAGCAGTGCTGGAAAATAATGGTGGCCACACAAAATATTGACACTTTGGGCCTAATTTGGACATTTTCACTCAGGGGTGTACTCACTTTTGTTGCCAGCGGTTTAGACATTAATGGCTGTGTGTTGAGTTATTTTGAGGGGACAGCAAATTTACACTGTTATACAAGCTGTACACTCACTACTTTAGATTGTAGCAAAGTGTCATTTCTAAAGTGTTGTCACATGAAAAGTTATAATATAATATTTACAAAAATGTGAGGGGTGTACTCACTTTTGTGAGATAATGTAGATATACTGTATATCCATTATCTTTGTTTAAATATTGAACATGTTTTAGTTACCATGAAAAAGAAAAAAGTATTCTCATATTTGGAAGGGTAAATCTCCTCATTTCCGTTGTTTTCAATGGATAACCTTGAGCTGTGTAGATGCATTTTTTCTATATGAAGATATTCTGTCTTCTTGAGCTATGCAATGTTTAACTGTTTCCTTCCTTCATTCCTATACACTAGATGCAGGATAACAATGCCTTCTATTCTCAAGCTATAGTAAGTCTATTCTACTAGCACAATAAAAGTTTTTTTTTTTTTTACATATACAATTGTATCTTGCTGACTTGCAGCAAAGTATTGAATACTGTGCATTGTATGATAAACAGAGAATAATTATTTCTTGGGGACCAGTTGGATGAATAATCTGATATAACGATGGTGTGGCCATCCATACATTAGAACCCTCCTACTAGACCATCATTCCACTATCTTAAAGTTGGTCTTTCCAGTTATTTGTTTCAATCACACATAATTCATTTAAGGAACTGTGATATCATAAATGTGGTATCAGCCATGGTTGAGTTGATTAGGGCATTCTGAAGAGTAACGTTCATTAACAGACTAGCATTGACCTTTAAAATGTAACTCTATCGTTTTAGAAAATATGATGCTGAACTATTGGATGAATTGTCGATGCATTTTCGTGACATCTGCATTATCAAATGGTAAACATCCACTTACAATATGATGGTGCCAGCAGTTCAGTTATAGCCTAGTACACTATACAAATATTTCAGAATCCAGGAGCACAAGAACCCAATACAATTTGGTTCATGGTGAATGTAACAAGCCCCTTGCTCGCTCAGTTCCACTCTCCCGACACTCCTCTGCTGCTATAGAATCAGACTGCAGATCACAACATCTGATTGTTCGGTAATCCGATGCTCCGGGACTAGAACTACAGCTCTGTGCCGTTCTAGTCCAGTTGTGATAGCTCAGAACAAACACCAGGCAGGTTGTATGTAAGTTCAACCAGGACTATACTTTATTGCAAAATACAGGCTTTTATACACTAAAAGTGGAGGTGCAGACCTCCTGCTCATATTACTCTAACAATACAGCTGTAACCTAATTACCCTAATTAACATGAGCTAATTAACTAATCCCTTTAGACAGCCTAGATGACTCAGACATGACCTTTAGGCCAGACTGGCCATCTTGTAGTTCAGAAAATCCAATCAACTTTATCACAATCAACATAGACTCTTCTTCACACAATAGCAGAGTTAATTAACACAAGCAACAATGGGGATCTAGTGACTCTTAGATCCCATACTAGAGACATATTTACAATACACATTTTAGCAGACAACAGACAGACAGGTGTTGGAATTTACATCAGCATCTCCTAACAGTATCTGTCCCAGCATTATGAATCAGTCACTATTCCAATATTCATGACAATACTCCCCCCCGGGAAACAGTCCAACAGCCACAGTGGGACCCCGAACGGGTCAACTCGAGGATGTTGGAAAAGTAGTCTTAAGGTTCCAGGTCCGTCTGCCAGGATAACCCATCTGCATTTCCGTTTTGAGGCCCTGGCCGCTATTGTATGGTGAAATTGTACGGTTGCAAAGCCAGGCTCCACCTTAGTAATCGGCCATTCTCTCCCGCCACCCGGTTAAGCCATATCAAAGGATTGTGGTCCGTCATGACGGTAAAAGAGGGTCCATACACATAGGGCTGCAATTTCTTTAAAGCCCAGACTAAGGCCAAATACTCTTTTTCCACGGCAGCATATCCAACTTCATGGGGTAACAACTTGCGGCTGAAATACGCCACCGGGTGCTCTTTCCCGTCATCGCCAACTTGATTTAGTATGACTCCCAGTCCGAACATGGAGGCATCAGTATGAATGACAAAGCGTTTGTTAGGATCGGGTGCCACCAGTATGGGAGCTTGCGTTAGGGCGGTTTTTAACTGATGAAATGCTGTCTCGCACTCCGGGGACCACAGGACCTGTCTAGGGAGTGTCTTTTTGGTCAGGTCCATCAGGGGTTTGGCTATGTCACTATAGTGGGGTACAAACTTCCTGTAGTACCCTGCTGTCCCTAAAAATGCAAGTACCTGGGTCTTGGTTCTGGGAACTAGCCAGTTTAGGACGGCCTCGATTTTTGCAGGTTCTGGCCTCTGCTTCCCACACCCCACTCTATGTCCCAGATATTGCACCTCAGACATCCCGATATTACATTTGTCTGGCTTCAGGGTCAGGTTAGTGGCTCGGATCCTATCTAGCACTATTCCCAGGTGTCTAAGATGTTCCTCCCATGTCTGGCTATAGATTGCGATGTCATCAAGATATGCGCATGCAAAATCTTGCAGACCATCGAGGAGTTCATCTATCATTCGCTGGAAGGTAGCCGGAGCATTCTTCATCCCGAATGGCATTACCCGAAACTGGTAAAGGCTGAACGGAGTGATGAAGGCCGACTTTGGAATTGCTTCCGCTTCCAAGGGAATCTGCCAGTAGCCCTTACATAAGTCAATAGTCATCAGATAATGTCCCTGAGCTATTTTGTCCAGCAATTCGTCCACTCGGGGCATAGGGTAGGCATCTGTCACAGTACAGTCATATAGTCGCCTATAGTCCACACAAAATCGGGTCATGCCATCCCGTTTTGGGACTAATACTACAGGGGAAGCCCAGGGGCTTGCCGATGGTTCGATCACCCCTAACTCAAGCATCTCCCTAATCTCCGCTCTCATCCCTTCTTGCACTGCTCCGGGAATCCTATAGGCTGGTTGTCTCAGGGGCTTCTGCCCGGGGGTCTCTACCTTGTGCACAGCTATGTGAGTGTACCCAGGGAGTGTCGAGAACATCTCCTGCCAGTCCTGGAGTAATTCTCTGGCCTGTTCTCGATCTTGGGATCCTAATCTATCTCCTAGCTGTATATCCTCCACACCCCTGGAACAGTTACTGATTTCGGGAAGCTCCAGCATCTGTAGATATTCAGAGTCCCCGGTGGCAGGAGTGCATATGGCAGCTACGGCCTCAGTCCTCTCATGATAGGCCTTCATCATATTAATGTTGAACGTCCTCTTAATGTTTGTGTCTGCACAGCTGGCAACCACGTAGGTGGTATGGCACAGCTGTTTTACCACCTGATAGGGTCCCTGCCAGGAGGCCTGTAATTTATTTTGCTTCAGGGGTTTAGGTACCAGGACTTTCTGTCCAATATAAAAGGTGCGATTCCGCGTAGACCGATCATACCAAACCTTCTGCTGACTCTGGGCCGATTGCATATTCTCATGGACTAGATCGGTAAGTTCCCGAAGGCGCTTCCTGAGTTCCAAGACATAACTAAGGATGGGGAGGCCTTCTGGATCCTTTACCCCCTCCCACTGGGCCCTCACTAAGTCTAAGGGCCCCCTAACCCTTCGCCCATACAACAGCTCAAATGGGGAAAACCCTGTGGACTCTTGGGGTACCTCTCTATAGGCGAACAGTAGATGGGGAAGATATTTCTCCCAATCCTTCCTACTCTCCACGAAGGCCCGAAGACGCTGCTTCAGGGTCCTGTTAAATCTCTCACACAGCCCGTTAGTCTGGGGGTGGTAGGGGGCGCTTTGGAGGGGTTTAATCCCACAGAGATGCCAGAGCTGCTGCGTCAGCTCGGCTGTGAACTGGGTACCCTGATCGGACAATATCTCCTGGGGAAACCCTACCCTAGTGAATACCCGCAGTAAGGCATCTGCTACTGTATCCGCCTGGATATTGGATAAGGGAATGGCCTCTGGGTACCGGGTGGCGTAATCCACCACCGTAAGAATATACTTCTTCCCAGTGGCACTGGGGTGGGCCAGTGGGCCTATAATATCAACTGCAATGCGGCTAAAGGGTTCTCTAATGATCGGCAGGGGTTGCAGCGAGGCTTTTGGGTGATCCCCTGTCTTTCCTACTTTCTGACAAGTCTCACAGGTCTGGCAGTATTCTCGCACCTCAGCATGTAACCTGGGCCAGAAGAACATATGAGACAACCGACTCCGGGTCTTAGCTATCCCTAAATGTCCGGCCAAGGGGATGTCGTGAGCCAGCCGCAATAGCTCCCGTCTGTATTTCTGGGGTACAACTAGCTGTTTGTGGGGACCCTGCCACTTACTGGTACCCATTCCCTTGGTGTAACGATATAGAAACCCCCCCTCCCACTCTATTCTGTCTTCCCCCAACCCCCCTGGATCCTTGCCCGCCCTGTCCCGATAACCAGCTAATGTTGGGTCATTCTGAGTCTCTTGCCTAATGTCGGAGGGAGAATCCCAGGACACAGAGTTGTCAAGTCGGGGTAATGTAGGAGGATTTGGTCTTACCTGGGTCCCCATAGGAGTGGAGTTGCCTTGAAGTTGGCTCTGACGTCGGGTGGTCACGGCCATGGCGGCCTCTGGGGCATATGAGGAAGTCAAATGCCCCAAATCATTCCCAAAAGTACTTTCGCGGGTAACTCATGTAGTAATCCCACTCGCACTTGTCGCTCCCCTGAGCCCCAATCGAGGAGGACTTGGGCGGTGGATAAATGTAGCACCTTGCCCCCTGCTACCCTGACTGCAACAGTCTGGCCGGTCCGGGCCAACTGGGGAATCATGTGAGGCTGGATGAGGGTAATCGTAGCCCCGGAATCGCGGAGTCCCTGGGCCGGCTGCCCATTAACCCATACTGCCTGACGATGGTGCTGCCGATTATCTCCGGCAGCAGCTTGGATGGGATCAGCCTCAAAAAGTTTGCCAACCTCTTCCTGAACATCTCGATGGTTGGGCTCGTTCTGGAAGCAATGAGCCACTGGTCTGGATGGATAAGCAGTCTCTCGGTACCTCGTGTATCGGGTAGGACAATATCGCTGCAGATAAGCGGTTTGGTTACAGGTATAGCACTTAGGTCCGTTAGGAGGGTTGGGTCGGGTTGGGGGTCTAGAGGCAGACCACTGAGGTACTGAAGTTGGGTTAGAGGCTGGTAAACTGGGCCGAGATAGTGGATAGCGCTCGCTTTCGCCTAACCTTCGAGAGTCCAGATATTCATCAGCCAAAGTAGCCGCTTGCTGTACAGTCTGTGGTCGCTTATCTCGCACCCAATCCCGTACTACCGGAGGGGTGTGGTTAAAGAACTGTTCTAAGAGTACTAGCTGGGTGATGTCCTCTATGGTATGAGCGTGGCTTCCCTGGAACCAGCCCTTAAGGTTCCGCTGCAGATGATGTGCCCACCCCACGTATGTTATGTTGGCTTGTTTCCGGGATTCTCTAAACTTACTCCGACTGGCTTCGGGTGTAATGGCAAATCGGGCTAGCAGAGCTTCTTTTACCCGGTCATAATTTTTAGTGTCCTCGTCCTCCAGGGCCCGATACGTGTTGGCTGCTCTGCCAGTCAAATTACTCACCAGTAAAGCAACCCAACCTTGGGAAAGTACATTATGTATCTGGCATAGTCTCTCAAAATCCTGCAGGAACGCTTCAATTTCCTCCACTCCTTCCTTAAATAGTTTGAACGCCCGAAAGGGTAACTTACGGAAAGGCGCTGTATCTTTAGGTGTTGTCTTCGATTGCTGTATTTTCGCCATTCTCTGCTCATGTTGCCGCTCTAGTTCTCTCTCTTGTCGCTCATCCTGCCGCTGGATGTCTCTAATGGCATTCTGTATGGCGGTCTCTGATGGGTTAGCACCATATAATGCCAACCACTCTCGAACTCGTTGCTGAAACAAGTCTTCAACTGACCGGGGTCCCGCATCACCATCCCTCTGATCCATCTTGGCTATCTCACTGATCAGGGTGGCCTTCTTCTTTGTCCCACCGGTCCCTCAACGGCTCTCAAGTAAGTCTTTCAGCATGGCTCTCCTGCAGGCTGCATAGCTGGCCATTCACTGTGGTGGTTTGGAGTGTCCCAGTAACTGGAGAGCAAATCCCATGGCTGCCAACCAATGTAACGAGCCCCTTGCTCGCTCAGTTCCACTCTCCCGACACTCCTCTGCTGCTATAGATTCAGACTGCAGATCACAACATCTGATTGTTCGGTCATCCGATGCTCTGGGACTAGAACTACAGCTCTGTGCCGTTCTAGTCCAGTTGCGATAGCTCAGAACAAACACCAGGCAGGCTGTATGTAAGTTCAACCAGGACTATCCTTTATTGCAAAATACAGGCTTTTATACACTAAAAGTGGAGGTGCAGACCTCCTGCTCATATTACTCTAACAATACAGCTGTAACCTAATTAACCTAATTAACATGAGCTAATTAACTAATCCCTTTAGACAGCCTAGATGACTCAGACATGACCTTTAGGCCAGACTGGCCGTCTTGTAGTTCAGAAAATCCAATCAACTTTATCACAATCAACATAGACTCTTCTTCACACAATAGCAGAGTTAATTAACACAAACAACAATGGGGATCTAATGACTCTTAGATCCCATACTAGAGACTTATTATGTGTTGGAATTTACATCGGCATCTCCTAACAGTATCTGTCCTAGCATTATGAATCAGTCACTATTCCAATATTCATGACAGTGAATTACCCTGATAGTAATAGTACTATGCAAATAAGTTATAATAAATGTATAATTCAGGTACCTCTACCTCACTGCTTTAAAAGTATTTAATAAGCTGTAGACTTAGCTAATATTTTTCAAAGGCACAGATCTTAGCAGTAGGATTTCTTTTAAGACTAAAGTTGTAGACATAAGAGACCCTTGAATCATTTAGCTCTGGAGCCCTAGTTGTCATGGGGGAACAGTTAAACACATGCAATGTTTATGTTGTGTATCTGTAAGCAGTTGTGGGCAAACCTCATGGCAATAGCCAAAACTTTATATTTTCCAGTATATCATAGGGCTGTACTGATATCACTGCCAACATTTTAAAATAAGTTTCAGGGACACTGTTCTGCCAAGATGGTAAATCTCTGTTTATCACACACAACTCTGTCCTGAAGGACCAAAAGTCACCATAATTCCAACTAAATCCTGCTTCCTAAACAAAAATATATTGTTGACATTTAAAATACTTCTCTTTTAGGAAAAGCAAAATGAATGGACATCAGAATGTCTTTTTAACATAGCTGGTTCGCACTAGTGTATTGGGTTTTTCAGTGTTTTAGGAAAACAGTTCTGCGTACTGCTTTTGGGTACATTGTTCCGCAGCTTACAATAAGTCAACCAAAAATGTATGGCAACATACATCAACAACTGAACAATCATATTTGAGCAGCCCTAATTTGAAAGACTTCCTTAGAGTAGGAATACATGGTCTGATCCAAGTCTGATTTTACCATAATATGGGACATTTATGTGAGAATTACTACGTTAAAATTGTTGGAAAATCTGTCCACTGGTTCTGATTATTTCTGTTTCTCTTTCTATGAAGAAGTAGGAATGAATTGTATACTTGCAACAATTTTCTGCTGTCCAAATCTAAAGTGATCGAAATTGATCATTTTAAGGTATCACCACAGAGTGGTGCTGTGGATACCAGAGTAATGTATATATGTGCCACATACCATTAATTTGAAGATACTATTGGAAGAATTGGTACTGGGCTTTATAGGCACTGAGATACACAATTTTGAGGATAAAAAAGATATTTTATTACAATTTGATTAAAGGCTTGGTGTAAATAGATCAAAGTGTGCAGTAGCTTGGCTCTACATGTTGCGCGTATGAATGCTTCTTCAGGGGATTAGGCATGCATTTGTATGCATATCTACCAGGATTAGGTATCAAGATAAAGTGTCCCAGGCACGGGATGTTGCAGAAAAGTGATAAAAGTGATAAAGTGAATGTGACAGTGCTGCATATATAATAAGCTCAAATAATAAATGATAAAAATGAACATAAGAAAAATAGTCATGAAAAACATCCATATATGCATACAGGTGAATAGTGCTCAATAAAAAACGTCCAAACATGTGTGACAATTCTTCAGGCTAAAAAGCAAGAAAGACGAAATACAGGAAAGAAGAGATGTTTTTGCGTGCTTCACTGCTCTATCCACAACTGTGCTCCCTCCACCGCGTGCAATACTCGCACGCGGTGGAGGGAGCAATGTTGATGATAGAGCAGTGAAGCACGTGGAAACATCTTTTCTTTCCTGTATTTTGTCTTTCTTGCTTTTTAGCAGAAGGATTGTCACACATATTTTCATTGAGCACTATTCACCTGTATGCATATATGGACGTTTTTCATTGATTACTTTTTTTCTTATGTTGATTTTTATATTTATTATTTGAGCTTATTATATATGCAGCGCTGTCACATTCACTTTATTATTTTCTTTTTCTTGTGGGGACACTTAGGTGACTGCAGCAGCATTTATTCACTTTTTTTAGTAGTTTCTCTGTAGTGTTACTTTATTGATTAGGAGTGCGCAACTATCTTTCTATATAATGTTGCAGAAAAGTGTCATCACATGAATGACTGGTCCATGTTAATGTATACAATATTAAACGTTGATTCTGCAGTGATTAAGGAAACAGCATGGTGTAGCACACCGGGCAAAGGAAAGGCGTGAAAGGAGCCTAAATATCCTGCACGGCAGTCAAAGCTTTAAAACATCCAAAGAACATTTGATTCTCAGTAGCTGCAGCAGAGAGGTAGTAGTGTACCCTGATCAAAAGTCTACAGCTGCATTATGACATCCGCCGCTCAAGGGGTCATTCGGTGTAGTGAGGATTCTTACTACATCGAATGACCCCTTGAGCGGCGGATGTCATGATGCAGCTGTAGACTTTTGATCAGGGTACACTACACATACGTGTAACATGTAGAGCGGAGCTACTGCGCACTTTGATCTACTTACACCAAGCCTGATAGAACTATCATTATTGTCTCCACAAGGACATTGTCATGATTATTCAGGAATATAATTCTTGGTGTATGGTTTATGTGCTGTAATAGTCTATAGGCAATTCCTACTTTGCAAAGTTTTTAAACTAATGTTTGTCTGGTTGTTCTTTCCTTTAAGCAAATTGTAATACAGATATCTTTTTATCTTCAACATTGTGTATCTCAGTGCCTATAAAGTCCAGTACCAAATGTAAAGTAAGCCCATGCATTGATTTACAGGACATGTGACAGTTAGGTATTCACAAACGTTTGACCCGATGGTACACCAGTAGGCAGTGCCATTGTGCTTATAGTTTGCAGTAGGAAAAAGGTAGCTTTTTACCTCCGTAAGTATTAGCTCCACATTTGTTTCCACTACCAGTACAAATGAAAGCATATTTAGACATTGCTACAATTTACTAAGCCAGGTTAAAACCAGTAAAACAAGCAAATGTTTTGTTTAAAAAAGTGATACTGGAAAAAATATGTTCCTTTGGGCACTACCAGTTGTGTGCATACAGCCTCCAGTGATGGTAAACCAGCCCTGGGTAAACCTATATGTTTAGAAATATAGGAGATACATTTATTGACTTGTTCAGCCTCCAGGACTGTCATCCTCATCACATTTTCACTACCTATTAAAGCCAACTACAACATTACAGCAATGCATGGCAACACAAGTACAATGATGCAGTACATTTTAAAACGGCACCCCAATGCATTAAACCAGTGCACCTTCTACACACTTACACTGCAGTGCACCATAACACATGATAATGCACTACTGTACGTTGTCTATGTTGGGAAAAATAGTGGAGGTCTGATTTTAAAGCCTGTGTAATACCTTGTTGGCCCCTTCAAATTAAATGAATGAGCCAATTTAAGTGTCTCATTGGATGCACAGGTTTGAAGAGGCTCTAAGACACTTGACCTGGAACAAACATAAAAGTGAAGTTGAAACAGTCTATTCTCTCATTCTTGTTCTCATCGTATATTTGTTCAAGGTCAGTGACTCATTTACTATTGAAGCTAAGATCAGGGTGACAGCCCAGAATATATAGTATACACATATATTTCATACTATGTTTTTGGGGTACGTTATGTGCAAACATAAGTTTTATATTATTGGCAAGCTTAGTGAGTCCCCCATCAAGGGTCTTTCTTTGGGAAGGAGGATTTTCCTCTGTTTCAGAGGTACCCTCATGGGATTTAGTTCAGCAGGAACTTTTAAGGGAACTTTTCTTGAAATGCGTCCCTCGGACCTATAGTGATAAAAGTGGGTGGAACTAGAGGTAGGAGCACTACATTTCAAACCAGTGTCCTTATCTGCAGTAGCTGAGTTCCTCTGATGAATGATTAAAGTAATACTAAACATACACTGTTTCATTTACATTGTCCCTTCTATTTCTGTATGTGGATGATGGCACTGTAATTATTTTATTTAAAAAAATGTATCTAAGTACCTTTTTTCTAATATATATACAGCTGTCACATGATCCAGATCTTTCCCAGCCAGTCTGCAGGGAAACATAAGCAGGAGGAGCTTGAGTTTCCTCTGCTACTGGTCACATGTTCAAAATAGAAAAAAAAATGTCTTTGGAATAAAAAGTAAAAAAAAATAATATCAATAAACTGTTTTAAATTGTCATACAAATATATATTTAAAAATCAAATCTTTATTAATTTTCAGAATATAACATGGTGTGGGTGGCTTTCACACAGTCTGAGCCTGTGTCACGCCCTTCCAGCCTATGTCTTAGAATAAGAGGGAGGTGAAGCTTCCATTAATCTACATGTAATATCCCGCTCCCATTGTGTTTAGCTGGTTAGTGGGCATGGAAGAAGAGGAAGGAATTGGGCTGTAATTTACCACTGTGTATATACCCATATGTGTTACTCTATAATCACATGGGCTGCTTAGATGTGATAGGGAGGAAATGCTCAGCACAGAAACTCAGTGAAAACTGAGCATGTGCAGAGTTGCCACCAGAGCTGGAAAATCCCTAGCTGAATTGGGGACATAAACAGAAGGTGGAGATAGAGAGCAGCGGGATCAACCAGGTTTTTTGCAGAATACAGAAAACAAATCTCATAGTGACTGAGTATGAACAGCATGTAATACACCATTTATTGAAAGTTTTTATGATGTGGGTTTAGTGACACTTTAAGAGTATTTTCTAGGACATTTGGGAAGGACTGCATTCCCATTCTAGCTGTTGTAAATGTATTTTACCTTTTTTTTCTTAATAAATCTTAATTTACAATGCTGTGCGGTTCTGTGCTGCTCTTCCTCTTCTTTTGTGTTGACAGCCACAGAGCCTGTAACCTTTAAAAACAAGTAATCAAAGGCAGCTCTTAAAATTTCTACCATCAAAGGTCCACATTTAATCCCCTTTTTCACTGTGGATCACCTTCATCTATCTGTTTATGATCAGCCTTACACAGTGGTGTCACTAAGGAGGGGCCAGAGGGGGCCTTGGCCCCACCAACATTATACTGTGCCCCTCCATGTGCCCCCCAATTAAAATGCCTTTTCTATATGTGTAGCAGGTGCTGATGCCGACCCCCCCCCTCGCACATTCCATCAGCAGGACACAGGGTAGCCGAGCTGAAACTGACAGGCTCTGTGATAGGAGTGACACAGGCAGAGCTGCAGCTGAGGGGGATTTTCACCCCTCCCTCTCCTCCTTGAGCACAAATTGTGGCTCCTCAATTACCTGATGTGCCCCCAGCATTGCTGCCTAATGAGGAGGAGAGAAGCACCCTCCAGTAGAGAGCAGAGGCAGGGCTGCCTGTGTCTCTGACATGTTGGATTCCTGGGCTCCGTAGTGAGGACAGTGCCTGATAATGGAGGACACCCTGGCCGGCTCAGATTACACTTTGCTTTGCTTCCTGTGACACAGGCAGTCTGGAGCATGGCTAGAATGGCAGCAAAGAGGTCAGCAGGATTCACTGATGATATGATCTAATTGAAATGTACATGTGCATAGTCTCTGGCTTTGTTTCTGACTGGGATGGTGTGTAGTGTTCCTGTGGTGGAGGATGGACTCCATATTACTTCAGGCTCTTCAGGTGTCAGGAATAGTGTGAACATATGCAGGGGAGGGGGGCTCTGGGCTGGTTTCTGTTGTCAATTCCCAGGTTTCCTCTGCCCAGACTTCCCCTGACATGTCCTTGGGATGGTTTTAGCTGTGGCCTCTCATATGTGGTGCTGTGCACAGAACACTATATTGCCACTTTCACACTGAGGCGCTTTACAGGCATTTTATCGCTATAAATAGCGTCTGTAAAATACCTCTCCTGTCACTCCAGTGTGAGTGCCGAGGGCATTCACACTGGAGCGGTGTGCTGGCAGAATGCTAGAAAAAGTTCTGCAAGCAGCATCTTTGGGGCGGTTAAGGAGCGGTGAATACAGCGCTCCTAACCCACCCCTGCCCATTGAAATCAATTGGCAGCGCTACCAAAGCGCTTGCAAAGCGCTCCGGCAACAGCACTACACAGGCAGTATTAACCCCTCCTTTGGCTGCTAGCAGGGGGTTAAAAGCACTCCGCTAGCAGCCGAAAATTGCTGCTAAAACGACGGTAAAACTAGCGGCACTTTACCACCGACGTTCTCACCACCCCAGTGTGAAAGTGGCCTATGAGTTATTTTATGGTTATTCTATGAAGTTTCCTCAGCTTTTTCCTCTTATCACAAGTTCTCTATGACCCCTTTCACACAGGCGATCCAATCAGCCCCAGGTCCTATCAGTTTTTTAGGCAGACCTGATTGGACACAGCAGTCTCTCCTATAGAGTGACGGATGTCTACTGACACCCACCGCCATCCAATCTGATCCTGTCCGCCAAAAACAGACAGATGGAGGTCTTATTTTGCATCTGTCTGGTGGATTGGATGGCATCAGATGAAAACAGAGAGGAGGTCCATTTCCATCTGATTGCCCTATGGACTCTTTAAATAGCGGAGCGGACACAAATCTGTCATCCACCAGGTTAGAGGGGATCAGCAGACAGATCCCCCCACTGAGCAAGCAGATTCCACTTAACGGAGGCGCCCCTATGAAAGGGGCCTAAAGGAGTTCACAAGTCATGTGCACAGCTGTGTGTGGCAGTGCAGGTGTTTTTCTGCATTCAGGCACTCCATGCATTGCAAGTGGGCCTCCAATGCACTTCAGCACATCTATACATGTCTGTGAGACTCTTACTTGTGGCACAGCAATCTAAGCTTATTTTATGGATACAAGAAAGCTTTTGGTTTATTTAACCATGCCCCTTTATGCCCCTCTTATTATTAGCACATTAGCACAATCTGACCTTTTCAACTGTTCACTGTGGCATGCATAGAATGCCACATTACTGCTCTCCTTGGGGCACCAAACATCTTTTACAATCCTATAGTTTATACTACAAAAAAAGCTGTGCACCGCTAAAGTGTTTGAGTTTGGCTTGAAGAAAAGGTAGC
The DNA here is from genome assembly GCF_042186555.1 of Aquarana catesbeiana. Lineage (NCBI taxonomy): Eukaryota > Metazoa > Chordata > Amphibia > Anura > Ranidae > Aquarana > Aquarana catesbeiana. Next base: position 89,890,747 of record NC_133330.1, read on the forward strand.
AACCCTGAGCCCAGCGGCTCTCATTCACCCAGCCCAGCAAGCAATTCAGGACCAATGGGAAACTAACAGCCAGAGGATTATGGGACTTGTAGATACCAGCGGGCCCAGGACGATTCCCTGGGAGTGGACTGCAGCCCCCAGCATGCCGAGCAGAAGGGGGAAGGAGAGAGGAGAGAGGACCGGGGACCGGGAGAGGAGACGAGGAACCACAAGGCTGTCCAGCTGTCCACAAGGTATGAATACTTTTTCAAGGCGCTGTGTGTGTGTGTGTGTATATATATATATATATATATATATATATATATATATATATATATATTTGCGCTATATAGTTGGCCCCCCTACTTTTGTCCCTGACCCCCCATGTGCCCCCCTAAATATAAAAGCTGGAGTCGCCACTGCTAATCGGCCATGTGAAGGAGGCCTAAGGGCCCCAAGTTTGTTAAAACACGGTGATTTTCAAAAAATGCCCTTAGTTTTAATTTTTTTACCTGTAGGCCATGACCAACATCCTCCAAGCCTGGCACAAAAACTGAAGAGGTCTGAAGTGAAGAGGTCTGCCCAAGTTCCAGGACATTTTCTCCCAGCATCACAGGAGCGAGTGCGCTTTAGTGCTCTAAACTTATGAATAAGCAATGCCATCTACAGTGGCTGAGGGTGAGTGAGTGAACTGCGCATCAGGGACATGCGGTGAGGTTAGTGGCTGGTGAGGCACTGGCTAAAATCAGAGCTAGATACACACAGGTTACATACACCGCAAACGTTAGAGCAAGAGCAATAATTCTAGCACTAGACCTCCTCTGTAACTCTAAACATGTAATCTGTAAACATTTTAAAGCGTCATCTACAGAGATTTTTTTCCTTGTCAAAAGAAGTTTATTGAGTATACAATGTTATAAAGATACATAAAGTAAGTTTACAAGGATCTATAAAGTAAGCTCATTGTTTTACAGTAGGGTTTATATAGGTAAATATCATGAAATTTCAAATATTAAACATTGGGTTCACGTAAACCTAAATTAAAGATATATATCATTTCCTAAGTTACTTTTGTAGGTATTTAAATGATTTATACCTACTATACATATTGTTTACAAGTAGAGTGTATATAGGTCAAATAAATTCTGATAATGAGCTTTAATCGTAAGGTGGAGAAAAGGAAAGAGAAAGAAGAAAAAAGGTTGAAAGGTAGAGGTATGGTCCACAAGGTTGTCCCGCTCGTCAGTTTATTATTCTTTTTAGTTCTCTTTGAAGCCTTAGAATGGGTGTCTCTGTAAGTCATTTAATCTGTTACCATGGCAACAGGACAGAGTCATTGAAGTTTGACAGGAACTGTTGTTTTATCCAAGGATGCCAAAGTTTTTCAAATTTTGGAATTTGATTTTGATCGATGGCTACCATCTTAGCATGGGACATTGTATTATTCATTCTGTGAATTGTTTCTGCTAGTACCAATGTAGGAGATTTCCATGCCTTGGCCACTGTTTGTTTTGCAGCCGTTATTAGTTGGATCATAAGTTTGAATTGAGAGAGTGTTAACCATTCCGGTTTTAGATTAAGTAAAGTTAAATATGGATCTGGTTGTATTATTTTTTTAAATATTTTAGATGCAATCACGAAGACTTCCTTCCAGAAGGTTTGGATTACTGGGCACGTCCACCATATGTGTAAATATGTGCCTATTTCTGGGCATCCTCGAAAACAAAGAGTTGAGGTATTAGGTGAATATTTTGCCACTCTAGCGGGTACAAGGTACCAGCGAGTTAGGACTTTATAATTTGTCTCCAGTGCTAAGATGTTGGGTGAAGATGACTTAGATGTGAGCCATATGTTAGACCAGTCCGTGTCTTCTAAAGTTCCTCCCAGGTCCTCCTCCCACCTCTGAACATAAGAGGGTCTATTAAGATTTGCTACTCCATATAATTGATTATAAAGTGATGAAATTGTACCTTTAGCAAATGGATCTTTTGTACAGATTGATTCAAAAATGGATAATTGGGATAATGGTGTATCCCCCTTTAGGAATGGTGTATAGAAATTTTTGATTTGGAGATATCTAAATATCTCAGAGTTTGGTAGATCATATTTTTCTCTAAGCGATGGAAATGAAAGGAATGATTTAGATGCTATGAAGTCATTTAGTGTCTGAATGCCTGATGTTGTCCAAGCTTTAAAAGAATTTGGGTAGATCCATGCCAGATAAAAGGCCGGATTTCTGATAAAAGAAAGGAGAGGATTGTGTGGAGATTGTAACTGATATTTGGTTTTTAGTTTATCCCAGAGAGATAAGAAGTGTTTAGTTATGGGATTATGAATTTTAAAGCGGTCTTTAGGATCAAGCCATAATAAATTTGATATTAATAGAGGGTCATTTTCTGAAGCCTCTATAAATACCCATAATGGGATTTCCTGTTTTGCATGGTATTTGGACAGACTGGCCAAATGTGCTGCTCTGTAGTAGTTAGTAAAATTAGGGTATCCCAGGCCTCCTTTATTTTTGGGAAGATGTAGTGTGTGTATAGGTATACGTGGTTTAGAAGAGCCCCATATAAACAAAGTTGCTCTTTTTTGTACTATTCTCAAAAAATAGGAAGGAATTGGAATAGGGAGGACTCTGAATAGATAAAGCAATTTGGGTAGAATAGTCATTTTGATTGCATTAATCTTCCCTATCCAGGATAAAGGAAGTTGCGACCATTGTTTTATTAGATTTGTGATCTGTCTTAATACAGGAGGATAATTGGTTGAGAATAAGTCAGAATGAGATGCTGTTAAATGAATTCCAAGATATGGGATTGATTTTTCTGCCCATGTGAATGGGAGTGCATCCCTAGCCGGGATCAATTCCATGTTTGTGAGTGAAATATTAAGCACTAGGCATTTCTTAGGATTAATCATAAGGCCGGATAGGGCTGCAAATCCATCAAGAGCTGGTATTAAGTTAGGACCAGAGACCTGTGGTGATGATAGAAAAAGTAATATATCGTCTGCAAATATACATAATTTGTGTGTAATACCTCCTACTTCAATGCCAGTTATAGTTTGGTTTGTTCTGATGTATTGGGCCATGGGTTCGAGTATAAGGGCAAATAATAAGGGAGATAATGGGCAACCCTGTCGGGTACCTCTTTCGATATTAAAGGCTTCAGATTTGTATCCAGCATATTTTATATAGGCTTTGGGTTTATTATATAATGCTTTGATCCATGTTAAAAAGTGGGGTCCAAAACCCCATTTTTGTAATGAATATTGCATATATTGCCAGGATACTGTGTCAAATGCCCTCTTAATATCGAGAGATAGAAAACATAAAGGGATTTTCCGTTTTTTAGCAATATGTGCCAATAACACTGCCCTGCGTATATTATCGCCTGCCTGTCTATTTGGCATGAAGCCTACTTGATCTCTATGTATTCATTTTCCTATAATGCTATTGAGGCGTTTTGCTATTATTTTTGCTAATAATTTAATATCGAGGTTTAACAGAGAGATAGGCCGATAATTCACACAGGAAGTATCATCAGAAAGGGGTTTTGGGATCATACAAACAATTGCCATTAGTGTTTCTTGCCAAAAAGAATGTCCATCTAGAAGTTTGTTAAAAGTTTCAGTGAGAATGGGAGAGAGTATTTCTGAGAATGTTTTATAGTATAAAGCCGAGTAGCCGTCTGGGCCTGGTCTTTTGTTAAGTTTTAGGTCTTTTATGGCGTTAGCAACTTCATCTATAGTTATAGGCTCATCCAAACTGCTTTTTTGATTCTGAGATAACTCAGGTAAGGTTATTTTTGAGAAGGATTCAGCCTCTGTAGGATTAAATTAATTGTTTGTCTTGTATAAAGTTGCGAGATGTGAGTGAAATTTATGGACTATTTTAACTGGATTACAAGTGTAAACATTTTTTGATAATTTCAAACGTATTGGTTTGAAAGATTTGTTAGTTGAATTTAATGCCCGAGCCAAATATGTACCTGGTTTGTTTGTATTCATGTAGAAATTGTGTTTGGAGCGTTTGAGGGATTTATCAACTGACTCAGTGAGAAATAGATCGTATTCCAATCTAGATTTTTCCAGATGAGATTTTGTACTCTGAGATGGATTATCTTGAAATGATATGTAGGCTGCATTAAAATTGAGTTCTAGTTTTTTTTGCTAGATTTTTGCGTTCCCGTTTAAATAGTGCCATTTGTCTTTGTATTGTACCACGCAAGACAGGCTTATGAGCTTCCCACAGTGTTATTGGGGAGATGTCTGTTGTATTATTAATTGATATGTATTCCTTTAAAGCTTGTTCAATGGCCATCTGATGTAGTGGGTGTTTGAGCATTATGTCCGGTAAGTACCACGTTGGGTCATGCGCTTTTGGTATGGCTGAGGCTATAGTAGTGTATACTGCATTATGGTCAGACCACGGAATCGGAATTATATCTGATGCAATAATTTCTGGTATCATTCCTATTGTTAGAAAAATATGATCTATTCTGGTGAAGGTTTGATGAGGGTGCGAGAAATAAGTGAATTTCTTTTTCATTGGGTTACTTTCTCTCCACGAATCTACCAGATTGTATTTGGAAAGAAGTTGAGAAAAAGGTAATCTAGAGGTTATTTTGGATGGTGTAAAAGGTGATTTATCTAGAAATGGGAGGAGGACCTGGTTCGAATCCCCACACATTACCACTGTTCCTATTTTGTGTGTATTAATCACTTGTAATATATGTGAGAGGAATGGTGTAGGTTGTTTGTTAGGAGCGTAGTAGGAAATCACCGTGATTGCTGTATCCATTCTATAACCCATGAGTATCAGGTATCTACCTTCTGGGTCTTTAATTTCTGATGATAAGGTGAATGGTGTGGATCGGTGAAATGCAATTAGAGTTCCCCTTTGCTTGGTACAGGCAGAAGCCGTGTAAATTTGTTGATAAAAAGGAGAAATATATTTTGGAGTAGAATCTTTGGTGAAGTGTGTTTCTTGGAGGCATACTATGTGAGCCTTTTTGTTATGGAAAGTACGGAAGGCTTTGGTCCTTTTTTGAGGGACATTTATTCCCTGAACATTCAGGGAAAGTATATTCAGTGGTGCCATGGCAATAGATCAAATAGTTTTGACTTACTTTTTGTTATGCAGAGCTGACTGCGCAGATCAACCTGTGTGGACTGAAGAGATGAATAGATAGAAAAGAAACCAGTGAATTCTGGAATAAAGAGTAAACAAAAAACATATGAGATTAGATGATACATTGTATAAATTATTTTTTGCAAGTAATCACAATTTACCCGTGAAAGAGAATAAATATCTCTCTCAGGGGAATAAGTGCCTTCGTCACACTCCCACATAATATGGTTGGGAGAATGAGGAGGGCTAATGGGGGTACACGGATCTTCCGCTTACAGGAGAGAAGTGCTATGTCAAAAGACATCAAAATGATGTTTCATTAATTGGAGTGCAGAATATAGTTTTTGTTGAAATTATTTATTCCAGGGTGGTTGTATATGGTTAGTCTTGCCCTAGGCTAAATAATTCAGTTAGAAAGGTACTGTTAATAACTTTGGTATTGATGAAGATAGTTTGAATTATTTTGGGATTTTAACCCTTTTAGAGTAAACAATTACATATTTTATTCATATGTAACTGTTTAGATATGTTAACTCATAAAATTGAGGTTGTATTGCTTCAGATTAGAATAAACAAAAACATAATTCTAGGAACTAGTTAGGTAATAATATATTTGTTTTAAGAAAAGAAAGAAAAAGCTTCCATTACTTCTGGATTATTGAACATATTTGTCCTAAAAAGTAATAAATCTATTGTTATTGCCTGATAATATATAACTGAACAAGAATTTCCTTATTTCACTTATATATTCTAAGGCTATATGAATCAGAAGTAATAAGAAATATAACTGGAATGTAACATGATCCCACACAGTGTGTGACTATCAGAATGCAGTTACATTCAGTTATAAATACAGGTTTTTTTATAGAGAACCATCTCTTAGTATAATAAATGAAGAGATATCAGGAATTAGGATGTCAGTCCATTGAATCTTCTTGGTCCATGGATGATGTGGCATAACGGCCTCTTTTGTGAGAATGATGATTCCCATTTTGTTCTGAAATTTTCTGGGTGCTGCCTGAAGGTGAAGATGATGCCATTCTTCTGCGTGTGGGAGTGTTGCTGCTTGTGGGTTCTGTCAGATTTAATTTTAAAAGGGTTTGTTGTAGTTCATCTGCTGATCTGCTTCTGTAAATTGTACCTTGGTAGTTAAATCTGACTGAAAAGGGGAAGCCCCATTGATACATAATGTTGTGGCGTTGCAGTTCCATTAGTTGGGGTTTCATGGATCGTCTTTTAGTAATAGTAAGTTGGGATAGGTCAGCAAAAATTTGATAATTGTGTCCTTGAAAATTAAGTTCCTTTTTTTCTCTTGCAGCAATTAGTATTTGTTCTTTCGTTCTGTAATAATGAAATTTTGTGATTATATCACGTGGGGGTCCATCTTTCTTTTTGGCTGTGAGGGCTCTGTGTACTCTGTCCAGTTCTAAACGTTCAATAGGGATATCTGGCTTTAGTTCTTGTAATAGAGCAGTAATAGTAGATTGCAGGTCTGTCACAGTTTCAGGTATTCCCCTTATGCGCAAGTTTGAACGTCTGGCTCTATTTTCGTAATCTTCGAGCTTAGTTTGAAGTATTAAATTCTCTTTTTTTAATTGTTCCAATTTTGTTATATTTTCTTGGGTTGTAATTTCAATTTCATCCATTTTTATTTCTAAGGCTGCGGTGCGGTTTCCCAGCTCTCTTATTTCTTTGGTTAGGCTTTTTGTTATTTGGTCTGAGGTTTGTTTTAAAGCCTTATGAAGCATCTTTTCAAATTGTAATAATATTACTGGGGATGCTGAGGAGGCTTGTGGAGAAGTTTGTGAGAGGATTTGTTCTGTATCTGACTCAAATGGAGAGTCTTGCTGTGACATTTTCTGTCTGTGAGAGCGCCCTGATGCTGTATCTTGTGAGCTGACTAGAGCTGCTTCAGCTGCAGTGAGTGCCTGTGAGCTCTTTGTGAGGTGATTTTTATTTCTGCCACGGTTTCCTCCCAGTACCATATTTCCTGCCCAAACTTTCACAGTTTGTTCCCTGGGGCAAAAAGGTTCAAATGGATACCTTTTGAGCCTGCAGGCTCCGCTTTGTCCTTCTCTTCTCTCCTCAGTGCTGTGGAGCTCTAACAATGCATGTCTGCTCTGCTAGGCTCCGCCTCCTGCCCTCCCATCTACAGAGATTTTTAAGTACTGAAGTTTGGCGGCATTCCACGCATGTGCACAATTTTAAAGTATGACATGTTAGGTATCTATTTACTTGGCGTAACGTCATCTTTCACATTATACAAAAAAATCGGGTCTTTCTATCTTTTTTTTTTTTATATTCATGAAACAGTTTTTTCCACTAAAAAAAAACGTGTGTGAAAAATTGCTACGCAAATACTATGTAACATGAAAAGTTGCAACGACCACCATTTTATTCCCTAGGGTGTCTGATATACATTTACAATATATATAATGTTTTAGGGTTCTTAGTAATTTTCTAGCAAAAAAAATATGATATTACATGTAGGAGAGAAGTGTCAGAATTGGCCAGGGTGGCAAGGGGTTAATTACCATAAGTAATAAACAAATAATTATTATATATTGTTTTTAAGGTAATTTACTATATTTTCAAAAACTGTACCCAAGCAGGTGGCTTAACGGACAAATTACTGAAGTTTAAAGTTATAACTTCAAACCAGTAATTTCACTGTAAATAGATAAATAATAAATTATCTTATAACATATAGTGAGACCCGTAGGAGAGAATAGACGGAGGGGATGCATGACTATGGGAGGAACAGGGGTCAGGGAACGGTCAGTCAGGTCAGTGGTGGGGCATAAGTTCAGCTCTTACCTGATTGGAGGTAGAAGTCAGTGGGGGCTGGATCCAGAGGTTGGGGTCCGGTGTAGGGGGTGGATTCTGCATCATTCGGAGAAGTTTGGAGAGGAGACATCTTCCTGGGACATCCGTGCTGGTCACCTGCAGGTAGACAGACAGGGAGATGAGTGAGTTAGAGGCCTTGTTAGCTCAGGTCAGGGCCGCAGCAGTTGAACGGGGCCCTCAGTGGCTGCAGCAGCAGCTGGCTGATGTACTTGGGGGGTCAGGATCTTCAGCTTCACCTGTCCCTTCTTCCCCGGGGAGGAAACGAGCCAGAAAGGTGCGCCCGCCGGAGCGCCTTAGCCCGTCTCCTGTCCCTAGGGCTCCACAGGCGAGAAGGAGCCCCTGTTCCAGGGACCCTCCAGGGCTTACTATGGGGCTGCCTGCCAATGCCTCCTTGGTGGGCCCTGGGAGGAATCCTACCCCACGGCGCTCTTCTAATGCTCGCAGCACAGGCCGGAGCGTGCGGCAGCCCTCCCCCTCCCCCCCCCGTGTAGATGTCCTGTGTGGGAGGGCTGCTCAGCGGGGGAGACGCAGCGGGATGCGCAGTGGGGGGCGTCCCTGCCCCTCAGCTGTCCGGAGAGAGGATGATGCCCAGGCTTCAGGGATACTCACTGGGGGGGTACCGTTATCGTCCCCCACCAGCCGCCGACACAGGGCTCCGGAGCGTTCGGCTCCCTCTGCCGCTGCTGCGCAGAGCGGTGCTCAGCTAGAGAAGATTACTGTCACGGGCAGCGGTGGGGTGGGAGCGCCCTCTGCTGGTTCGCCATCCACATCACAGGCGGGACGTCACAGCAGGATGATTGAGAAGGCCCAGGCTGGGGGACACGCCCCCTTAAAGAGACAGCGCGTCCCTGCTACAGCTGGGGGTACTACTGTGCCCAGCAGTTCTTCCATGGACAGAACAGAGCCCAGGGCAGAAGAGGAGGCTTCCAGGTGCCCTGAGGTGGAGCCGCTCGAGCAAAGGAGGCAGGGGACGTCGCCGCGGCAAGATTCTTCGGCCGAGTCCGGTGAGATCACCAGCGCGGATGAAGACGATCGGTCGGTCGGGAGGCGTCCTGCTTTGCGGAGCCAGCTGGGATCCGGACGAACGGCTAGTCGAGTGGCGGTGCGGCTGCAGCCTGGTAAGTCGCCAATTTTACCTTTACATACCAGTCAGGTGGGGGGGGTTAATTTGGGGGTTTCTTCGGAGGTTAGTTCAGTGTCAGGAGTGGCGGGAGGAGCGTCGGGTGCTGCGCCGGTTTTGTCCGCATTTTTTGCAGGTTTCCGGGAGTTATTGGCTCGTTTTGACCGGCGGGGTCTTCTTCAGCATCTCAGGGGCCCGTTGGGGCATGGGCTCCCGCTGCCGTTGGTGTGGACTCTGTTGTTCCTCCCACCCCCCCCTCAGCAGGGCCGCTTGCAGTTGCGGCATCCGGGGCGGTGGGGTCCGCCGGGGTTAGCGTGACGTCTGCGTCACAGACGGAGGTGACTGGGGCGGACGCGAATAAAGGGAAGGAGTCCTCTGAGGATAAGGTGCGGTTGGCGGATGCGGCGAAGTGCGAGATTTATGTGTGCTTTGAGGGCCCGCTGGGGGTACATCTAAAGCAAGAGGTACGCGAAAAGATCTGGAAAGGGGAATATGTTGAAATATTCTCTCTTTTGCCGTTAGAAAAATTTAATATCGACAAGGGCAAGGCGGACGAAAGCAAGAAGGAGGAGGAGGAGAAGCGACGCTGGAGGCTTATTCCTCGCACCTTTGGGAATTGGCTCCAGGCGTTTGCCATTTTGGCTAGCGTAATTGGCGAAAAAGCACCGGAGAATTGTTCTCCGCTTTTTTGTTATCTGGATGCCATTGGGGAGGCTTATCGAACTTATGGGGGAATTGCTTGGCTGCGCTATGACGAGCAGTTCCGCCAGCGCAAGGCTTTGCGTCCGGGCTTGCGCTGGGACCACAAGGACATTGGGCTTTGGATGAAGCTCATGTCACAGGCGAGGGTTTCGGGACAGCCCTTTCTCGGAGGGGCCGGCGGTTCGGGTGCCGCTGGACAGTCGGCCACACAGCGAAAGGGAATTTGCTGGCAGTTTAACGAGGGGTTGTGCCGTTTTGGCGCAAACTGTCGTTTCCGACACGAGTGCTCTGGTTGCGGGGGCTCCCACAGTTATGCCAAGTGTTTCAAAAAAGGAAAGTCCCAACCCGTTGAGTCGGCCTCAAAAAGGGAGGACACCAGTAAACCTTCCCGAGATGGTACCGTATCTAGATAGATATCCGCGAAGGGAGGCGGCAAGTTTTTTGGCTGATGGTTTTGCCCATGGTTTTCAGATCCCGTGTTCGGGACCTGTGGCCCCGTCCCCGCTGGCTCAAAACTTGAAATCAACGCGCCAATTTCCCCAGGTTGTTTCGGATAAACTGGCAAAAGAGGTGGAACTTGGGAGAATGGCCGGACCATTCGCTCAACCCCCCGTTTCGTCTTTACACGTTTCTCCCCTTGGGGTGGTACCCAAAAGGGAACCCAACAAATTCCGGTTGATTCATCATTTGTCGTATCCGAAGGGGACTTCGGTAAATGATGCCATTTCTCCGGAGCTGTCTTCGGTGTCTTACACCTCCTTTGATGCCGCGGTCGGTTGGGTTCAAAGGTTTGGCCAGGGTTCATTGATGGCGAAGACGGATATAGAATCCGCCTTTCGTCTGCTGCCAGTACATCCGGACAGTCAGCATTTGCTGGGCTGCTGTTGGGAAGGGCAGTTTTACATGGACCGTTGTTTGCCGATGGGCTGTTCCATCTCTTGCGCATATTTTGAAGTGTTTAGCACCTTCGTGGAATGGGTAGTTAGGGAAGAGACTCAGTTGAGGTCGGTGCTGCACTATCTCGACGATTTTCTTTGCATCGGTCCCCCGGATTCTTCAGTTTGTTCAGTGCTGTTGCACACTTTGGAATCTATTGCGTCACGTTTTGGAATTCCTTTGGCGCCGGGGAAGACGGAAGGTCCTTCCACAGTCATGCAGTTTTTGGGCATTGTCATTGACACGCGTCTGATGGAATGTCGTCTCCCGAACGACAAACTGGAGGACTTGCGTCAAGGGGTGGCGGAGGCGGAGGCGGCGAGGAAGGTTAGGCTTAGGCAATTGCAGTCGTTATTGGGTAAGCTTAATTTCGCCTGCCGCATCATGCCTATGGGACGCATCTTTAGTCGTCGCTTATGTGCTGCCACTGCGGGTGTACTGAAGCCGCATCACTTCATCAGGCTTTCGCGTGAGCTGAAGGCTGATTTGAGGGTTTGGGGTGAGTTTTTGTCCACATACAATGGCAGGTCTTTATGGATGGCTCCGGTTGTGGCAGCATCTGACCTTGATATTTTCACTGACGCAGCAGGGAGTTCTGGTTTTGGGGCTTTCTGCCAGGGGGCTTGGTGCGCGGCGATGTGGCCAGAAGAATGGAGTTCGGCGGGGTTCTTACGTAATTTAGTGTTACTGGAACTATTTCCGATTGTGGTGGCGGTTGAAATCTGGGGCTACAAATTTCGGGATAGGCGGATCTGTTTTCACTGTGACAATTTGGGGGTGGTGGAGGTTATAACGAACTTGTCCGCTTCTTCTCCGCCGGTGGTGCGTTTGTTACAGCACCTGGTTTTAAAGTGTTTACGTTTGAACTGTTTTGTACAAGCTGTTCATGTTCCGGGGGTTTTGAATTCCATTGCCGATTCTTTGTCTCGTTTCCAGTGGGAGAGGTTCCGGAGGTTGGCGCCGGAGTCGGAGCAACTGTGGAGACTGGCATTGGAGTAGCTGCGGAGCTGCTACGTCGATCGGTGACTGAGGGTACGTGGGCGGCGTACTCGTCGGTATGGGGTGAGTGGTCTACCCTGGTAAGTTCGGTTGGGGGGGGTGTTTCATCGCATGATCACGTGGCTTTGTTGCTGTATTTTATTGGGACGGGATTTACACAAGGCAAGTCAGTGTCCACAATGAACAAGAGTTTAGCTGCCTTAGCTTTTCTCTTTCGGATGCAGGGCCTGGTGGATATGACAAAGGATTTTAGGGTGCGTCAGGCCATGAAGGGGTTTCGGCGGGGGAGAGTACTGCCAGATACGAGGCGCCCGGTCTCGTTTGAGTTGCTTCAAGAGTTGGTGGAGCTTTTGCCCGGGGTTTGTACGTCTGTTTATGAGGTGAGTCTGTTCAATGTGGCTTTTGCGTTAGCATTTTTTGGAGCGTTGCGCATTGGGGAACTAGTTAGCAAGAACAGGTGTGGAGTAGGGGGGTTAAGTTTGAAGGACGTAACCCTGTCTGGGGATTGTGTTCGGATTCATATTGGCAAGTCTAAAACTGATCAATTGGGAAAAGGGGTTTCCGTGTCGTTGTTTCGGGTGCTGCCGGAATCGGTTTGCCCGGTTTCTTCAGTGCAACGATATCTTGGGGTTAGGGGGTGGAGGTCGGGAACCTTTTTGATGCACAAGGATGGCTCATCCTTGTCGCGTTTTCAATTTTTGTCAGTTTTTCGACGTTGTTTGGAAAAGGCGGGCAGGGAGGTTTCCCAGTTTAATACTCACTCCTTTCGTGTGGGGGCAGCAACAGAAGCGGCTAGGTGGGGTTTGGGTTCGCAGGTAGTGAGACGTATAGGGAGGTGGGAGTCTGATCGTTTTAGGATTTATGTTCGCCCTCATTTGCTTTGAAGTTGCATTGAGTATGCGGGTGTGGTTCTATGTTCCTTTTTTGTGTTTCTTTCAGATCTTCCTCCTGGCCTGGTCTGGATTCTGGGGGATTCATACGTGTTCTGGGGGGCTGTTAGGGCTGATGTACGTCCTGAAGGGAGGCAACTGGGCATTTCTCGGAGTGAGGCTGTCTTAAAATGGTTGGGTATTCGTGGAATGATGTGGGGCCAGGTCCTTCCTGAATTTCACTATTTTTCCAGAATTGACAGGCCCCCAGATGTTCTAGTTTTACAGGCAGGGGGCAATGATTTAGGGGTGCGGGCTGCCAGGGATCTGGTGAGGGATATCAAATTTGATATTTTGCGCCTGCTACGTGATTTTCCCGGCTGCATTATTGTGTGGTCAGATATTGTGGCAAGAAAAGTGTGGCGGTTCGCCCGCTCCGTAGGCAGGGTGAACAAAGCCAGAATTAAGTTGAATAGGGAGGTTGGGAGGTTTGTGGCCCGGCTCGGGGGCATAGTAGTTCGACACAGGGAGCTGGAGGATCAGTCTGTTCGCTATTGGCGAGACGACGGTGTTCACTTAAATGCAGTGGGCATAGATATATGGTCCTTGGATCTTCAGGAGGGTGTGGCAAGGGCGTTGCAGGTGTGGAGGGATTCGCTTGAATGAGGTTTTCAATCAAGCTCACGTGGCAGTTCAAGGGGTCTTTGGGTGTCAGTACAAATTTTACATGGTCACAGGAGTAGTGGGGCCCATCTAAGGATGGCGCTTACATTTGTTAGCGGTGGTTCTCCCAGGAGATAAATCCCCTGGGGGAGGGGAATATGGAAGTAGTTGTGTTGTCCGAGTGTCCTCGAGCCTGTTGGGGTACAGCTGAGGATATAGACCGTTTACAGTTATAAAGTGTGCCTTTTTTAAGACACCCAAAGACCTCTTGCTGTTGTACATTATTTTGTTATTAAGGGTATGTGTTAAATTTTTTCATGTTTTTTGTTATTTATTATTTGGTTAATAAAATTGGCTGCTGTGGCCTTATAAAACCCATGTCACGCAGTCTGTGTCTTTAATTTAATGGTAAGACCCAAGGTTGACGAATCCTTTAGTCAAGTGAGACCCGTAGGAGAGAATAGACGGAGGGGATGCATGACTATGGGAGGAACAGGGGTCAGGGAACGGTCAGTCAGGTCAGTGGTGGGGCATAAGTTCAGCTCTTACCTGATTGGAGGTAGAAGTCAGTGGGGGCTGGATCCAGAGGTTGGGGTCCGGTGTAGGGGGTGGATTCTGCATCATTCGGAGAAGTTTGGAGAGGAGACATCTTCCCACCCTCCCGCCCTGGTGTTAGGAGTCAGCAGGCTGGATAGGTATGGGTTGTATTGGTATTTTAGGAATACGGGTGAAGGTGTTTGTGTGATTCAACCTTATTTTCAAAAAAAAAAAAAAAAAAGAATAATTAAAAAAAAAAAAAAAAAAAAGAATAATAAAAACAATAAATAAATGAGGAATAAATTAAAAAAAAAAAAAAATATATATAACTCATGTTGTCTACGGTAAAAATGTAATGTTGTGGTGTATTTTCGAACTTGTCACAGCAGTTGGCGGTTCAAGGGGTCTTTGGGTGTCAGTACAAATTTTACATGGTCACAGGAGTAGTGGGGCCCATCTAAGGATGGCGCTTACATTTGTTAGCGGTGGTTCTCCCAGGAGATAAATCCCCTGGGGGAGGGGAATATGGAAGTAGTTGTGTTGTCCGAGTGTCCTCGAGCCTGTTGGGGTACAGCTGAGGATATAGACCGTTTACAGTTATAAAGTGTGCCTTTTTTAAGACACCCAAAGACCTCTTGCTGTTGTACATTATTTTGTTATTAAGGGTATGTGTTAAATTTTTTCATGTTTTTTGTTATTTATTATTTGGTTAATAAAATTGGCTGCTGTGGCCTTATAAAACCCATGTCACGCAGTCTGTGTCTTTAATTTAATGGTAAGACCCAAGGTTGACGAATCCTTTAGTCAAGCATAATAATATATGATTTAGCTTGATTATAACAGTACCTTTTCAACAGCAGCAGATTCTCATTCTCCCTCTTAACTGTGTGGGATTGTGGGTAAATCTTATACCCATAAACCCGTGTTATTTCCTTCTAGTTAAGAGGGCTGGGCTAGGCTGGGCTGAAAGGGAGCATTTGTCTTATAGAGAGACATGCCTCCACTGCAGCATTTTTTTTGGACTGTTGGGGCTAATAATACTTTACCATTGGTCCATAACTCCAAGCTGCCCATTGAGCTCAGTGCCTCTGACAAGAAGTGAGGAGAGGCACTGTGAGCTTATCCTCTCAATCTGCTGCAAACAGAGTGTGCCACACTGCCAGCTTGTATTTAACCCCTTGCCAACCACCGCATGACGATGTACGCCAGCACAATGGCACGGCTGGGCAAATGGGTGTACAGGTACATCCCCTTTAAATCGCGGCATTGTGGGCGTGCACACGCTGCCAGTGTGGCCACACACAGAACAAGGAGATGTAAACAAGGCATTTTCCTGTTCTGCCTAGCAACATGACAGAGATCTACTGCTCCCTGTCATCGGGAGTAGTGACCTCTGTCAGGTTCTAGTGAGACAACCCCCCCCACAGTTACAATCACTCCCTAGGTCACACTTAACCCCTTGATCGCCCCCTAGTGTTTAACCCCTTCCCTGCCAGTGTAATTTACACCGTAATCAGTGCATTTTTATAGCATTGATCGCTGTATAAATGACAATGGTCCCAAAATAGTGTCAAAAGTGTCTGATGTGTCCGCCATAATGTTGCAGTCATGATAAAAATCGCAGATCACCACCATTACTGATTAAAAAAATTAATCATAAAAATGCCATAAATCTATCCCCTATTTTGTAAACACTATAATTTTTGGGAAAACCAATCAATATACGCTTATTGCGATTTTTTTATTACCAAAAATATGTAGAAGAATACATATTGGCCTAAACTCAGAAAGAATTTTTTTTATATATATATTTTGGGAATATTTATTATAGCAAAAAGTAAAAAATATTGCTTTTTTTTTAAATTGTCGCTTTTTTTGTTTATAGCGCAAAAAGTAGAAACCGCAGAGGTGATCAAATACAACCAAAAGAAAGCTCTGTTTGTAGGAAAAAAAAAGACGTCAATTTAATTTGGGTGCAACGTCGCACGACCGTGCAATTGTCAGTTAAAGCGACGCAGTGCCGTATCGCAAAAAGTGCTCTGGTCAGGAAGGGGGTAAATCCTTCCGGGGCTGAAGTGGTTAAACTGACCGCTCTGTATGTAGCTTCTGACAGGCTGCACAAGGAGCCCCTGTATCTCTGGAACTATAGGTCGTAGGAGCCCCAAATTGACCTCAGGTCGCCAAGCTCCGACTCTCAAACCTCAATTTTTTTTTTTTTTTTTAATGTTCATGGCTCTGCCTCACCTGCCTCCCCTGACTGCACGTCCTTGATGCGCATGCATGGGTTCTGAAGTGCACTCCTTCCTGTAGTTCTGGGAGCAAGTGTATGTAGCAGAGCTCCATACTATGCCTTGCAACCCACCATATACAGAAGGATGTCAGCTATCTCCAGAGCCAGAGATAGCTGACATCCTTCTGTATATGGTGGGTTGCAAGGCATAGTGGGTGTAATGTAAGGTAGATTCATGGGCGCCAGACACTTCTTGAATCTAAAGATATTTTATTTCTCTTAACAGAACTTTGGGAGAGAGGGTTAGGGCCAGGACACCCTTAACCACTTACCAACCGGCCACTGTATATATACGTCATGACTTTGAAGATGGATATCTCGGTAACGGCAGCAGCTGCTGCCACAACTGAGGTATACATCTTTAGGGCCAGTGGTTCTGTACACGATAATGGTGGTCTCTGCAGCGGGTTCGCCGCGAGATCACCGTTATTGGTGGCGGGAGAGGTGCCACCCCCCCTCCAACCGCTCTCCCGCGCCCTCCGCTGCTTACCGGAGCTGTCGGTAGCGGGGGAGGCGATCGGGACCTGTCACTTCCTCAGTATGGAGACGAGTGAGGCTAAGATGGCCCCCATCCGTCTCCATACCATAGGACGGCTGAAGCGAGGTCATTACGTCAGCCCCGCCCACTTGTCTTAAAGGCACAATTTTTTTTGTGTCATTTTTTTAAACAACTTTTTTTTTTGCATTAAAGTCTAAATATGAGATCTGAGGACTTTTTGACCCCAGATCTCATATTTAAGAGGACCTGTCATGCTTTTTTCTATTACAAGGGATGTTTACATTCCTTGTAATAGGAAAAAAGTGATCAAATTTTTTTTTAAAAAAAAACAGTGAAAAAATAAATAAAATAAAGTAAAATAAATAAGAAAAAAAATTTTTTTTTAAAGCGCCCTGTCCCGACGAGCTCGCACGCAGAAGCGAACTCATACGTGAGTAGCGCCCGCATATGAAAACGGTGGTCAAACCACACATGTGAGGTGTTGCCGCGACCGGCAGAGCGAGGGCAATAATTCTAGACCTCCTCTGTAACGCAAAACATGAAACCTGTAGAATTTTTTAAACGTCGCCTATGGAGATTTTTAAGGGTAAAAGTTTGACGCCATTCCACGAGCGGGCGCAATTTTGAAGCGTGACATGTTGAGTATCAATTTACTATAATTAACATTATATTTCACAATATAAAAAAAATTGGGCTAACTTTACTGTTGTCTTATTTTTTTATTGAAAAAAGTGAATTTTTTCCAAAAAAAGTGCGCTTATAAGACCACTGCGTAAATATGGTGCAAAAAAAAGTATTGCAATGACCGCCATTTTATTCTCTAGGGTGTTAAAAAAAAAACAATATATAATGTTTGGGGGTTCTAAGTAATTTTCTAGCAAAAAAAACTGTTTTATACATGTAAACACCTAATGTCCAAAACGAGGCTGGACTTTAGGTGGTTAAGAAGTTGCAATGTCAACTAGCAGACTCCAAGACTTCTACAGGAAGACAGCCATGCAGGGAAAGGCATCCTGCAAGACACTGCATCTGCATGTGTAGGAATGCTTTCTCCTATGGCAACAGTCTTTAACAGTTTCTAACACAAAGTATAACAGTTCCGTCACTTCCACTACAATCACTTCTTGTAGTTCTTCAGCCCGCTGAGTCCCAGTCTCTCTCTCTCTCTCACTAGACTAGATTTATTCACTGCCACTGAATCCCTTGAGCTCCTCCAATCTTCACTGTAGTATACTCCTCACCCCCGTTTCTCTGCTGGGTCGCTAGCTTGGCACTCCAGATACTTCTCAAGCTTCACCCCACTGGCCTGCTTGGTCCCTGGCTTGACACACAAGGTTGCTCTGCAAGCGTCACCTCTGATGGCTGGGTCCCTGGCTTTATACCTGCTGAAGTTTCCCGATTCGTCCCGGTTGGTGAGAATTCAGCTACTCACTGTGGTCCCTGGTAATAAGGTGGTTGGACCCTTAGTGGCGACAGCTTCCCCTCTACCTCTGACCACGACAGGTTCTCCAGCAGGCAGAACCATCACTTCTGGTTGGACTGCAAGCTGCAATCCCAACCCTGTGCTCCTCTCTTGCTTCTGGATAAGCCCTCAGACAGCCTAGCAGCAAGATGTGCCCGGGATAGGCCCAAACTCCGGCCTAGCAACCCGGGCAGTACAACACACGTCCACCCAGGCAGCCGTCCAGGTGGCACAGAACACACCTGACTCCACCCAAATATTTAGGTTCTCCCAGCAGGCCAAGGGATTTAAGAAAACCCCTGTCCATTGGCTGAGACACCTCATATACTCATTATCTGACCTTGCAGTGCCCTTGTCTTATCTAATGCCACCAAGTGCCTGGCCACCTAGCGGCAAAAGAGATAAGTGCAGCAACTACAGACTTAAACCTCGTACACACGTTCCGGAGATTGTGTGATGACAGACTGTTGGCCTAAAATCCGAACGTTAGTACACTCATTCAGACAATTGTTGTCCAACTTCCGGCCAACAAATGTTGGATGACAGGCTAGTAAATTTTCGGAGGACAACGGTCTGTTGTCAGATTTTCATATCGTCTGTACACAAGTCCATCACACAAAAGTCCAAAGTACAAACACGCATGCTCGGAATCAATGCTCACCAAACACAACATTAGCAGAAGGTACCCAAAAGGTGGCGCTCAAGAGCTGAAATTCCATGTAGTACGTCACTACGTTCGTGTTTGTTGGCTGACAATTGTGTGCCGTTAGGATGCAAGACAAGATCCAGGCACACGCCCTTTTGACAAAAGTCTGACGCTCTGTTGGCCAACAATCCTATCAATGTATGAGACTTTAGAGTGAAATCAATTGATCCTCAACAATTAGCCAAGGTAGCTATACCTGGCAGGTAAATTTAGGAGCAACCCTGCCTAAACACCAGGGTGCTACATCTATAAAGTTTGACACATACGGGAACATAGGTCACGTGGCGGATCACTTTGGTGGGAGTTTGTGTGGAAGGTTTTGGGATGCCTCTCATGGCCTACTGGTAAGGCATTCAAACTTAGAGCACTGTAGAGTGTTTATTAACACACTGGGAAGGAAGTGTCACCAGCACACCAGGATCTCTAAAATTGGGTCCAAAATTTTAATCACATAGTATCAAAAAAACAAATAGAAGCGATGTTTTGGACATGTGACCATGTCATGAATGGGTCCTGCGTGGCTCAGAAACGTTGCTTCTATTTATTTTTTTTGATACTATATGATTACATTTTGGACCCAATTTTGGAGATCCTGGTGTGCTGGTGACACTTTCCCATGACTGCAGTCGGTTCCAGCCATTGGTCATTTCAGCACCCAATTTAAGATACAGCTGTTTGTGCAGGAACGTGTGTGTTGGGAGTATTGCATTGGATATTAACACACTGGGGTCCCTAGACAGCATAGTATATTTTAATAAAAAGCTGAAAGGAAAGGACTTCATACAGTATGTGATAGGAAGCAGCACATGCAAATTCTGTATAAATAGATACTCTTTGTCACGATATAATGCGCCATTCCAGCAGTCTTGTCACAGTGTAATGCTGATTCTGTTCATAACATATAACAGCTGCCCCAACATTCCGCAGGCTTCCCTGCCAATTCAGTTTAGCACCCGATTCCCACCATCAGCCCCAGGATCTGATTAACCCCTTCCCTGGTAGATGAGCACAAAACTTTAATGCTATGTGACAATTACACACACTGTGCATTAACTCAAGCAGCACTGGGAATAAATTGATATTTATAGAACACACAAGTGCCTTTCCCCCATTTGACATATATGTTATGCTTCCTAAACACTGCAAAATCTCCATTAGGAAGATGTTCTATGTATTAATGTCATTTGTAACCCTTTGTACTCCCGCTATTATTTGAAGCCTCGTGTACTGGCTGCTACTGTAAAATCACATTTATGATCTAAGTGTCCCATTAATCTGGTGTGGCACTGACCCCCTCCTCTTTTTTTCTAGCTAGTACATTGTCCGTGTTGTTTAGAAGTACAGGCCCAGACAGGAAATGGACAAAGTTCCAAACAATGGTTCATTTCAGACGGTCTGCACCGGCTGCAGAAATATTACGTGGGGAAGGAGGGGGGTGTGTGAGGACGGCTTCCTGAGTGGGGTGTGGAAGGCTTGGGGGCTGGAAGCGCTGGAGGACCCCAAGGGATATGTTTGTCAGCAGCTCTCCTCAGTATGTTGTCATTACTTGTTCATGACACTTTAGGGCTAATACACGAGGGAACGGCTTGTATGCACACCTCCAGTTTTACTCTGCTATAGTGTCTGCTCCCCTCCTTCCAACGTCTGTCTCTACTTCTATTTTTATCTTTCCTACTATTGTTTACCTTTTTATCAGGAGGACTTTCCATCCGCTCCAATTATGGTCTGCGCTCATTTCATTTTCATTGCAGTTTGGCACTGTGGCAAGTTGGTTTCTTGTAGCAGTCGCATGTCCCAAGAGTCACAAGAGGTTTGCCCAGTTAAAACATTGCAATAATAGGGTAACATAAGGGGTCTGTTCACAAGAACCTCACGTTGTATGTATTATTTTCATCATCTGTAGAGAAATATCTTATGAGGTAAAATACAGATGGATGAGAAGAAGATGCTTTTAACAGTTAGGATGCCAATTTCACACATAATGATATTCATGTTTGTGAACTGAACTGTTAGGCTTCATTTACATGGGCACATAGACCTGTACCTCCATGCAGAAGGTCTATGCACCCAAGGAATACCAGGTGTTATGTGCCTGTAAGCAATTTGTATGGAAGTAAGCGGTTAAAGAATAAGTTCACCTTTCATAACATGTTACATGTTACACCCATATTCAGGATGTAACATGTTATAAATGCACCGGCCCCCACACCTCCTCTGCTGTTCTAGCTAGTGGGAGATCTTCTCCACCTGCTAGCTGTCACTCATTAACAGCGCTCTGTGAATGGAAAACTACAAGGTCCAGGCTCCAGCAGCCCTTGCGGCTGCCGGCTTGTAGTTTTCAATGAACTGCCGTGGTGCTGTGAGCACTGTGGAAGTTCATTTATTCTTCCTGTCAGCATCCTTGTACGAGCCTATACCAGGGGCGGATCCAGGGGGGCGGGGCAATTGCCCCTCCGAGAATGCGGGTGTGTGAGTGGGCAGGCGGCTTAACGGGTGAGAGTGCGGGCGGCTCCGTTGGTGAGAGAGCGGGCGGGCCAGGCGACTCAGTCGGTGAGCAGGGGGGTGAGAGAGCGGCCGGGCCAGGCGGCTCAGTCAGTGAGCGTGCGGGTGAGAGAGCGGGCGAGCAGTTGTGCTGCTCCATGTGTGAGCGGGCTGCTCACACACGGAGTGGGTGGTGAGAGATGATGACATCATCTCTCACTGCCCGCCCCGCATCCCTGCAGTTCCGCCCTCACTGTGCATCTCTGCTGCCTGGCTGGTAATCTGCTACCTGACTCTGGGACACAGCAAGAGACCACCTTAGCAGGAAAGTGACAGAGCAAGTGACAATCCGCAACCTGTGTCAGGTGACAATCCGCAACATGTGGCAGGTGACGTGGCAAGTGACAATCCGCAACATGTGGCAAGTGACTTAGCAAGTGACAACCACATCTTGTGACAGGCAATGTGGCAAGTGACAATCCGCAACCTGTGGCAGGTGACAATCCGCATCTGGGCACAGGCGACGTGGCAAGTGACACACTCAGGGCTCCTACCAATTCTGTATTATGGTGAGTTGAACTATTTCATTTTATATAACAATGTAATAATAGAAATAATGCACTTCAATCATCCACCAGTGTAACCGGATAACCGACAGTCACACGGACATTCCAGCCAGCAACACCAGGCACCAGGCAGTTCCCAGGACAGCGCCGATGACCCAAATATCTATGCTGTTTTATACTGCTCGTTTGTGAGTGTTCCCATTATGATTTTAATTCATTAAATGTCTCAATTGCTACACTTAGAAGGCGCTGCTTTGTTCCTGTTTTTATGTTCCAGAGTTTCTTCCATCTGTAAGCTGGCAGCCTTCTTGGGATACCAATTCCTAATAGTCTTACATGGACTATATGTCATTGACTTGATTACTTGCCCTATTTGCTAATCCCATTCCCATATTTATCTTTATATAGCCTCACCCACTGAGCCTCACCAAATTAACCCATTATGAGTAGAGTGAGATTGTCTGTTCCTAGTGATTAAGAACCACAATCTCTCTCTACTCCCTGTCAGTCCCCTCCCCCCACAGTTAGAAAGCACCTCCCTAGGGAACATTCAACCCTTTGATCGCCCCTGCACTAATTGCTCTATAAATGTCACTGGTCCCAAAAAAGTGTCAAAAGTGTCTGATCTGTCTGCCGCATTGTCGCAGTCCCGCTAAAAATCGCAGATCACCGCCATTACTAGTAAAATAAATAAATAAATAAATAAATAAATAAATAAATAAATAAATAATAAAAATGCCATAAATCTATCCTCTATTTTGTAGACATGATAACTTTTGCGCAAACCAATCAATATACGCTAATTGGGATTTTTTTTACCAAAAGTATGTAGAAGAATACATATTGGCCTAAAATAAGGAAGAAATTCAATTTTTTCTGGTTACTGTATATATATATATATATATATATATATATATATATATACTGTACATATATATTCACACTAAATATTCCATCTTCAGCTCAGGTGTGTCAAAGAGCCTGGTGCTGCTTACAGAGTCATGGGCTCTGGGAACAGGGGACCGGATAATATAGGGGGGGTATTTACGAAAGGCAAATCCACTTTTCACTAAAAGTGCAAACTACAAGTGCAAAGTGCACTTGAAATGGCACTGAAAGTGCACTTGGAAGTGCAGTTGCTGTAAATCTGAGGGGTAGATCTGAAATGAGGGGAAGCTCTGCTGATTTTATCATCCAATCATGTGCAAGTTAAAATGCTGTCTTTTTATTTTCCTGGCATGTCCCCCTCAGATCTACAGCGACTGCACTTCCAAGTGCACTTGTAGTGCAAAGTGGATTTGCCTTTCCTAAATAACCCCCATAGAGTCTCCTTCGGGGAGTAAGCGCTACATATATAATATATGAATGACAAAGTAATAAATGACTTCATCTACTGACAGTTCAGTTCTGGTTGGGCTAATATAGGTGAAATTCCCTATTAGCTTAGAATATTTCTCCGTAACTCTTGTGCCCAAATTTCTCCCACTTTTAATTGCCTCTTTTTGTCTCTTTACCGCATGACATTGAAGGTGTCACTGGGGTCAATTCAATAATGTTTACCGCATGTGATAACACAGTCAAGTGACTCATTTGCATAAATTATTGCATGCGGTAAATAAGTCCAATTCGTAA
Organism: Aquarana catesbeiana; assembly: GCF_042186555.1. NCBI lineage: Eukaryota > Metazoa > Chordata > Amphibia > Anura > Ranidae > Aquarana > Aquarana catesbeiana. Next base: position 89,914,166 of record NC_133330.1, read on the forward strand.
AAAAAAAAAAAAAAAAAGAAGATGATTATTAATATTATACAGCTTATGAGTCATCCATCGTTAAGGATGTGGTGTCTGGCTTATCAACCAGCTCAACGTGATAAATTACCACATTAAATAATGCGGTATTTACTGCTAAATCGAACAAACATGGCATTCGGTAGTTAATGCAAAATCCTTAGTGAATTGCACTTTCAAAACTGTTTTACTGCAAGCGTTATTTTACCGCATTTTTTAGGCGTTATTTAACTCTTAGTGAATTGACCCACTGTCTTGAAACAGGATTCTGAATTATTTGTTCATTTTATTTTATAGAAGATCCACTGGGAAAATATGAGACCATTGTTTGGATTGTTTTTCTGAGACACTTGGATAGAACCGGAAAGTGAATTAGCATTCCAGAATCCGCAAAAGTGAATAATCACTTGTGTGGAGCTGTATTTTTAGAATTTGAATATTAAAAGACTATATTATGTAAAAAATAAATAAATAAATAGGTAATTAGAGAACACTGCTAGCATGTGTACTATAAAAATACAGTTTCAGCACCAAAATAAGTAGAGAAGTTTTTATCTGTTGATGATACATAGGCCTCCCGTGTTACTACTTGAAGTCTGACATGAAAGATGTGTGCACTGCTTACTAATAGAAATCATCGCCATCTGGTGGTGCTTTGTTTTACCATACAACGCCGTGATTTATACAAAGCAATGGGTTGTGTACAGTTTTATGGATTAACATACTCCATATAAAAGGGAACATTTGCTTATGCTGATATGAAATTAAACACAGGAGTACAGAACACAAATACTGCTGTAGTTTGGTGCAGATTGAGTACTGTTCCGTGGCTAACGCTCCAAACAGCTGCTCAAATAACTCCTAAGTCTTTAGAGGCTTTCAAATACCAATGTGTCAAAACTGCTTGTACTGCTTTACCGCAACAAATGAAATTCTAAATGTAATTTGCCAATTTGTATTTTTTTTTAGGTTTCAAGTGTATGTAAAGGCAAAACTTTTTAAGCTTGGTGGCTGGAGTGGGAAAGGGTCCCTAGCCTCTGTCAGGGCTTTAATGCTGTCTGTGTCATCAGTGGGGAGATTTTGCCTTCTCTTTGTCCACTTGCTTTGGGGATATTTCATGTTCATGTTCTGTTGCATCTCCGTGACGGAAAGTCAAAGGTGAAGTCAAAACCAATAGAAGACAGATTGCAAAAAACCCAGCTGGTTTTGTAACCCTTCCCTGCACTTTCCAAAACTAAAAAAAAAATGTACCCATCGATACAATTTAAATCTACTTTTCTGTGTATCAGTACACATTTTATTTGATTTATAGTAATGAGTATGGCAAGCAGTTGTTTCTAAATCAGTGGTGCTTGATTCTGGTCCTCAAGCACAACCAACAGTGTATGTTTACCTTGACCTGTTATCAGCTAGGGGCACAGCTTTATTAGTTTGTAGGCCTAAGCGCCACAGAACAGCATTGCTTTCATTCGACAGCTAGAACAAATGGCTCCCTATGGTGAAAGTTGTACAAATAATATGTGGTAGGGGGTAACTGTGCATGATGCAAGCATAAGCAACAGAAAACCATTTTTTTTCCATCTAATTGCGATTGCTGCTCTGCAAATATTCTCCAGGGATTTTAGTAGCAAGGTTTTATTGCTAAAAATGCCAATTTAGCTTAGGCCATACACATGTTATCGCAAATTGTAAAATCTGTAATGAGCACCCCCTAGTAGATGATAAATGACCCATTTATTGTACACATTGCTTTCAATTATTGGGCCATTTATGACTAGCCAAAAGTGCTATATAAGGCAATAGATTGGCTTGCAGTGCTAGCTTTTGCTTTTTTACATTTTCAGTGTTGGTGGCCAATGGCTTTATACACAACCAATTTAAAGACAGATTGTGGGTGCTTATACAGATATAAAGTAATGGCCCGGAGCTAAGTATCACTGGGAGGAGGGCCAGCATGACTGGGGTGGGGCAGTGAGGCAGAGGGAGTGGTTTTGGAGTCAGGACAGTGGGGGGAGTTTAGATTTAACTTGGGGGGTGGAGTTCAGGAGCGGTGGTCAGTGGGAAGAAGAACCGGCAGGATAGGCGATTTCTCCAGCGGTCCCCTGTTAAGCAAAGCAGATAGCATGGGAGACTTAGAGACATTATTCGAACAACTTCGGGAGGAGGCGGCGGCAAGAGGCACAGTTTTCCAGCTTGCTCCAGGGCCCCACCCAGGCCCCCTCCGGCACGCCCGCCAGCATCCCTCCTCCGGGGCAGCCACGTGCTAGGAGGTCCAGGCCTTCTGAGCGTCCAGGATTGGATTGGCAGCCCTTCCGATGCCGCCTGCCAAGAAGAAGCCTGCTGCGGATGGTGCGGTGGTCGGGATGAATCCCTGCTCACGGCGGACTCGTGGAAGGAGCCTTTCAGCTGGGCCTGCTCACCCCCCCGCTGCGGATGCCAGATGTGTGGCGGCCACCTCTCCGGGCTCTCCGCCCGATCGGAGGACGGCTCGGCAAGGGAGAGATGCCTCGGCAGTTGCCGGCTTTTTGCCAGGAACGGCCAGGGTCTGTAATCCTGATGCGAGAGGGAGGAGGAGACCGGCGGCAGATACACCGCGCCATCGTGGGGACCCTGGCGGTGTGCGGTCCAGATCGCCGGCCAGGCAGGCTCAGCATGGCAGACACATAGAGCGGGAGTTGCGGCCTGGTAAGGTGCGCAGTGAGGACGTCACTGTAGGGCGCTCAGCAGCGGCGATGAATCCTACGATGCGACCTACTGACGCTGCTCAAGGGGAGGCCGGAAGTTCCCAAGACAGTCTGTTGGAGGGAGAGTTGGATGATTGGGATGCAAGCATGACCCAGGAGGCGGCGCGTGGAGCAGGAAATACGGCTGAATGTCCGGTGCGGAAGCGGCAGCCAGGTGAGAACCTTCCTGTCCTATCTTTTTCCTCTCCTGTCCTTAGCAAGGAGACTTCTGGGTGCGGGGATGGGGGCACAGGGGTACCAGTGGGGCAAGGGGTTGGCTCAGGTGGAGTAGGTCAAAATACTGGTTCCCTGTCACTTGGAACAACAGGGGAGCAAGATGTGGGGGTGGTGAAAACATTGTTGGCGGGATTGTGGGATGTGTTGGTGCACTGTGAGGCCGGTACACGGCCGGTAGTGGATGCCTTCCCAGTGGCGGCATGGGCTGCAGCTCACACTTCCACTGCTCAGGGATCTGCGCTGGTGGTGCCATGCCCTGTAGTGTAGGCTGAAGTTGCGGGGCTGGTAGGAGGCCCTAATACTGGTGGTGTAGGGGTGGCCAATCCCGTGGCCCCGCCTGCATCGCCGGCGGCGGGGATGCCGCGTCGGTTGGAAAAGGGGTGGTGGGTGTAGATGGGGTGCCAGATGGGGATGCTGCCAAATGCGAAGTCTGCGTCTGTTTTGAAGGGCCTTTGGGCGCTCATTTGAAGACGGAGGTAAAAGAGCGCATTTGGAAAGGTGAGTATGTTGAAATTTTCTCTTTGTTGCCCTTGGAGAAGTTTAATTTGGACAAAGTTAAACCTGACCAGAGCAAGAAAGAAGAGGAGGAGAAGCGGCACTACAGTTTGATCCCGCACACGTTTGCAAAATGGTTGCAGGCGTTTGCGATTTTGGCGAGTGTGATTGGGAAAAGGCACCTGAAAACTGCTCGGTGCTTTTTTGCTACCTTGATTTTATTGGGGAGATGCAAAGGGTGTATGGGGGGACTGCTTAGTCGCACTATGATGAGCAGTTTCGGCAGAAGAAGGCGGTCCGCCCTTCTTTACGGTGGGACCATAAGGACATTAGTCTTTGGATGAAGCTAATGTCCTCTCCAAGAAGTTCTTTGCCTCCCTTTCAGGGTGGGGCCGGGGGTTCGGGCTTTGCCGGACAACCGGCCGGTAGTCGCATGGGTTTCTGCTGGCAATGTAATGTAGGCACATGTAAATTCGGAGCCAAGTGACAATTCTGGCATGAGTGTACCACATGTGGGGGTTTGCATTCACAGTCTCGGTGCTTTAAACAGGGACTTGGAAAAGGTGGGGATGTTGGAAAAAGGGAAGACACCGTTGATGGTAAAAAAGTTGGTCCCCTTTCTAAGGCGCTATCCTAATCGGAACGCAGCCAAGTTAATGGAGTTAGGGTTTACGGAGGGTTTCAACTTGAATAGTTGACTCCAGGTGGTTCCGCCTATGGTGGATAATTTGAAGTCAACTAGAGAGCACGCTGGCATTGTTACGAAAAAATTGTTCAAAGAAGTTTCGTTGGGTCGTATGGCTGGCCCACTGAGTTGCCGCCGGTACCCAATTTGGTTATATCCCCTTTGGGTGTGGTTCCTAAGAAAGAGCAGAATAAGTAAGTTTCAGCTCATTCATTATTTGTCCCACCCGCATGGGGGATCAGTTAATGATTCCATTGACCCGGGCCTCTGCACCGTGTCTTATACGTCTTTTGATACGGAGGTCACCTGGGTGCAGCATTTGGGTAAAGGAGCCTTGTTCGCAAAAACTGATATAGAGGCTGCTTTCGCCTCTTGCCAGTTCATCCTGATTGCTGCCATTTGTTGGGATGTCCGTGGCAGGGTAAATATTTCGTTGACAGATGTTTGCCCATGGGGTGTGCTATTTCCTGTTCCTTGTTCGAGCAATTTAGTTCTTTTCTGGAATGGGCGGTGCGAGATATTCCAGGCTTGTCATCCGTCATCCATTATTTGGATGATTTTTTTGTGTATAGGGCCTGTGGAGAGCATGGTATGTGCATCTCTGTTGGCTACAATTCAAAACTTTTTGAAAATGTTGGGGTGTCGTTGGCCGCTGATAAGACGGAGGGTCCGGCAACTGTGTTGTGTTTCTTGGGGATCGTTAAAGATACTGTGGCTATGGAATGCTGTTTGCCCTTGGACAAACTGGAGGGTTTGAGGCAGTAGGTGGCTGGGACTTTACGGGTGCGGAAGATTCAGCTTCGAGCCTTGCAATCCCTGCTGGGCAAGTTAAATTTTGCCTGCCGCATCATGCCCATGGGGTGTATTTTCTGCAGGCGTCTGGTGGCGGCCATGGCCGGTGTCCGGGCTCCGCATCATTATATTCCACTAGGGCTGGATCACAAGGAGGATTTGAAGGTTTGGGACTCTTTCCTGGCAACCTATAATGGCCGCTCTCTTTGGTTGGAAAGGGTTGTTTCAAACTGTGACATGGAGTTGTTCACGGACGCAGCTGGTTCTGGCGGTTTTGGGGCTTTTTACCAAGGTAAGTGGAGCGCCGGGGAGTGGCCGGTGGCCTGGAGGGAGGGTGGATTAGTACTCAATCTGGCGGCATTGGAATTATTCCCCATAGTGCTGGCGGTGGAGCTATGGGGGGAAGAATTTCGGAATCGCCGCGTGCGGTTTCATTGTGATAATCTAGGGGTGGTACAGGCCATCAATAACAATACTGCGTCTTCCCACCCAGTTGTGTGCTTACTGCGGCATCTGGTTTTGACTTGTTTGTGTATTAACTGTTTTGTGACTGCTGTGCATGTTCCGGGAATTGATAATTCAGTGGCTGATGCGTTGTCTCGTTTCCAGTGGGACAGATTTCGCCAACTGGCACCGGAAGCGGATGTGCACGGGATACGTAGATCGGTTTCTGCAGCTACTTGGCAAGCGTACAGTAAGGTTTGGCTGGAATGGGATGCTTTGGTGCGGGAAGTAGGTGAATGTGCTCATGATGAAGGTAGAGTACATTTGCTGCTTTACTTTATAGGAAGGAATTTTGAGAGCGGGGTATCGGCTTCTTATATGTCATGTAAGTTGGCTGGGCTGGCCTTTATGTTCTAGTTGGCAGGTCAACGGGACGCTACTAAGTCTTTCATGGTTCGGCGTGCTATGCATGGATATCGCGCTGGTCGATCGGCAGCCGATACAAGACGCCCAGTTTCTTTTAAGCTTTTGGGGGACGTGGTGGAACAGTTGGAAAAACTTTGTGTGTCTCAGTTTGAGTGGGTTTTGTTTTGGGCCATGTTTATATTGGCCTTTTTCGGGGCTTTTCGGGTGGGCAAGATGGTGAGTAAGAATAAAAAAGGGGACGGTGGTTTGGATGTGCATGATGTGTGGGTACAAGGGGATGCTCTAGGGGTGTTCCTATGGAGGTCTAAGACAGATCAATTGGGCAAGGGGGCTTGGGTGGAGTTGAGGTCAGTCCCGAGTTCTCCTATATGTCCGGTGGCGGCTGTGGGGGAATTTTGCAAAATTAGGCCTGCAGGCGTGGGGGGGTTTCTTCCGTCATGAGGATGGGACAACTGTGTCACGTTTTCAATTTCAAGCGGTGTTCAAAAAATGTTTGGGGCAGCCGGGTTGAAGGCGGAAAATTATTCTTCTCACTCGTTCCGCATCGGAGCGGCCACTGACGCGGTCCGGTGGGGTTTGGATGATAAGGTGGTTCAGAGTATCGGACGTTGGGAATCAGCGAGGTTTAAATTATACGTTCGCCCAACTCTAACCTTCTTCAAATTCATGTTAGGCGTTCAAGTGGGTCATTTGTTGTGTGACGGGGTGATGTGTTTTTTACTTTCCCCTATCCCTCTTTTTTCTGTTTCTTTTCTTTCAGATTCAGCAACCTGCTTGGTGTGGATGCTTGGACACTCATATGTGTATTGTGGTGCCAGGAGGGTGGATGGCAGGAAGGATGGCAGGTTGTTGGGTTTGTCTGGGGATGAAGGGATAGTGCGCTGGATTAGATTTCCCGGGCATGCTGTGGTCCAGGGTGGTACCTGAGGTGCAAAGGTTCACTCCATTGGACCGTCCCCCTGATGTAGTTCTGCTACATGTGGGGGTAATGACCTGGGTTTGCGGTGTGCAAGGGAGTTGATTAGGAACATCAAATTTGATTTGCTGCGGCTGCAATCATTTTTCCCTGATACTATTTTTATCTGGCCAGAACGGCGTGGCGTTTGGCTCGCTCTGTCACAGGTTTGAACAGAGCCCGGGTTAAAGTCAACAAAGCGGTGGCTAAGTTTTTCGTACAGAACGGGGGTTTGGCGGTTCGTCACCGGGATTTGGAGGAGGAAACGTGGCATTTTTTTTACGCTCTGATAGTGTGCACCTGAACGCTATAGGTATTGACCTGTGGCAGCTGGGTTTGCAGGATGGTGTGCAGTGGGCATTTCGGGTTTGGAGGGCGACACGCATGTAAGGTGTCACGTGTGTGTGCTGTGGCGGTAGGTCTATGGGGTCTTTGAAGGTGGTGCTGAAAAATAATGGAGGTTTGGGAGGTGGTTGAGCCCATATGGAGGTATGGGCGACCTTTCCATCAGAATGGTAACAATGGTGTGTAGTAGGTTGTATCTGGAAGGAAGTAGCTGGTTGTCCCTGAGCTTGCGTAATACACGGCGTGGGGCCTTTCATGGGTGTACCGATACAACTAGTTGGTTGGAATTTATACTTTGCCTTCAAAGACCCCTAGATCAGGAAAGTTTGATAAGGATGTGTATTTGGTTAATGTTATTAAAAAATGTATTATATGCATTAGGTTATATGTTTGAAAAACATTTTGTAATTTTATTTTGTTGTAATAAAAAGGCTGCTATGGCCATTCGACTCCAAAAAGTATTGTGTCGTCTGGTCATTTGCTAGTAAAGGGGTGGTAGGGAGTGGAATGTTATCTATGGGAGCCTCACGAATATGGCACATCCCTTAGTCAAGTAATGGTCCGGAGCTAAGTATCACTGGGAGGAGGGCCAGCATGACTGGGGTGGGGCAGTGAGGCAGAGGCAGTGGTTTAGGAGGCAGGACAGTGGGGGGAGTTTAGATTTAACTTGGGGGGTGGAGTTTAGCAGCGGTGGTCAGTGGGAAGAAGAAACGGACAGGATAGGCGATTTCCCACCCTCCCTCCCTTAATTTATGGTCATGGTGACGGATGGCTAATGGGTTTGGGGTGGTTTAATTTGGTAGTTGGTGCAGTATGGGTCTTTTGGGTGTATTAGGGTGGTTTCTTTTTTTGATGTCATAGCAGCGGTAGGTCTATGGGGTCTTTGAAGGCGGTGCTGAAAAATAATGGAAGTTTGGGAGGGGGTTGGGCCCATATGGAGGTATGGGCGACCTTTCCCTCAAAATGGTAACAATGGTGTGTATTAGGTTGTATCTAGAAGGAAGTAGCTGGTTGTCCCTGAGCTTGCGTAATACACGGCATGGGGCCTTTCATGGGTGTACCGATACAACAAGTTGGTTGGAATTTATACTTTGCCTTCAAAGACCCCTAGATCAGCAAAGTTTGATAAGGATGTGTATTTGGTTAATGTTATTAAAAAATGTATTATATGCATTAAGTTAAATGTTTGGAAAAAATTTTGTAATTTTATTTTGTTGTAATAAAAAGGCTGCTATGGCCATTCGACTCCAAAAAGCATTGTGTCGTCTAGTCATTTCCTAGTAAAGGGGTGGTAGGGAGTGGAATGTTATCTATGGGAGCCTCACGAATATGGCACATCCCTTACTCATGAAAAATACTCCTGTAACTGATTATCTATGGAGCCTTTGGGGCACATAGCTCCCATTAGTACAACTAATCAAAAGGGCCAGCAAATGATGAAAAATATTATTGTTTAGACAAAATTGTAAATGTTATGAATAAAGTTATGTAGTTAATCTGGTTAAAAAAAGACATAAGTCCATCCTGTTCAACCAACAGAGAAAAAAGAAAAACGGAAAAAGGAAACCAACAAACCCAAATAGAAAACCTCCATATACACTATCCAATACCCACAGTTATTTGTTTTACAAATATATTTACTTGTTATGTACAGACAACAGGGAATGTATTCCTCTCATAGGTGTGCGCAGCCCATTGCATTAGGGTGTGCACCCTAAAGCTCAAACACACATGCCTTTCTCTGCAGCCTTAGTTGCACAGGGCAGTGAATGAACAAGATAGTGCTCTGCGCTGAGCGGCTTCCTTTTCATTCACAAACTGAAGCATACTAAACAGTTTACTATGCTTCAGTTATAATTAAACACAGGTAGTGAGTGTGTTCACTGTGTTCATTTAGAAAAGGAAGGGGCTGGTAAATGACATATTGATTAGCCCCTTCCCCCGATCTCTATCCTGAAAGAGATCGGGGGAAGGAGAGGAAAGGAGGAAAGGAGGAAAGCCAGCGGCACTACAGTGGGGGGGGGGGCATGAGGGGAAGCCCAGGCAGTAGGGGGAATTGGCACCTCATAGAGTGATTAGGGTGTGCCCAGGCACACCTGGCATACCCCCTGCGCACACCTATGATTCCTATATTTTAAAGCACATCTGTCACCAACAAGAACAATTCAAACTGAAGACAAAAGAGGAGGAAGGGACAGACAGCACCACTGCTTTGGTGTAGTATGTCAATGTAAGCCTTTATTAAAACAAAGTAAAAAGCAGGCCAACAGATTAATCAATTTACATGGTGGATCAATAAGGGTCCTTACAGAATAGCACATTTTATAGACCATACTGGGATAAGACAACCTGTCTTTTTTAAGGAAACATTACAGATGCTGTTGTGGAAATTTTATTAAGATGTATTTAATATATTTAATATGTATTGTCGCAGGGTCTCCCGGTGTTAGTTTTCCTGCAGCCCACTCTAAAGAGCGGACTAGGGAAGACTGATGCCAGTTGAGACCCGTTTTTGTAGTGAAAAGCCTCTCAAGGATGCAGAGAAGTGTTTGCAGAGTGAGGATATGCCCGCCAGCGAAGGGCCCCTGTGCGATGCACAGACGATCATCTGGTGGGGATTTGTTCACTCTGCAAAGACATTATCGGTTATGTGGGGATGTACGCTTTTGTCTTTCTGTGTGTCTGGTCAGCACATGGGTGGACCATGGCGTGCCCCTGATGATAATCACCCATCCACTGGAATGGTAGTATAATCTGGGTATACATTGTTCTCTGAACAATGCAGAATAAGGATTCACGCCAAACTGTAAAAACGTGAGCCTTTGGGTGCGTTATGGCCGGACAGCATCCATGATTTCAAGGCCAGCCATGTGGTTTCTTTTGTCTTACTGGAGAACATGGCTTACAGGTACAGGGGGCAGGAAATCATACACACTGCCCCTGCATAGACACACCCAGACACCGCCCTAGTCATTGTTCATTGGTTTAGATCTGTATAACTTCTTCTGTTTGCGTGTGCTTGATTGGCTGATTATGAAAGTAACCAAGCTCTATTGTTATATGAAAATAGATTGCTCCCATGGTCAGACAGTCAAGCTGTGGAGCTATGGATGTAAGAATGGTGGTCATGTCTGTGTTACTTGGGATGATACGGGAAACAGGGTCGTACTGAGATGCATTATACCAAAAGGCTGAAAGTGACAAGGATTACGTGCAGCTTATAGTGGAATTTCCACGTCAATGCCCCCTGCGGAGACTTATCATCTTGGCCAAATTATCCATTTCATGCAAACCTTTATTAGGGATCAGGTTGACATAACCACCAGGACCCTATTTGAGAACAGGTGCATACATGGGCCTGAATTTCGGGGAGAAATCATGGAGTTATATGCCCTGTTCAGTAATCAGGGTAACAAACTTTCTTACCAAACGGCATGGGAATCGGATCTAGGGCAGACAGTTGGGGAGGTGGTGTGGACAAAATGGTTGACCATGGTGCACAAGGGCATACTTAACACTTTCTTGGTGGAGGCAAATTACAAAGTGCTATGGCGCTTATACCTCGTCCCAACAAGGTTGGCAAAATTATACCCTGGTACCTCGCTGAGGGGACTGTGACAGACCTAGCCAGGAGAGAGACTTTTGGAGGGGACTGAATGCTAGCCTCTTGCCGATCGATAGTGGGCTCTGGCATTTGGGGGAACGGTGCTCTTTGTGAGCTGTATGCCTGGGGACCCTTGAGGTGGTATTACTGGGGATTCGGGTCCTGGTCCCCCAGGATACACAGACTCCGGGGACCCTGGATTTGCCATATTAGAAATACTGGCTGATTCATAATGCTGGGACAAATACTGTTAGGAGATGCTGATGTCAATTCCAGCCACCTGTCTGTCTGTTGCCTGCTAGAATGTGTATTGTAAATAAGTCTAGTATGGGATCTAAGAGTCATTAGATCCCCATTGTTGTTTGTGTTAATTAACTCTGCTATTGTGTGAAGAAGAGTTCGATGTTGATTTGTGATAATGTTGATTGGGTTTTCTGAGCTACAAGACGGCCAGTCTGGCCTAAAGGTCATGTCTGAGTCATCTAGGCTGTCTAAAGGGATTAGTTAATTAGCCCATGTTAATTAGGTTTCTGGTCACAGGTGTATGTTCAGAGTAATATGAGCAGGAGGTATACACCTCCTCTTTTACTGTATAAAAGAGCCTGTATTGCTTTCAATAAAAGAGATTCCTGGTTGAACTTACATACAGCCTGCCTGGTGTTTGTTCTGAGCTACACAACTGGATTAGAATGGCACATAGCTGTAGTTCTAGTGCCGGAGCATCGCATGACCGAACCATCAGATGTTGCGATCTGCAATCTGATTCTATAGCCGCAGAGGAGTGTTGGGAGAGTGGAACTGAGCGAGCAGGGGCTCGTTACATTGGTTGGCAGCTGTGGGATTTGCTCTCCAGTTACTGGGACACTCCAAACCAGCCTGCAGGAGAGCCGTGCTGAAAGACTTACTTGAGAGCCATGGAGGGAATGGTGGGATCGTGCTTCCTTGCCGTGAACACATCCAAACCATCACCTGGATCCAAGGTCCAGATAGCAGGAGAGGAGAGTTACAGATACCAGCCACCATGGAAGAGGAATTCAGAAGGAGGTTGCGAGAGATGCAGATACAGCACAGAGGACCAGTATCAGAGCAGGTCCTGCTAGGATGGTTTGATTCTATCCGCTGCAAACTCTGGAAGGAAGCGCTAGCCCGTGAGCAGCGAAACCAGGGAAAAGTTCTCCCCTCCATCCATGTAAGGTACTGGTCGCAGCATGAAGTGCAAATGCTGTTTTTGGGGGAACAGCCGAACCAGGAGTGGACAGCTGAGTTAAGCAGGCTGATCCGGGCAGAAATGTGGTTGGACGAGAGCTACAGAGCCCTCCAGTGATGTGTAGCCCAAGTGTGCCCATGGACAGCGGATAACAGCCCCACGGAAGGCTTTGACTACGATGGCCTGGGATTATTATACTGGCTTTGTGGTATCGAGACCAATCCTAGATGACAATGCTCTTATATCTCACCATGTTCTAGAGATATGTGTGATCACTAGGTATGTGCTTCGTGTTCGAGTCAAACCCATATTCGACTCGAACATCATCTGTTCGATCATTTGCCGATATGGGCTGTTCGCGCCAAATTCGCGTGGCGTGTCACGGCCCATAATTCACTGCGGCATCGCAGTGCATTGCTGGCTGATGATTGCCCAAGAATGCACTATGACCCGCATGCTTGGTCAATCACAGTACCGTCTGAACAGAGAGCCGTAATTGGCCAAAGCCAAGAAAGCTTTGGCCAAATATGGCTCAGGGGATTTAGTACACGCCTCACACTATATAAGGCCGCCTGCATGGTGGCCCTGTGTAGTGTGTGTTCCGGCGTTGAAAGAGATAGACAGAGAGACAGTGTCATTTGATTTAAGTTAGATAGATTAGGCAGGACAGTCAGTGAGTTAGCTGCACTTAAAGTGTATTGTGTATATATATATATATATATGCATCCCAGGTGTTGTGTGTGTGTATATATATATATATATATATATATATATATATATATATATATATATATATATATATATATACACTGTATTCAGTTTTGCTAGATCCGTTCCTGTTATCTTCCTACTGACAGGCAGGCTTGTCTTGTATTTAGAGCTACCTTGTCAGGAGCCAGGGAGCGTCTCCGCTCGCCGGGCTCCGGTGCGCATGCGCACGGGACGAGCGCTTCGCCGCACACCCGTCCGCGGCCTGATGGTGCGGCGCGCGCGGGTGCACGGCGGTCCCCGTGTGCGCGCCGTAGCCCGTGCGGGTGCCCGGTAGCGCGTCACACTGACGCGCTCGCCGGGCAGGGGGACTATATCTGACGGCTCCAGCGCCCAGTCGGGTTGCTGGTTTGTCGTCAGCTCTCCCTGTTCCCTGAGCCTGTGTTTACCCTGTACTTGCCTGATCTGTGTACCGAACCCCTGCTGGCTTGTTTAACTACTACTCTCCCGGATTATCCCTTTGTGCTGCTGCCTGATCTGTGTACCGAACCCCTGCTGGCTTGTTTAACTACTACTCTCCCGGATTATCCCTTTGTGCTGCTGTCTGATCTGTGTACCAAACCCCTGGCCCGTTTAACCACTACTCTGCTGGACAATCCTACCAATAACCTGCTTGATCTGTGTACCAAATCCCTGGCCTGTTTGACCACTACTCTGCTGGACAATCTTACCAATAACCTGCTTGACCTGTGTACCAAACCCCTGGCCTGTTTAATTACCACTCTGCCGGACTATCTTGATTCTAGCTGCCTGATCTGTGCACCAAACCCTGGCCAGCTTAACCACTGCACTGCTGGATCTTGTGATACCCTGATTATCACCTGCTTGTACCCTAACCTCTGCTTGTGTTTTCAGCCCTGCTCCCTACGGATCCCAGGACACCCGCTTCCAGCTCCGGAACCTACTATCCTCCCGGAAGCCCGTGCCTCCGCGTGCCCTCAGCCTCCTGTACCCATCTCGGGGGTCTGGGTGCGCGTGGTCGTAAGGGCGAGCCGCTCTCGGCATCTCGGCCTCGGTGAGTATTTGTCCGTGACAGTACAAACCAGCCAGATGTCTGAGGCCGACAGAGCGCGCTCTCCTCTGGAGATCCTGTGTCAACAAGTATCTACCCTTGCGGACTCCGTACAGAAGTTACAAGAAGGTTATACACAAATTGATAACCGTCTGCAGCAGATCACCGGGTTACTACCTTCCGCAGCCGCAGCTCCTGCACCCAGCGGTGGGGGTCCACTTCCCCAAGCTCCGGCCAACCCCACTGTGGTCATGGCTCTTCCTGAGCCCAGGGTCCCTACACCTGAACGGTTCTCGGGAGACCGCAAGAAGTTTAGGGCTTTTAAAAACGCATGTTCCCTCTACTTCGCTCTACAGCCGAGAACCTTCTCCTCAGAAATCGTCAAAGTGGGGTTTGTGATTTCCCTGCTATCCGAAGAGCCCCAGGCGTGGGCCCACAGCCTGATGGAACAGAGCAATCCTGCCCTGAACACTATCGAGGCCTTCTTTGAGAGCATGACCCAGCTCTACGATGATCCGCAACGCATGGCCACAGCCGAAGCTATCTTGCACCACCTGTCCCAAGGGAGAAGACCTGTTGAGGACTATACAGTGGAGTTCCGTAAATGGGCGGCCGACACAAACTGGAACGAGCCGGCCTTACGTTATCAATACCGTCAAGGCTTGTCTGAGTTACTCAAAGATGAGTTAGCCAGGATGGAGACCCCTGCTTCCCTAGAGGAACTCATTCAAGCAGCTACCAAGCTCGACCGGCGTCTTCGGGAGCGGCGCTCAGAACGGTTTCAGCTGCCTCGCCCTGTCTGGGCGTCACCAAGACCTCACTCCACTGTACCTTCAAATTCATCTTCAGTTCCCTCTGCAACGGTCCCTGAGGCCAAACCAATGCAGCTCGGCCTGGTCCGAGGTCCGTTAACCTCCGAAGAGAAGCAACGCAGGCGGCAGTCTAACCTTTGCCTCTATTGCGGAGGAACCGGACACTTCCTACGCAGCTGTCCGATCAGGCCTAGTAAGTTCCCTCAATCAAACGTATTGAACTTTCCAAACAATAACATTCCCAAGGCTTATGTGATGTTGTTTGTTTCTCTACAGCTTCCGGAAAGGGAGACTCGCCTGCAGGCCATCGTTGATTCCGGGGCCTGCAGCTGTTTCATAGATTCCACCTTGGCACACAGATTGAAGATCCCTCTACAAACCAAAGAGCAGAATTTGCAAATACATTTGGCCGACGGATCCCTTCCTTGCTCTGGTCCCATCACCCAGGAGACCCAACCTATTCCAGTAGTCACAGACTCCGGCCACCGGGAGTTCTTACGGCTTGACCTAATCCGTTCACCAATCTTTCCCATCATACTTGGCCTACCATGGCTACAAGCTCACGATCCACTAATCAAATGGAGCACCAAGTCGGTATCCTTCTCTTCGCAGTATTGCTCTCAGCACTGCCTGCTCCCGGATTCCAAAGTCTGTGCCACAATGGCGGTACCACCAGGCAATCTTCAACACGTCCCCTCCGAGTATCTCGAGTTTCAAGAAGTTTTTAGCAAACAAATGGCTGACCGCCTACCACCTCACAGGGCCTACGACTGTCCAATTGACCTTCTTCCTGGATCTGAGATTCCGTTTGGCCGGATATTTCCCCTGTCTGAAACCGAGTTGGAGGTCCTGAAGCAGTACATAGACGAAAATCTTGAGAAGGGTTTCATCCGCCCTTCATCCTCACCCGCCGGAGTGGGTATCTTTTTCGTCGGGAAAAAAGATGGTACCCTGAGACCCTGCGTAGACTATCAACAACTAAACAACATTACAATTAAGAACCGGTACCCGTTACCGCTCATCCCTGAATTGTTCCAGAGGTTCCGATCGGCCAAGGTGTTCTCTAAACTCGACCTCCGAGGGGCTTACAATCTCGTCAGGATCAGGGCGGGAGACGAATGGAAGACGGCCTTTAGATCTAGATTCGGCCACTTCGAGTATTTAGTGATGCCATTCGGTCTCTGCAACGCCCCAGCCACCTTCCAACATCTAGTGAATGATATATTTCGACAATATCTAGATGACTTTCTCGTGGTATATCTGGACGATATCCTTATTTTCTCCCCTACGCTAGAGATGCACAGAAGGCACGTTAAAACGGTTCTTGCTATTCTGCTACAACACAAGCTATACCTAAAAGCCGAAAAATGTGAATTTGAGAGATCCACCATACAATTCTTGGGGTTCATACTCTCTACCAATGGGGTTGCCATGGACCCTCAGAAGATTCAGGCAATTCAGGAATGGCCAGCTCCATCTAATAAAAAAGGAGTACAGAGGTTTATAGGATTTGCCAATTTCTATCGGAAATTTATCGTAGGATTCTCGGCCATTGTGGCACCTATTACCCAATTAACTCGGCAGCATCAATCTTTTCAGTGGTCCACAGCGGCTCAAGAGGCTTTCCCTAAGTTAAAAGAGCTATTCAGTTCCGCTCCAATCCTCTGCCATCCTGACCCGACTCAGCCCTTCATACTGGAGGTAGACGCATCGGAAATCGCAACCGGAGCAATTCTTTCCCAGAGACAGGGACCAAAGGCCATTCTACACCCAGTAGCTTTCGCTTCTCGGAAACTCAGCCCACCGGAACTCAATTACGACGTGGGTGACAGAGAGCTGCTGGCTATAAAGTTTGCTTTGGAGCAATGGAGGTACCTGCTGGAGGGGGCAGTCCATCCGGTGATGATCTTTACGGATCACAAGAATCTCGAGTACCTTAGAACAGCAAGACGCTTAAAACCCCGCCAAGACCGTTGGGCCCTTTTCTTCTCCCGCTTTAATTTCCATATAGCATACAGACCGGGGGCGAAGAACGGGAAGGCTGATGCCCTTTCACGGATGTTTTCCGCAGACTCCCAAATACCAACACCCAGCACGATCCTCTCTCCTCAAAATTTTCTCGGACTAACTCAAGCAGACTTGATATCCTCCATCAAATCTTCATCAGGCGCTTGTACAGAACCAACTGTGCATTCCCTGAGAAGATACGAAGACCTTTTCTGGATTAAGGGAAAAATATTTGTACCACAAGTGACTCGGCCCTTAACCCTTCAGATGTGTCATGATCATAAGATGGCAGGGCATTTTGGGAATAAGAAGACGGCTGAACTCCTTTCTCGTTCATTTTGGTGGCCAGGATGGAGAAGGGATTGTAAAGAATATGTGGCTTCCTGTTCCCTGTGTCAGAGAAACAAGGGCCAAAACACCAAATCCTGGGGTCTGCTCAGACCTTTGCCTATTCCGGAACGACCATGGGCTGATGTCTCCATGGACTTCATCGTAGATCTACCCAGCTCAGAGAGTTTCTCCACCATCCTTGTTGTTGTCGACCGCCTTTCCAAAATGGCTCACTTTCTGCCCATGAGGGGTACTCCCTCTGCCGTAGACACGGCCAACATCTTTCTTAAGGAGGTTGTTAGGCTCCATGGGATACCAAGGAGCATCGTGTCGGACAGAGGCGTCCAGTTCATGTCCAAATTCTGGAGGGAACTATGCAAGGCCCTGGGTATCAACATTTGTCTTTCCTCGGCCTATCATCCCCAGAGCAATGGCCAGACAGAGAGGACCAATCAGACGCTAGAGCAATACCTCCGCTGCTTCTGCTCGGGATCCCAGGATGATTGGGCGAGCCTTCTCTCCTACGCTGAATTTGCGTACAATAATTCTATCCATGCCTCCACCAACCAGACCCCTTTCTGGATCAATTGTGGGTTCCATCCCACATCCTTCGCTAACAACATCCCCGAAACGGCAGTTCCTGCAGTCCAGGATAGGATAAATTCACTACAAGCTAACGTTCAAAAAATTCAAGACACACTACGCAAAACCCAGGAGGACTACAAGAGACAGTACGACCGGGGCAGAAAGGCAAACCCAAAATTTGATGTAGGAGATGAGGTCTGGCTGTCCACCGTTAATCTGAGATTACCGCTGCCATCTCGAAAGCTCGGGCCTAAATTCATAGGGCCTTTTCAAGTCAGGAAGATTATCAACCCTGTGGCTGTGGAATTGACACTTCCCAAGACATACCGGATTCACCCCGTTTTTCATGTGTCACTATTGAAGCCTGTGGTGCCCAGTCCTTTTCCGGGAAGAGGAGAACCCCCTCCTCCGCCAGTCAGAATCGATGGCGAGACTGAATTCGAAGTGGAATCCATTCTTGGTTGTAGAAAGAGGGGCAGACAGCTACAGTACCTGATTCAATGGAAGGGGTACCCCCCCGAAGATAATTCCTGGGAGCCCGCCAGGAATCTGCACGCTCCACAGTTAATTCGAAAGTTTCATCAAGATCATCCGGAACTGATGACCAGCCTTGGCGTCCAGTGTCCGCCCTTAGGAGGGGGGCACTGTCAGGAGCCAGGGAGCGTCTCCGCTCGCCGGGCTCCGGTGCGCATGCGCACGGGACGAGCGCTTCGCCGCACACCCGTCCGCGGCCTGATGGTGCGGCGCGCGCGGGTGCCCGGTAGCGCGTCACACTGACGCGCTCGCCGGGCAGGGGGACTATATCTGACGGCTCCAGCGCCCAGTCGGGTTGCTGGTTTGTCGTCAGCTCTCCCTGTTCCCTGAGCCTGTGTTTACCCTGTACTTGCCTGATCTGTGTACTGAACCCCTGCTGGCTTGTTTAACTACTACTCTCCCGGATTATCCCTTTGTGCTGCTGCCTGATCTGTGTACCGAACCCCTGCTGGCTTGTTTAACTACTACTCTCCCGGATTATCCCTTTGTGCTGCTGTCTGATCTGTGTACCAAACCCCTGGCCTGTTTAACCACTACTCTGCTGGACAATCCTACCAATAACCTGCTTGATCTGTGTACCAAATCCCTGGCCTGTTTGACCACTACTCTGCTGGACAATCTTACCAATAACCTGCTTGACCTGTGTACCAAACCCCTGGCCTGTTTAATTACCACTCTGCCGGACTATCTTGATTCTAGCTGCCTGATCTGTGCACCAAACCCTGGCCAGCTTAATCACTACACTGCTGGATCTTGTGATACCCTGATTATCACCTGCTTGTACCCTAACCTCTGCTTGTGTTTTCAGCCCTGCTCCCTACGGATCCCAGGACACCCGCTTCCAGCTCCGGAACCTACTATCCTCCCGGAAGCCCGTGCCTCCGCGTGCCCTCAGCCTCCTGTACCCATCTCGGGGGTCTGGGTGCGCGTGGTCATAAGGGCGAGCCGCTCTCGGAATCTCGGCCTCGGTGAGTATTTGTCCGTGACATACCTGAAGAAAATTGCTGGTGTTCTTTTGATCCTATTAGTACCACAGTCAGGCAGCTAGACTATTTACAGTTAGTGTAGTGCGTCCTCCTCACAGTGTTCAGATAAAGCTACAAGTTAGTTTAGTGTGACCTCTGCACAGTGTTCAGCTAAAACTACAAGTTAGTGTAGCGCGTCCTCCTCACAGTGTTCAGCTAAAGCTACAAGTTAGTTTAGTGTGACCTCTGCACAGTGTTCAGCTAAAGCTACAAGTTAGGGTAGTGCATCCTCCTCACAGTGTTCAGCTAAAGCTACAAGTTAGTGTAGTGCGTCCTCCTCACAGTGTTCAGCTAAAACTACAAGTTAGGGTAGTGCGACCTCTGCACAGTGTTCAGCTAAAGCTACAAGTTAGTGTAGTGCGTCCTCCTCACAGTGTTCAGCTAAAACTACAAGTTAGGGTAGTGCGACCTCTGCACAGTGTTCAGCTAAAGCTACAAGTTAGTGTAGTGCGTCCTCTGAACAGTGTTCAGCTAAAGCTACAAGTTAGTGTAGTGCGCCTCCTCACAGTGTTCAGCTAAAACTACAAGTTAGTGTAGTGCGACCTCTGCACAGTGTTCAGCTAAAGCTACAAGTTAGTGTAGTGCGTCCTCTGAACAGTGTTCAGCTAAAGCTACAAGTTAGTGTAGTGCGTTCTCCTCACAGTGTTCAGCTAAAACTACAAGTTATTTTTTTGTGAGCTCTGCACAGTGTTCCGCTAAAGCTACCCGTAGAAGGTTGGTGGTGTTTTCCTGATCCTATCACTACCGCAGGCAGCTAAATAAGCTATAAGTTAGTTTTTTGCGAGCTCTGCACAGTGTTCACCTAAAGCTACCTGTAGAAGGTTGGTGGTGTTTTACTGATCTTATCACTACCGCAGGCAGCTAAATAAGCTATAAGTTCTTTTTTTGCGAGCTCTGCACAGTGTTCACCTAAAGCTACCTGTAGAAGGTTGGTGGTGTTTTCCTGATCCTATCACTACCGCAGGCAGCTAAATAAGCTACAAGTTAGTTTTTTGCAAGCTCTACACAGTGTTCAGCTAAAGCTACCTGTAGAAGGTTAGTGGTGTTTTCCTGATACTATCACTACCGCAGGCAGCTAAATAAGCTACAGGTTAGTTTTTGCGAGCTCTACACAGTGTTCAGCTAAAGCTACCTGTAGAAGGTTGGTGGTGTTTTCCTGATCCTATCACTACCGCAGGCAGCTAAATAAGCTACAAGTTAGTTTTTTGTAAGCTCTGCACAGTGTTCAGCTAAAGCTACCTGTAGAAGGTTGGTGGTGTTCTCATACTACAGGCAGGCAGTCGATTTTGCTAGCTGCAGTATCAGTGTATATATATATATATATATATATATATATATATATATATATCCCAGCTTAGTGCAGCTACAGGCCATTAGTATGTCTAGAAGGCCAACAAGGAGAGACAGACAGTCACAAGCCAATAAAAGAGGGCAAGCAGGCTTGTCTAGAGGCAACAGTGCTGGTCGTGGAAATGGTGCATCCTCATCAGCACGTGGCCGTGGGACACGCTTGGCCGTGTTGAGCTGCAACATGCGGAAGACTTGGTCAAGTGGATGACCAAGCCATCCTCATCCTCCTCATCCTTTCTCACCCATGCTCAGGGTACTTTGTCTGGCAAAGCAGCTGCCAACGTGACCTCTTCCCTCAGCTCAATGGCATCAGTGACTCCTTCCCTAGCCCCACCATGTCCTCCTGAGGAGTCCCTCGAACTGTTTGACCACAGTGTTGGGTACATGCTCTAGGAGAATGCCCAGCGTTTAGAAGGCTCTGATGATGATACTGAGCTAGATGAAGGCAGTAACGTGAGCACGGACAGAGGGGGTGACCAAGAAGGACAGCAATCTGGCAGTCATGCTCCCCCTGCTGCAGCATACTGCCAGGTTTGCTCCAGTGATGAGGAGGGAGGGGATGATGAGGTCACTGACTCAACGTGGGTACCTGATAGGAGAGAGGAGGAGGAGGAGGAGGCACATCACCAATGAGGCAGGATGCCCTCCAGGGGCTAGCCTAAGGGCAGCACACTGACTGCATCACACCCCAAAGCTCCGCATGTGCAGGGCGCTGCTGTCTCTGCGCGTTATTCCAAAAGTTCTTTGGTGTGGGCCTTTTTTGAGACGAGTGCATCAGATCGCACCGCTGCTATTTGCAACATATGTCTCAAGCGTATCTCATGTGGCTAAAACATCTCCCGCTTGGGCACCACGTGCTTGACCAGACATATGTTGACCTGCCATGCAGTTCATTAGCAAGCGTACCTAAAAGACCCACACCAAAAAACAAAGAGGACCTCTCCTTACTCCTCATCAGCTGGGATCTCCAACCCCACTATATCTTCAGTCTTCTCTGAGACCTGCACTGAGAGGAATGAAGGTGTAGAATTAGGTGTGTCACAGCCAAGTACTTGTGGGCAATCTGCTTTCAGTACACCGACGTCAGATTGTACCAGGCAAATTTCCCTGCCCCAGCTGCTGCACCGCCGAAAGAAATTCGCTCCCAGCCATCCACATGCCCAGCGGTTGAATGCTAGCTTGGCAAAATTGCTAGCACTTCAACTGCTGCCTTTACAGTTGGTAGACTCTGCCCCCTTCCGTGAGTTTGTGAAATGTGCGGTTCCTCATGGGCAGGTACCCAAACGCCACTTTTTCTCACGGAAGGCTCTCTACCGGCATGTGTCCATGCCTCGCTGAACAGGGCGGTCAGCGGTAAGGTGCATATTACCGCTGACTCATGGTCCAGCAGGCATGGACAGGGATGTTACCTAAGTTTCACCGCGCATTGGGTGACTCTGCTGGCAGCTGGGAAGGATGCAGGACAAGGTGCAGTAGTGTTGGAGGTTGTTCGGCCACCACGCCTCCAAAATGCCACTACTAATGATTGTGACACACCTCTCTCCTCCACCCCCTCCTCTTCTTCTTCCTCCATGGCCTCTTCCTGTGCTTTGTCCTCGGAACCAGCGGTGCTCCGTAGCCGTTCAAGGGGCTATGCAAGTATGTAGGCCAAAAGATGCCATGCAGTGCTTGAGCTGGTGTGCTTGGGGGGACAGGAGCCACACGCCAACTTAAGGCAGGAATGGTGGTTTGCGACAATGGCACCAACCTCCTCTCTGCCCTCCGACAGGGACAAATGACCCATGTGCCCTGTTTGGCTCACGTCCTTAACTTGGTGGTGCAGCGGTTCTTGGGCAGGTACCCGGGCTTACAGGATGTCCTGAGGCAGGCCAGGAAAGTCTGTGTGCATTTCCACAGGTCATATAATGCCAGTGCTCGGCTGGCAGACCTCCAAAAGGAGTTTAACCTGCCCAAGAACTGCCTAATCTGTGACATGCCCACCAGGTGGAACTCAATGTTGGCCATGCTGCAGCGGCTGCACACGCAGCAGAGGGCCATCAATGAGTACCTGCGCGACTATGGCACCAGGACAGGGTCAGGGGAGCTTGTTTTTTTTCCCCCATGCCAGTGGGCCATGATCATGGATGCATGCACTGTCCTGTCACCATTTGAGGAGGCCACAAGGATGGTGAGCAGTGACAGTGCATGCATCAGTGACACTGTCCCCCTTGTCCACCTGTTGGAGCACACGCTGCGTGGAATAATGGACAGGGCACTTGAGGCAGAACAGAGGCAGGAAGAGGAGGACTTCCTTAGCTCTCAAGGCCCCCTTTATCCAGACAGTGTTCCTGCGTGCCCGCCTATCACACAGGAAGAGGACGAGGAGGAGGAGGATTGTGTCAGTATGGAGGTGGAGCCTGGCACTCAGCATCAGCAGCAGTCTTTAAGGGATCAGTCCCAAGAAACACATGGACTTGTACATGGCTGGGAGGAGGTGGCTCCTCCATGTCGTCCTTAGTGACCCAGAGGACTCCGGACCGAATGCCTCAGCAAACCTACGCTGCATGGCCTCCCTGATCCTGCAAAGCCTGCGTAAGGATCCTCGTATTCGTGGTATCAAGGAGAAGGACCAATACTGGCTGGCAACCCTCCTTGATCCACGTTACAAGGGTAAGGTTGCGGACCTTATCTTGCCGTCGCAGAGGGAGCAGAGGATGAAACATCTTTGGGAGGCCTTGCAGAAAGATCTGTGCAACGCGTTCCCAGAGACTGGGAGGTTACAAACTCCTGTTTCTGGACAACGTGTTGCTGAGGCTTCGGTCAGTCAAAGAAGGAGCGTTGGAGAAGGTGGCGGTCTGACCGATGTGTTCAGACAATTTTTTAGTCTGCAGCCCCAAGGTATGATCGGTTCCAGCAACCATCGCCAGCGTCTGTTTTACATGGTGCAGGAATACCTAGGGGCAAGATCTGACTTGGACACTTTCCCACCGAAAATCCTCTGGGTTACTGGGTCTTGAGGATGGATCACTGGCCAGAGCTTGCACAGTATGCAATTGAGCTACTGGCCTGTCCTGCATCCAGCGTTCTTTTGGAACGCACATTCAGTGCTGCTGGAGGCTTTGTAACCGATCACAGGGTGCGTCTGTCCACCGACTCGGTCAATCGACTGACCTTCATAAAAATGAATCAGTTTTGGATCACCACCAGCTACCAAGCACCTGATGCTGGCTGATGTAACCAAATAATTTTTTTTGAAATCTCAGATCCCTTCAAAGACTGCCTATGCTGATGCTAAGTGACTATCCTGAGTATTTATCCTCTTCCTCCTCAATGATCATGCTGATAGCTAGTAAGAACATTTTTGGTTCTGGGCGCCGCCACCAGTGCCTAAGGCCCAATTTTTCAGCCCCTATTTAACAGAGGCGTGTAATTACAATTTTTGATGCAATACTTTGCAGCAGGGCTCGTTCCTGCGTTCCAACTAGAGTATCTGTGAGAGGTTGCAGTGCTGTGGCACCAGCACCAGTGCCTAAGGCCCAATTTTTCAGCCCCTGTTCAACAGGGGCATGTAATTACAATTCTTGATCTAATATTTCACAGCAGGGCCCGTTTCTGCACCCACCAAGAGTGAGTGAGGACTTACAGTGTTGTGGCACCAGCACCACCACCACCACCAAAGGCCCAATTTTTCTGCCCCTGTTCAACAGGGGCATGTAATTACAATTCTTGATCTAATATTTCACAGCAGGGCCCTGTGAGGGCTTACAGTGTTGTGGCCACAACAACACCTAAGGCCCAAATTTCTGCTGAGTATGTAGGGCAGGCCCCTACTTTCAAACATCCAACTTACAAACGACTCCTACTTGCAAACGGAAGGAAACAACAGGAAGGGAGATGAAATCTACCCCTAGGAAGGGAAATTCTCTCCTGTAAGAGTTAATATGGGAAAACATTTCCCCTTTCCACTGATGCTTTATCACCAATCCATGTTTCACAAAAATACCCAAATTTTCAAAAAACATTTGTCATTGGGGACAAAAAGTGAGGTGAAATCTTCTGAAGAGGAGCACAGACAGCAAAACAAATGTCACAGGGGTGATAACCCTTCCCTATGTTTTCCAAAAAGCTTAAAATAGATTTTTTGGCTGGAGCTAAACACGTTAAAAATGTACCAGTTCAAAATTACAAACAGATTCTACTTAACAACAAACCTACAGTCCCTGTCTTGTTTGCACCGCCTGTATACTGCTGTTCAGAGTACAGAGCCTGTATACTTCCTTTTTTAATTTGGGTGCGGGGTTCCCCTTAATATCCATACAAGACCCAAAGGGCTTGGTAATTGACTGGGGGGTACCCATGCCGTTTGTCTCACTGATTTTTATCCATATTGCCAGGACCTGACGTTACATTAAAGCCGCAAGCAGTTTTAAATGACTTTTTTTCCTTTAAAAATTACATTTTGTGCAGGGACTGTTCTAAGCATGGGAAACACATGCCACTTTACAGGCATACTATAGACACCCCCCAGGTACGATATTTAAAGGAATATTTCACTTTTTTTTTTTTTACTTTAAGCATCATTAAAATCACTGCTCCCGAAAAAAACGGCCGTTTTTAAAAGTTTTTTTGCATTGATACATGTCCCCTGGGGCAGGACCCGGGTCCCCAAACCCTTTTTAGGACAATACCATGCAAATTAGCCTTTAAAATGAGCACTTTTGATTTCAAACGTTCGAGTCCCATAGATGTCAATGGAGTTCTAATGTTTGTGCGAATTTTCAGTCCGTTCGCAGGTTCTGGTGCGAACCGAACTGGGGGGTGTTTGGCTCATCCCTAGTGATCACCATCTTACTGTAATGTTACTTGACAATCATTTGATCTGTTGATCTTTCTTGGTGCCTAGTTGCTGATTAAGGCTCATAGCCTTAGACAAATAGTTGTTCTAATGAGTAGAGCTGGATTGTTAAGGTCTAAAACTTTTTGATGTAGTTTTTCAATATTTAACTGGTCAGGGCCTCTGATAATTTTGGAAAATTCGTCCTTGTTCTGACAATTAACTGATATTGTTTAGGCATAAACTTCTGTATGATGCTGTAATAAAAATGATTGGAAAGAAAACAACGTAAAAAAATCCTACTCACAAAGGTAGATGCATCAGAAACAGATAAGTGCAAAACTGTTTACCACTGTCAGTGCACCGCACAGGGGATCAGTCCATTACCCAGCGTAATGCTGAGAACGTGCTCGTCCTAGGCGCTGATCCACTGCCTAATTTCCCAGTGCAAAAAAGGTCCACCATCAGGTCAGCTGATAAAGAGGAAGATTTCCTTGAAACATGTTCTGTTGCGACCTTGTTCTTCCGATGGTGCAGGGCAGATCCTGGCCAGGGTGCACGGGTGCAGTGCACCCGGGCGCCACAGAGGTGGGGGGCGCTGAAGTGCCAGAGTGCTCCCCTCCCTCCTCCTCCTCCTCTCCTTGTCCGTAGGTGGCTCTTTCTGCTAGTCACCGTTGCCGCCCTTGTGTTTCTTGCCGAAGCCCATCCCCCTCCCTCCTCCTGTCAGAGGAGGAGAGCGGAAACAGTCAGAGATCGGAGACGTCACTGGGGGGGGGGGTGGTCCGTGCCCGACATGTTCCAGTTCTCCTCCTCCTGTGTGTAACTCCCGCCTGCTGCCCAAGCCTGACACGCTCTGTTCTCCACCCGGGTGGCGCGGCTGCACACTGTCCTCTCCTCTCCAGCTACCGCCCGGGTGTTTTTTAATTAGCTTAATGGAGGGGTGGCGGTGGTTTGTCCTGGGGAGTCTATACTAATGGAGGGGGGTTTGTCTTGGGGGGTCTATACTAATGGAGGGGGGGTTGTCCTAGGGGGTCTATACTAATGGAGGGGGGGTTTGTCCTGGGGGTCTATATTAATGGAGGGGGGGTTTGTCCTGGGGTGTCTGTACTAATGGAGGGGGTTTGTCCTGGGGAGGTCTATACTAATGGAGGGGGGGTTTGTCCTGGGGGTCTATACTAATGGAGGGGGGTTTGTCCTGGGTGGGTCTGTACTAATGGAGGGGGGTTTGTCCTGCACACTGTCCTCTCCTCTCCAGCTACCGCCCGGGTGTATTTTAATTAGCTTAATGGAGGGGTGGCGGTGGTTTGTCCTGGGGAGTCTATACTAATGGAGGGGGGTTTGTCTTGGGGGGTCTATACTAATGGAGGGGGGGTTGTCCTAGGGGGTCTATACTAATGGAGGGGGGGTTTGTCCTGGGGGTCTATATTAATGGAGGGGGGGTTTGTCCTGGGGGGGTCTGTACTAATGGAGGGGGTTTGTCCTGGGGAGGTCTATACTAATGGAGGGGGGGGTTTGTCCTGGGGGTCTATACTAATGGAGGGGGGTTTGTCCTGGGTGGGTCTGTACTAATGGAGGGGGGTTTGTCCTGGGGGGTCTGTACTAATGGAGGGGGGTGGTTTGTTCTGGGGGGTCTATACTAATGGAGGGGGGTTTGTCCTGGGGGGTATATACTAATGGAGGGGGAGTTTGTCCTGGGGGTCTATACTAATGGAGGGGGGTTTGTCCTGGGGGGGGTCTGTACTAATGGAGGGGGGATTTGTCCGGGGGGTCTGTACTAATGGAGGGGGGTGGTTTGTTCTGGGGGTCTGTACTAATGGAGGGGGGGTTTGTCCTGTGGGGTCTGTACTAATGGAGGGGGATGGTTCATTCTGGGGGGGTCTGTACTAATGGAGGGGGGGTGGTTTGTCCTGGGGGGTCTGTACTAATGGAGGGGTGTGGTTTGTTCTGGGGGGTCTGTACTAATGAAGGGGGGGTAGTTTGTCCTGGGGGTCTGTACTAATGGAGGGGGTGGTCTGTGCTGGGGGGTCTGTACTAATGTGGGGGGGTGGTTTGTTCTGGGGGGGTCTGTACTAATGTAGGAGGGGTGGTTTGTCCGGGGGTCTGTACTAATGGAGGGGGTGGTTTGTTCTGGGGGGTCTGTACTAATGAAGGGGGGTGGTTTGTCCTGGGGGTCTGTACTAATGGAGGGGGGGTGGTTTGTCCAGGGGGGTACGTACTAATAGAGGGGGGTGGTTTGTTCTGGGGGGTCTGTACTAATGGAGGGGGTGTGGTTTGTCCTGGGGGTCTGTACTAATGGAGGGGGGGTGGTTTGTCCTGGGGGGTCTGTACTAATGGAGGGGGGATGGTATGTCCTGGGGGGTCTGTACTAATGGAGGGGGGTGGTTTGTTCAGGGGGGTCTGTACTAATGGAGGGGGGTGGTTTGTTCAGGGGGGTCTGTACTAATGGAGGGGGGGTGGTTCTGTACTAATGTAGGAGGGTGGTTTGTTCTGGGGGGGTCTGTACTAATGGAGGGGGGTGGTTCTGTACTAATGGAGGGGGGGGTTTGTCCTGAGGGGGGGTCTGTACTAATGGAGGGGGGGTTGGTTTGTCCTGAGGGGGGTTATATACTGATGGGGGTCTGTACTGAGGGAGGGGTTTATACTTAGTGGGGGGTCTGCACTGACGGAGGCGGGTCTATACTTAGTGGAGGGGGTTTGTACTGAGGGGTGACTATAATTGGTGGAGGGGGGTGATACCATGTTTTACCGCACCGGGTGACACCCCTCTCCCTCTCCTCTTACACAGGACACAGGTACAGGACATATGCACAATGTAAATCCCCCCTAACATTGATGGTCGGTTTAGAAGTGTCACCTTACATTGGTGGTCAGTACAAATCTCCTCGACAATGGTTGTCAGTGTAAATTCCCCCTTACATGGAGGTCATTGTAAATTTCCCCTTACATGGAGGTCATTGTAGAAGAAGAAATCCCTCTTTATATTGGTGGGTGGCATAAAATCCCCCATTACATGGTGGTCAGTGCAAATTCCCCCTCACATTGGGGGCCAGTGCAAATTCCTCCTTACAATGCGGGTCAGTGTAAATCCCCCCTCAAATTGGTGGTCATTGTAAATTCCCCATTACATTGGTGGTCAGTGTAGCATCCCCCACTATATACTTGCCAAAGATTTCCAGCTTTGCTCTACATGATTCACAATTTGCCACATTGTACTGCCTCCTAACTAATCCCATCCTCCCACCACTGCCACTGATCCCATCAACCCCCCAGCATTGCCACTGAAAACACACCCCCCCCCCAGCGTTGCCACTGATCCTAGGAGTCCTAGGATTCCTAGGAGTTTTCTGTCTTTTGATGGGCCCCCCTCACCTCCCAGTCCATGGTGTGCAAGCAGCAAGGAGATAATGTGCTGTAACCTTTAGCAAACAATCAGTGAGCAGTAATGATGTTCACTACCCTCTTGCAACCAATCATTGAGCAGGGAGGATATGCAGTAACCTCTAGCAGCCAGTCAGTGAGCAGTAACAATGTGCAATAACCTCTATCAACCAATCAGTGAGTGGTAAGGATGTCCAGTAACGTCTAGCAACCAATCAGTGAGCAGTAACGATGTACAGTAATACAACCAATCAACAAGCACAAGTGATGTGCTGTAACCTCTAGCAAATAATCAGTGAGCCATTATGTGTGCTGTAACCTCTAGCAGCCAGTCAGTGATCGGTAATGATACACTGTAACCTCTGGCAACCAATCGCAATCGCTGCCTGATCTGATTCAGTAAACTGATTTTGAGTCTAGCTGCTATTTACTGTATGACTCAAAGCAGGTGGAGAGCGAAATTGCATGGATGGTGCGGGGGGGGGTTGCCCAGGGTCCAATCAATATTATTAAAGATGGCCCAGTGGCATACAGTTTTGCCCTTAAAGGGGTTATAAACCCTCAAAGTTTTTCACCTTAATGCATTCTATGCATTAAGGTGAAAAACCTCCTGTGATGCAGCAGCCCCCCTTTTACTTACCTTACTTACCTGAACCCAGTCTTTCCAGCAACAAGGATGAGCACACCAGCTCCAGCCGGCGTCTCGGGTCCTGATTGAATAGATTGATAGCAGCCATTGGCTCCCGCTGCTGTCAATCAAATCCAATGATGCGGAAGGCGGCGGGCAGGGCCGAGTCTTGCTGTCTGTGTCAATGGACGCAGCAGCAGAACACGGGAGCACACCCGCACGATTGCCCTGAGGGAAAGTGGGTCTCCAACGGGGCACTCGAGAAGAGGAGGAGCCAGGAGCGCCACTGAGGGACCCCAGAATTGGAGGATCGGGTCTACTTTGTGCAAAAACAAACTGCACAGAAGAGGTAAGCATGACATGCTTGTTTTTTTTAATTCTTTTTAAACGAACATTTACATATCCTTTAATTGCTTCTGATGCATCTACCTTTGTGAGTAGGATCTTTCACAGGGCCAGCGCTACCGCTAGGTGAACTAGGTAGCCGCCTAGAGCGCACTGCCGCCTAGGGCAAAGCCATGGCCGCTGGCTTCCCTATTCTCCACCAGATGACATCTCCTGAGCAGGGGCGGCTTGACCATAATAAACAATTGTGCAGAGTAAAAGGTGGCACCGCCCCGGCCAGGATGCAGCTCGGAGTCAGTGTAGCTAATCATATGGCTCAAGGAAGGAAGGTGGGATCAGGAGACCAATGGGCGGTTATCCTTCTCCCTTCCCCTCCTGGCTGCTCAATGTAATTTTGCTCCTCCCCAGGGGTTACATCCGCCTCTCCCTTCCCGTCCGGCTCTGATTATGTAGCTTACACCCAGGTATTCCTGGCTCCTCCTTCCCTAACCTGGCTCAGAGTATGACACTCGCTCCTGGGTATTCCCGGCTCCTCCGGCTCACCCCAGTGCCTCAGCTTCGCCCCTCCCTCCCCAGCATGGCTCCTGAGTATGGAGCTCGCTCCCGGGTATTGCTGGCTCCTCCCCCAGCTCAATCCCAGTGCCTCATCTCCGCTCCTCCTTCCCCATCATGGCTCCTGAGTATGGAGCTCTCCCCAGGTATTCCTGGCTCCTCCCCTGGCACCTCATCTCCGCCCCTACCTCCCCGGGCCGGCTTCCGTGTGTTTCTGAGTGTGCTCTCCTGCCCCAGCAGCACATCTGACCCGGGGTTCCATCCATCTCCAAGTCCTCCTTCTCTCCAGGGAATGATGCTGGGGATCTCAGGACCAATCAGGCTCTGCCAGGATCTGCCCTTCTTTTCTAGTACCAAGGATGAAAAAGAACCAGGAGCTGCTTCAGGCTGTCAAGACTGAGAACCCGGGCACCATGGTGCAGAAGCTGCTGCAGTGACCCAAGGCAGGTAAAGCCTACAGACATACCTACCTACTCTAATGATGATAGGGTTAATGGGATCAGTCATTAGATGAGATTAGAGCTGGAGGGGGTGATCAGGATAGGCTGGGGGCAGGGGTGGACTAACTGATTGGGCACTTGAGCACTGCTGGGGTCTCCATTCCCAGAGCCCAGTGCCGTAACAAGTTCCGGCACTTGGCTCCACTAATTCACCTCCTACCGAAGGGGAGAATACACTGCAGGGGATTACATTGGGGGGGATTTATACGTGTCTTATGCCTACATACTTTTTCAAATAGGTGTCCCTCATTGGCATGAGGAAGCGAGCTGGTGCCATCACTATTTGTCTTCAGGCCAGGTCCAGAGGCGTAGGTGCGGCCTGTGGACCACAGCTGAAAAAATAGGTGGAGAGGCGCTGCAAAAATCTCAGTTAAGGGCGGGGCCAATGGGGGGGGGGGGCAAAATGAGGTTTTGCCTAGGGTGTCAAAAATCCTTGCACCAGCCCTGATCTTTCAACATTGTTTTAATAAAGGCTTATATTAACATACTACCCCACAGCACCATTCCCCCTCTTTGTCTTCATGCAGGTGGATACCCTCCTCCATGGTTGTCAGCAGCAGACTTTTAGTGTCAGTTTTTAAATGTCCAGTCTAGGGCTACCCACTCATTATTCTTTGGTATTTGCCTTGTATCCCATTTGTTTTGATTTTTTGGATATTTAGTTTTTTCCTTTTTCTAGCTAAACACATACATTGATCAATTTCCCCTGTTTCTTTTACTGTCTTTAGAGAAAGCATTTGTGAGAGTCAAGCAGTGTGCACTAAGTTCCTTCCTTTGACTCTCAGGTTTTTATGTTAAACAATTCAAACTGAGCATGTGATAAAAAAAATATATATACAGTGGGTAAAATAAGTATTAAATACATCACCATTTTTCTAGGTAATATATATTTCTAAAGGTGCTATGGACAAGAAATTTTCACCACATGTTGGTAACAATCTATGCAATCCATACATACAAAGAAACCAAAGCAAATACGTTCAGAAAGTAAAGTTATTTGTAAAAAAAATGGAATTACACAGGGAAAATGTATTGAACACGCTAACTGAAATTTATTTAATACTTTGCACAAAATCCTTTGTTGGTAATGACATCTTCAAGACGCCTCCCGTATGGAGAAACTAGTCGCATGCATTGCTCAAGTGTGATTTTGGCCCATTCGTCCACAAAAACACTCTTGAAGGTTCTGTGGGCCTCTTTTATGAACTCTCATCTTTAGTGATCTTTCCATAGATTTTTTATTGGATTCAAGTCAGATGATTGGCTGGGCCATTCTAGCAGCTTTATTTTCTTTCTTTGAAACCAATTGAGAGTTTCCTTGGCTTTGTGTTTGGGATCATTGTCTTGCTGAAATGTCCACTTTAGTTTCATCCATTGTTAATTTCATCGACGTTTTCGTCAAAGATTTCGTTAGCAGCATTTTTACAGTGACGAAAACGAAACAAAAATGACAGCACATTTTCGTCAACTGATGAAAACTATGATGAAAATCCGTTTTTGTTAGCGAACAAAAACGAAATGAAAATGTGAGGCAAGAACGTTTACCCTCATGAACTAACTTCTTGTTCCACCTGCTTCTGCAACCCGCTCCCAGCAAACAAGCGCACGGTGATGAGACGATTGCCAGAGACCTGATAGTGAGAGCAGCACTGTGCATTACAAACCAGCCAGGCTGAGGCCTCCCGAGTCCTGACTCCTGATGAGACAACCGTGCCACCAGGCGCCCAGAGCAGAGCAGACTGAGTGTACAGTAATAACAGTTGTGGTACATTAAGAATAAATATAAAAGAGAATTGCGCTAGGCGAAAAATTAGTGAATAAAAAAATTATAAAAACAAAATATCCGTGATAGGAGTCCTGCTGCTGAACACTATAACCTCGATATAAGGCAAAAAGATGTATAGATAATAGACAGTGCAGCGCTGGACATAAATCAATTATTGTACCAACCAATGATAATTACATCAAATCAAAACTAATACAATAATATAAGTGTCAATATAATAAAGGAGTGATGTGAGCAATCCAAATCATTAACCATCAATTTGAAGAATCAATTAGTAAAAAATAAATGTTCATAACACCCCAAATCCCAAAGAATGTTCAGATAAAAAAGTCCAAAGAAAAATTCCAAAAAGGGTGTAGGATGAAGAAAAATATAAAATCCAAATCCAAAGATCCACTTGAAAGTGACGACCACCACCAATAGAGCAAAATGGAGGCTTACTCATGGGGGTCAGAACAGGCTTAGTAGATCACCGTTGATATCTTGCCAGGAATGGATCTGTAGTTCCCCAGACCTCCCTCCGCGATGGCTTATGGGTGACAGCCAGGAGCATTTAGGAGCATTTAGTCACAGGATGGTCCAAGCAGCAAACAATCCTCGAATTAGTGGGTCCTACTCTAGTAATAGAATGGAATTTCCTTTGTCTCAACCATGGGAGCTGACCTCCTCTATGTGGGAGAACCGAAGAGGAGTTGTGGTACATTACAATTACAGCAGGCCTGAGGCCTTCCCTCAGATCACCATCCGTCCAGAGCACACTGTGCAACTTTGCATTACAAGCCTCCTCTGACTACTGGCAGTGGCATCCAGGGCACTGTGGATTACAGGCCAGCCCTCAGACCACCATCCAGCACTGTGCAGCATTATAGGCCTCCTCAGACCACTGGCAGTGGCATACAGGGCACTGTGCATTACAGGCCATCCCTCAGACCACCATCCAGCACTGTGCAGCATTACAGGCCTCCTCAGACCACTGGCAGTGGCATACAGGGCACTGTGCATTACAGGCCATCCCTCAGACCACCATCCAGCACTGGGCAGCATTACAGGCCTCACACCACTGGCAGTGGCATCCAGGACACTGTGCATTACAAGCCATCCCTCATACCTGCTGAGACCACCATCCAGCACTGTGCCACATTACAAAAGGCCTTATTCTGACTCTGATTGTTGTGAAGCGATTTATCCCTTGTGAGACCTCTATGCCTGGCCCGTATAAGATATAATCACTGAGGACGATCCTTATCAGATAGTATGAACTCACCAAATACTGATTCCATCCACATCAGGTTACAGTAGATGACAGGATACAAACAGATGAATAGGTTGTAGTATTTATGCGGTCAAGAGATGATATTGTCTGTAGCTTACAATGCAGAATACATGTGCCCTGCTACATGTGGCTTGTAGCTGCATCCATGACACAGGAAGTACAATCACAGGAAAAAGGGTGGAGCATTACATACAAAGGAAGTGTGTCATAACATAAGGGAAAAAGAACATAAGAAAACAAGTGCATTACCACAAAGGTCACTAGATGGCAGCATGTGAATTAAATATAAACGTCCACAGAAAATGGTTAGGAAAACAGTCTATATAAATTCTATGCCCCGTTGGTGCAGCACACTCTCCATCTGGCATGGTAAATGTCACTATATACATTAGAACGGTAGTTATGCAACTCCAAATAACAAACAGTGTAATTTGCTAGATGTCTTAAAGACCTGAAAACATAAAAAGAACATGCATATAATGCAATAACAATAACTCTTAATTCAAGGCTTCAAGTTATGTCAACTGAAGTCCAAGACACTTACTTCTTGAAGTCACAGGTAGGATCCAGCAGCGTAGGCAAACAAGTTCATTCTCCAATGGTTAAGAGCAGAATAAGTTCCGTGACAGGTCTGATGAAAGTCTTTACAGTCCCTTGTCTTGAAACCTTCACCTCCACTTTACGTACCTTACCGTCATCACTAGGAACGCGCTTTACAATAAGTCCCATGGGCCATTTGATTCTTTCAGCTTGCTGGTCCTTAAACAGAACAAGATCTCCAACTTGTATGTTAGGGTTCAGCCGTTGCCATTTCCTGCGTCCTTGCAGAGTAGAAAGATACTCCATCTTCCAATGATTCCAGAAGCAGTTGACGAGGTGTTGTACTCGTTTCCACTGGTCATAGCATAGATTTCCTGCTTTAAAGTTTCCAGATGGAACAGGAACAGACCCACGCTTCTGGGTACAAAGAGTAGTTGGGGGAAGGATAGTTGGGGTCTCTGGATCTTTGGACACTGGAACAAGTGGTCTTGAATTGATTATGGCAGATGCCTCTGCCAGGAAGGTGGTTAAAATCTCATGGGTAAGTCTTGTGGAGTTAAAGTCCATAAGCAAAGAGTCCAATATTTTACGTGTGATGCCTATCATTCTCTCCCATGAGCCACCCATGTGGGAAGAATGAGGAGGATTGAAAATCCATGTACAGCCTTTTTCAGCTATAAAGTTTTGGAGCTTGTCGAGAGTTACAGCTCAACTCTAGGCCAATCCAACAAAATTAGTTCCACAGTCAGATATTAGTGTCTTGACTGGTCCTCTGATGGCTAGGAATCGTCTTAAAGCTTTGATGAAACTTGAGGCATC
The DNA here is from genome assembly GCF_042186555.1 of Aquarana catesbeiana. Lineage (NCBI taxonomy): Eukaryota > Metazoa > Chordata > Amphibia > Anura > Ranidae > Aquarana > Aquarana catesbeiana. Next base: position 89,949,154 of record NC_133330.1, read on the forward strand.
CATAGGTTCTTTTACTTCAATGTGTACTGCACGCACACTTGAATGTGTACAGCACTGCCCATCGTTTGCTATTTGCTTGGCCACCTCGAGTTTTGTGGGCTGTTACCATCCATGGCCCAAAGACATCCAGACCAAGGTGAGTGAAAGGTGGGTCAGTACTTAACCTGTCAGCTGGCAAATCTAACATTTGCTGTTGCTGGTGTTTCCCTCTCAGTTTGCGGCACTGAACACAGCTGTGCCGTGTAGCTGTGATCTGTCTTTTTGCTCCTATAATCCAAAGGCCTGCAGCTCTTATGGCGCCCTCTGGGAAGTGTCTACCTTGGTGCTTAACCCCTTCATGGTAGTGCCATATGAGCAAAGTGGTGATGTGATGGAGAGCAGGTATAATGAGAGGATTCTGTTCTTGCTCACTGAATTCAGCCTTGTTTAAATGTCCACCAACCCTTAACATACCATCATTGTCAATGAATGGATTCAGGTTGGCAACTGGACTGTTTTTTGCAATGTCCCTCTTGTCACGGATACATTTAATTTCGGAGCCAAAGACACTCTGTTGTACACTGCATATTTTGATCAGTTCACCTTCAGCAATCTCTTTTACAGAAAGAAGCTTTTGGCACACGTGCCAACCTTGACAGTGAGCATCTGTGGGCTTTGTGTGGAAGCAATCTGCAATATGAACTAACCTTGCGGTGGTGTGTACAAGCCTTCTCCACTTGGAGAAATGTTTAAAGCGTTGACAGCCCAGGACGAGTCTTTGTTCAGTTCTGGTGACAAGGGTTTTAACTTCAGGATGAATCTCTGGATCCTTGTCAGGTTCTAGAAGACTGAAGACATCAGCTGTGGTTTCTTCTGGATGATCCAACAGGAATTCAGGACCTGTTAACCAAGAAGAATTTGCAAAAACACTTGCAGACACTGGCCCGGTGGCATGATCTGCAAGGTTAATTTCAGATGGAACATAATGCCATTGTTCAGGTTCAGATGATTTCCTTATTCACTCTAAAAGGTTGCTGACATAGACATAGAAACATTTAGTCTGGTTGTATATGTATCCCAGAACAACCTTGCTGTCTGTGTGCAATCTGACGTAATCTATCTGAATGTCTAGCTCACGCAGTATGAAATCTGCTATTTCTACAGCTAGCACAGTCCCACAAAGTTCAAGCCTGGGAATCGTGTGTTCAGGCTTGGGTGCTAACTTAGCTTTCTCAAACAGAAACCCTATGTGGGCTTGATTAGAATAATCTCTTACCTTGAGGTAAGCGACAGCTGCTATGGCCTCAGTAGAGTAGTAGTAGCTCTTTCCTCTGACTTGTGACAAGGGAGGCAGAAGTGTAGCAGCATGGTATACGGATTGCATCTAAGGCATGTAGAGATTGTTTCCAGGACTCCCACTTTGAAAGCTGGTCTATTGGTAGTGGAGCTGGTAGTGGAGCGTGATCGTTGTCAAAGATCCTTTTCATAAAGGCGATGAAATGGTCCTTTTTTTCAGGCCTGTTCTTTAGTGTTCCTTGAAGTGAGTTGAATCTGGATAGAGCCTGTTCACGATTGGTTGGGAGTTTAACCCTTGCAGCACGAAGAGGTAATGGGGCAACCTAGCTGTTAGACTCATCCTGGAAGCATTCCTTGTCCATTATTTTGATAAAACTCTCTGTCTTCGACTGACAAGGATATTTTGTTGTCATCGCTTGAAGTACAAAACACTGTGGTACCTAGGTTCTCATCACAAAGGTTAGGAGTGACATCAGGTACTTGGATGATGTCAAGAGGCTTCTCTTTTACTTCGTAATGGCGAGGGTACTGTTTGAAGTGGGATGCACGTCCGTTTTCTAACATGTAAGTTTCGAGGGAGTGGATCTCGGATGACTTATGCATTCTATCCAAGCATACGTTTTACGTATGCTTGGATAGCTTGTATACGATTACCCAACCTAGGTCAAGTTTTTGTGCGCAAGGGGCATCATCAGGTCCATTGCACTACTTGCGTACTTTGTGTACTCTGAGAATGTCTCTTCCTAGCAAGATCAAGATTTCAGCATTCATGTCCATTGCAGGAATTTCATTACCAAGGTGCCTCAAGTGAGGATGGTGATATGCAGCCTCTGGAGTAGGAATTTCTTCCCTTTCATCTGGTATCTGGTCACACTCGACTAAGGTTGGTAGGGGTATGCCCTCTCCCTTATTTGTACGAGAAACCATGAACCCATCGGCCCTTCTACCGAAGGTCTCTTCACGACCAGAACAGATTCTAAGAGTATACGGTGATGCGTGTCCCTCTTTTCCAAAGATCTCAAAGAATTTAGGCTTAACCAGGGATCTGTTGCTCTGTTAATCTATTATGGCATACATCCTAATAGCTTCTTCAGGTTGACCCTTTGGGTATATCTTCACTAAGCATATCTTAACGCAGCATTTGTGATCTAAGCCTTCTCCACAGACTTCGGTGCATGAAGAAGAAACGTTAGCTGTGGCTGGAGCATGACCTTGTTGCTCCCCACCATGACTTGAGACAGGGCTGGAGGTAGGAGGCTGCTGTGAATTGTATGAGGGTGGGCCTGGATGCATAGCTGTAACATGTCTGTTGCTACTGCATTCTGTGCACTTGATGACAACTTTACAGTCTTTAGCAAAATGTCCATAACAAGCACAGCACCTTTAGCATATTCCAAGTTTCTGAAGAATCTCCCTGCACTCTTGTAGCGTCTTTGCCCTAAGCCCACAACATTTCTTTAGGGGGTGAGGCTTCTTATGAATAGGGCACTGACGATTAGGGTCTTTATCTCTGTCACCCGAATCGCTCTGGTGAGCAGGAGAGGATACGGATGGTGAGATGTCTGTACTTTTAACAGATATTGCTCTATTAAAGTCTCTACATTTAGCTGCTATGTTATCATACCTTGATGAAGATGATGATGATGAACCAGGCAAACTGGGTTGAATGAAGCTGAAGCTGGGATCGTTTCTCGTCCAGGCTTGATCATTAATGAACCTGTAAAAATATGCGAATAGAGGAAAAGATACGCTATAGTCTTATTTGTACCTTGAGCCTTGTTGTGCCCATTTCTCTTGCAGGCCGTATGGCAGTTTAAACACCACTGGATTGACACCATGAGCAGTGTCCAGGAAGCTTAGTCCATGTAGACATGGGTCTGTCTTTGCCAACTCCAGCTCCATGAGAAGATCACTGAGATCTTGGAGCTTGCGGTAGTCTTTGTTTCCTTATTTTTGGGAAGTTTTGCAGTCTCTTGAATAGAGCGCTTTCTATGGCTTCAGAGCTACCATAGGCTTGCTCTAATCTTGCCCATGCAGCAACAAGACCTGCATCTGGGTGGTCAACATGCACTGTTCTCAGTCTTTTAACACGATCTGCAGATTTTGGCCCCAGTCACTTTATGAGCAAATCAAGTTTCTCCTTGGTAGTAAGGTTGAGATCAGCAATGGCAGCTTTGAAGGTTGATCTCCAGGCCCTGTAGTTCTCCGGACAGTCGTCAAACCTTGAGAGGGTAGTGTTAATGAGCTGACGGCATACCATATATCTGGCAAAGTCATTCAAGTCTGATCTCTCACTCTTCAGTGCCAAAGTAACTTGTGGAACCCCTGGGGTTCCACAAGTTACATATGGTGTGGGTCTTTTAAGTACTGTTGCCAACGGACTGCGTGGGAGGTCGACATATGTCTGGTTAAGCATGTGGTGCCCAAGCAGCTGCTGTTTTGGCTACGCTTGATACGCTTCAGACATATGTTGCAAACAGTAACGGTGCGATCTGCTGCACACGTATCAAAAAAGGCCCACACCAAAGAACTTTTCAAAATACGCGTGGAGTCAGCAGCGCCCTGCACATGCGGAGCTCTGCGGTGTGATGCAGTCGGGTGGCTGCCCTTAAGCTGGCTCATTGGAGATGTGCCTCCTCCTCCTCCTCTTTTCTATCAGGCACCCACATAGAGTCAGTGACCTCATCATCCCCTCCCTCCTCATCACTGGAGCAAACCTGGCAGTATGCTGCAGCTGGGGGAACATGACTGCCAGTTTCTTGTCCTTCTTGGGCGCCACCTCTCTCTGGGCTCAGGTTACTGCCTTTCTCAACCTGGGTACTATCATTGAAGCCTTCAAAACGCTGCACATCCTCCTGCAGCATGTACCTGACACTCTGGTAGAACAGTTCGGGGGACTCCTCCTTTCATGATGGTGGGGCTAGGGAAGGAGTGACTGATGACATTGAGCCAATGGAATAGGCCGCTTTGGCAGCTGCATTGGCAGGAAAACTACTCTGAGGCTGGGTGACAGAGGATGAGCAGGATGAGGACGGCTTAGTTATCCACTCTACCAACTCTTCTGCATGTTGTGGATCAACACGGCCAGCTGCTGAAAAAAAGGACAAGCGTGCCCACGGCCACGTGCTGAGGATGCACTGTGTCCAGGACCAGCGCTGCTGGCTGTAGACACAGAGCCTGCTTGCCCTCTTTTAGTGGCCTGTGAGCATCTGCCTCTCCTTGGTGGCCTTCCAGACATGCTGTAAAATTTTATTAGCAAAACACTGCCTGAAGTTTACTAGAAAAAGTACACCAGGAATGGCCTGCAGTCAGATATAGACTTGGCTAGACTAGAATGAAGTGGATATATATATGTAGGAGACTGTATATATATTTAATGCACTGCAGATCACTAAATTACCTGCCTGCCTGCCTGAAAGTGTATTTGAAAACGTACAAAAGGAATGGCCTGTAGTCAGATATAGGCTTGGCTAGACTAGAATGCAGTGGATATATATATGTAGGAGACTGTATATATGTTTAATGCACTGCAGATCATTGAATTACCTGCCTGCCTGCCTGAAAGTGTATTTGAAAACATACACCAGGAATGGCCTGCAGTCAGATATAGGCTTAGCTAGACTAGAATGCAGTGGATATATATGCAGGAGACTATATATATTTTATGCACTACAGATCACTGATTCGCCTGCCTGCCTGAAAGTATATTTGAAAACGTACACCAGGAATGGCCTGCAGTCAGATATAGGCTTGGCTAGACTGGAATGCAGTGGATATATATATATGTAGGAGACTGTATATATATTTAATGCACTGCAGATCACTGAATCACCTGCCTGCCTGCCTGAAAGTGTATTTAAAAACGTACACTAGGAATGGCCTGCAGTCAGACATAGGCTTGGCTAGACTAGAATGCAGTGGATATATATGTAGGAGACAGTATATATATTTTATGAACTGCAGATCACTGAATCACCTGCCTGACTGAAAGTATATTTGAAAACGTACACCAGGAATGGCCTGCAGTCAGATATAGGCTTAGCTAGACTAGAATGCAGTGGATATATATGCAGTAGACTGTATATATATTTTATGCACTACAGATCACTGAATCACCTTCCTTGCCTGCCTGCCTGAAAGTGTATTTGAAAACGTACACCAGGAATGGCCTGCAGTCAGATATAGGCTTCAGACTAGACTAGACTAGACTAGAATTCAGTGGATATATATGCAGGAGACTGTATATATATTTTATGCACTACAGATCACTGAATCACCTGCCTGCCTGCCTGAAAGTATATTTGAAAACGTACACCAGGAATGGCCTGCAGTCAGATATAGGCTTGGCTAGACTGGAATGCAGTGGATATATATATATATATGTAGGAGACTGCATATATATTTAATGCACTGCAGATCACTGAATCACCTGCCTGCCTGCCTGAAAGTGTATTTAAAAACATACACTAGGAATGGCCTGCAGTCAGACATAGGCTTGGCTAGACTAGAATGCAGTGGATATATATGTAGGAGACTGTATATATATTTTATGCACTGCAGATCACTGAATCACCTGCCTGCCTGCCTGCCTGAAAGTATATTTGAAAACGTACACCAGGAGTGGCCTGCAGTCAGACATAGCTTGGCTAGACTAGATTGCAGTGGATATATATATATGTAGGAGACAGTATATATATTTTATGAACTGCAGCTCACTGAATCACCTGCCTGACTGAAAGTATATTTGAAAACGTACACCAGGAATGGCCTGCAGTCAGATATAGGCTTAGCTAGACTAGAATGCTGTGGATATATATGCAGGAGACTGTGTATATATTTTATGCACTACAGATCACTGAATCACCTGCCTGCCTGCCTGCCTGAAAGTGTATTTGAAAACGTACACCAGGAATGGCCTGCAGTCAGATATAGGCTTCAGACTAGACTAGACTAAAATTCAGTGGATATATATGCAGGAGACTGTATATATATTTTATGCACTACAGATCACTGAATCACCTGCCTGCCTGAAAGTATATTTGAAAACGTACACCAGGAATGACCTGCAGTCAGATATAGGCTTGGCTAGATTGGAATGCAGTGGATATATATATATGTAGGAGACTGTATATATATTTAATGCACTGCAGATCACTGAATCACCTGCCTGCCTGAAAGTGTATTTTAAAACGTACACTAGGAATGGCCTGCAGTCAGACATAGGCTTGGCTAGATTAGAATGCAGTGGATATATATGTAGGAGACTGTATATATATTTTATGCACTGCAGCTAACTGAATCACCTGCCTGCCAGAAGTATATTAGAAACAGTACACCAGGAATGGCCTGCAGTGAGATATAGCTAAACTTTATGCAGTGGTTTTATATATATATATACCGGGCATTTTCACCCCCTTCCTTCCCAGACCAATTTTTAGTTTTCAGCGCTGTCGCAATTTAAACAACAATTGCGCGGTCATGCCACGTTGTACCCAAACAAAATTGACGTCCTTTTTTCCCCCACAAATAGAGCTTTCTTTTGGTGGTATTTGATCACCTCTGCGGTTTTTATTTTTTGCGCTATAAACAAAAGAAGAGCATCAATTTTGAAAACAACACAATATTTTTAACTTTTTGCTATAATAAATATCCCAATTTAAAAAAAAACAAACAAATTTTTTCCTCAGTTTTGTCTGATACATATTCTTCTACATATTTTTGGTAAAAAAAATCACAATAAGCGTATATTGATTGGTTTGCGCAAAAGTTATAGCGTCTATAAAATACGGGATAGATTTATGGCATTTTTAAAAAAAAATTATTTTTTTTTTTTTTTCTAGTAATAGCGGCGATCGCAATTTTTTTTCATGACTGCGACATTATGGCGGACACATCGGACACTTTTGACACATTTTTGGGACCATTCACATTTATACAGCGATCAATGCTATAAAATTGCATTGATTATTGTGTAAATGTGACAGGCAGTAAAGGGGTTAACCACTAGGGGGCGGGAAGGGGTTAAATGTGTTTCCTAGGGAATGCTTCTAACTGTAGGGGGAGGGGACGCACAAGGGGAGGAGACCGATCAGTGTTCCTCTGTTCTGGGAACACAGATCGCTCTCCTCTGAGCTAACAGGACGTGGATCTCTGTGTTTACACACAGAGATCCACGGTCCGGCCTGGTTAACGGGCAATCGCGGGTGCCCGGCGGACATCGCGGCCGCCGGGCACACGCACTGGGTCCCGAGCAACGCGGCGGGCGCGCGCGCCCCCTAGGCGGCCGGGAACCCGAGGCCGTCACATGACGTCCACCCAGGATGGGAGATCCCATCTGTGGACGTCATATGTCTATAGGCGGGTAGAGAAGTGGTTAAACTGAAATATCACATGGTCCTAAGTATTCAGACCCTTTGCTCAGAATTTAGTAGAAGCACCCTTTTGATCTAATACAGCCATGAGTCTTTTTGGGAAAGATGCAACAAGTTTTTCACACCTGGATTTGGGGATCCTCTGCCATTCCTCCTTGCAGGTCCTCTCCAGTTCTGTTAGGTTGGATGGTAAACGTTGGTGGACAGCAATTTTAGGTCTCTCCAGAGATGCTCAATTGGGTTTAAGTCAGGGCTCTGGCTGGGCCATTCAAGAACAGTCACGGAGTTGTTGTGAAGCCACTCCTTCATTATTTTAGCTGTATGCTTAAGGTCATTGTCTTGTTAGAAGGTAAACCTTCGGCCCAGTCTGAGGTCCTGAGCACTCTGGAGAAGGTTTTCATCCAGGATATCCCTGTACTTGGCCGTATTCATCTTTGCCTCGATTGCAACCAGTCATCCTGTCCCTGCAGCTGAAAAACACCCCCACAGCATGATGCTGCCACCACCATGCTTCACTGTTGGGACTGTATTGGACAGGTGATGAGCAGTGCCTGGTTTACTCCACAAATACCGCTTAGAATTAAGGCCAAAAAGTTCTATCTTGGTCTCATCAGACCAAAGAATCTTATTTCTCACCATCTTGAAGTCCTTCAGGTGTTTTTTTAGCAGACTCCATGTGGGCTTTCATGTGTCTTGCACTGAGGAGAGGCTTCCATCAGGCCACTCTGCCATAAAGCCCTGACTGGTGGAGGGCTGCAGTGATGGTTGACTTTCTACAGCTTTCTCCCATCTCCAGACTGCATCTCTGGAGCTCAGCCACAGTGATCTTTGGGTTCTTCTTTACCTCTCTCACCAAGCCTCTTCTCCCCCGATAGCTCAGTTTGGCCGGACGGCCAGCTCCAGGAAGGGTTCTGGTCATTCCAAACGTCTTCCATTTAAGGATTATGGAGGCCACTGTGCTCTTAGGAACCTTAAGTGCAGCAGAAATTTTTTTGTAACCTTGGCCAGATCTGTGCCTTGCCACAATTCTGTCTCTGAGCTCTTCAGGCAGTTCCTTTGACCTCATTATTCTCATTTGTTCTGACATGCACTGTGAGCTGTAAGGTCTTATATAGACAGGTGTGTGGCTTTCCTAATCAACAGTATAATGAAACACAACTGGACTCAAATGAAGGTGTAGAACCATCTCAAGGATGATCAGAAGAAATGGACAACACCTGAGTTAAATATATGAGTGTCACAGCAAAGGGTCTGAATACTTAGGACCATGTGATATTTCAGTTTTTCTTTTTTAATAAATCTGCAAAAATTTCAACAATTCTGTGTTTTTTCTGTCAATATGGGGTGCTGTGTGTATATTAATGAGGAAAAAAAATGAACTTAAATGAATTTAGCAAATAGCTGCAATATAACAAAGAGTGAAAAATTTAAGGGGGTCTGAATACTTTCCGTCCCCACTGTATGTACAAGCTTGGATGTATATATATATATATATATACATATATATACTAAAAACACGGCAGCTAACTGAATCACCTTCCTGCTCAATCTAAATGAAATGACACTCTCTCTCAGTCAACGCCAGCAACACACTGCACAGGCCCGACGTGCAGGCGGCCTTATATAGTGTGCGGCGTGGACTTAACCCCCTGAGCCATAACTGACCAAAGGCACCCTGCCTTTGGCTAATTATGGCTCTCTTTGCTGACGGCGCTTGATTGGCCAAAGCATGCGGGTCATAGTGCATGCTTGGCCAATCTTCAGACAGCAATGCACTACGATGTCACAGTGCATTATGGGGCATGACACGCCGCATAATGTTCGTATTTCGACGAATGATCGACCAGTCAATGTTCGAGTTGTACTCATGTTCGACCCGAACATAAAGCTCATCCCTAATCACCAGCATCCAGGGCACTGTGCATTACAGGCCATCCCTCAGACCTGAGACCACATCCAGCATTGTGCAGCATTATAGGCCTCCTTTGACCAATAGCATCCAGGGCACTATGCATTACAGGCCATCCCTCAGACCTGCCTGAGACCACCATCCAGCACTGTGTAGCATTACAGGCCTCCTCAGATCACTGTCCAGAGAGCACTCTGCAGCATTACAGCATACCACCCAACTTTTTGAGATGAGAACTAGGGACACCAATTAGCAAAAGTATGTAGGCATAGGGCACCCCCCCGCCACACCCCCTGCCACACCCACTTAAAGAAGAATTATACAAAAACAGATGATTGGTAAACCCGCAAGTGCTTTTTTTTTACCACTATTATTCCTTTATACTGGCTTTTGAAATTTACAAATGCAACAATTTAGAAATTGGATGAAAGGTTTAGCACTGGGAAACACATTTTGAAAGATAAAAAGTGATTTTTATATATAACTATATAGATCAGACCAAAATGAGGGTCAAATGAAGAGGAAAGAGGGACAGAGGGGCTTTGTTCCAAATCAGGGACAGTCCCTTGTAATCAGGGACAGTTGGGAGCTATGTTACACGCCTATTTAGACCACCATCCAGAGCACTGTGCATACAGGCTTCCTCCTCACCGTCCACATCCAGACCTCACCGAGGCGAGTCGGACTCAGACTGAGTCACTCTTCTTTTTTTCCTATATCCACTGCTGCACAAATTATACTGGAAATGTCAGCTTCTGTGGCTGTCATTGGTAGAAAGAGAAGAGAAGATCTATGGATGTATTTTACATTTGATCTTAAGGACAACAAGACCTTTTGCAAACCATGTGGAGTGATACTCGCTGGTAAAAATATAACAAACTTGAAGCGTCATTTGCGGACAACTCATCCTGAAATTCATACAATGGTAAGCACAGAACTTAACTCGACTTTTGTTGGGAACAGTCTTATGTACATTGCAGGGATTTTTTTTTAACAAGCTTTCTTGCAGTCAGATTTCATACCTTTTGTTATTCTGAAGTAATAGCTGTTTGTTTGTCTGTCTATATTGTGCATTTTAGTCACTGAATTTTAATGGGAGTGATTTGATTTACTAATCTATCAGCTGCTGCTTTCCCCAAATTGAAGTATCTCACCAAAATATATGTAGAAGGATGTGGTCAGTGGTCACTGAGAGGGGCTGGTGCACTGTCAACTTTTGCATGGCACAGGGCACCTAAAGGCCTAAGGCTGGCCCTGGGAAGGGCCATACATGCAGTATTTTATAGAGAGACAACTTGGAACTGACTGTGTGGGGTGAGAGAGAATGTAAAATCTGAATAATTTCAATTTTTTTCCCCCTAATTCAACCCCACAGATATAGAAAACCTCAAATGATGGGCCAAGTCAAGCAAGTGTACCACAGCAAACTATTTGCACTGCTCTTTTAGGTGCTTCAAAATACAAAATTGACTCTTATGCTGCGTACACACGACTGGACTTTTCGGCAGAAAAGGTCTGACAGAATCATTTCATTGGATATTCCGATCGTGTGTGGGCTTCATAGGACTTTCTCTTTTGAAAATTCTGACGGACCTAGAAATAGAACATGTTTTAAATCTTTCCGACAGAATCAATTCCTATCGGGAAAACCGTTCATCTGTATGCTATTCCGACGGACCAAAAACAACGCAACGGCAGCTATTGGCTACTGGCTATTTAACTTCCTTTTTCTAGTCCGTGTTGTATGTCACCACAATCTAAACTATCGGACTTTGGTGTGATCGTGTGTACGCAAGTCCGTTTCAGTGGAACTATATCGGAACTCCGTCAGAAAAACCGTCAGAGTTTATTCTGACAGAAAAAACGGTCGTGTGTATGCGGCATAAGGAACAACAAGTCAGGAGTCAGGGAGGAGGTCATAGCAAGATGGATTGGGCGCACCGGATTACCAGTCAGAACGATTGAAGAAGAGGACTTTGTTAGCATAATGGAGACAGTAGATTGGAAGCTGACTGACTGACTAAAATAAGCAATCTGATTGACAAACGGTATGAAGATGAAAAACAAAAAAAGACTGGCTGCTGCTGCACTGATTTGTGAACCAAAAAAGGACTCTCAGCTTCATTCCTTGCTATAAGTGCTTGCTACTTTTGTGTTGAACAACATAAACCTAAACACATATTGTTGGCCCTTGAACAAGTAGCCCACCTACACATTGCACAGTCAATCAAATCATGTGTGGACAAATGCTTGCAAGAGTGGGACATACCAAAGAGGAAGATCCTTATCGGGATAACAGACAACAGGAGCAATATGGTGGCAGCATTTAAACAAACCGTAGCAGCAGCAGAACCACCCAGCTCTAGCGAGGAAGACTCCCCCATGACAGAAAGTGACTCTGAGGCCGAAAGTTGTCCGAAATTGATGAACTGCAGTGAGCCTTTTTTTTTAACAGATAACATTTATTGAAACATTGCACATATATAATACAGGGAAACCAAGGTCTGCACAAGTCAGATTGGACAATGGACATATAAGGGTTAGCTTTAAGACATACAACACATCATATGAACTAAGCACAGAAGGCACTTCAAGCAGGTACACGAGTCTCCTACTCGATCAGATTTTTTCCCATAGCATTAAAAAATGCAGATTATTTGTGTAACCTCTAACTTCTTTGAGGAGAAAGAAAAAAAAAGAAAAAAAAGAAGAAGGGGGGGTGTGGGGAGGGAGAGGGGTCCCAGCCTAGAGCCAGAAGGGGGTAGGGTGGGGGGTGAAGAAGAGGAGGGCAGAAGGATCCAGAAAATAAAACTGAGGAATAAGAGGAAAGCACCACCACACCACATCAAATTTGATTCCAAGAATGGGAAATTAGTTTATTCAGAGATTCAACTGGACTGTGAGCATCAATCCAGGTGGACCACACCTTATCAAACTTTTTTGGACAGTTTCTGCTTTCATAGGTCAATTTATACAGCGGTAAAACTGCATGAACCGCCGACACCCAACTAGTAAACGTTGGCGGATTGGGTTGCTTCTATCTAAGGAGAATCTCTGAATGTGCATAGTAGAGTGTAAAACATAGACATAGTTTCTTATATCTAGAGGCTACAATATCTTCCATAATGCCCAGCAGCGACCAGTGGGGGTCAAGCTGTAGAGACCAGTCGCAATGCTTGTTCAGATCTGCAATCACAGATTCCCAGTACAAGCGGATAGCTGGGCATTGCCACACCATGTGAAAAAAAGGTTCCAGTAGAGGGCGAACAGCATGTGCAGGTAGAGCCAAGCTGTGGGTAAATAACTGCCAACCTCTGAGGGGTATAGTAAACCCTGTGGAGGAACTTTAACCGTATAAAGCGGTCCCTAGCTGAAATCAGTGTCCCTATATAAGAGTCTACACAGTCTTCCCAGTCATCAGTAGTAAGCTCCGGTATATCCATTTTCCACCTGTCAAATGTTTTACTAGAGGTTTGGATATATGATTCTGTCAAATTAAGATATAAGGAGGATAGGGGTTTGTCCATCAGTCTTGACATCAGCAGCCTCTCAATCCTATCAGTCTCTAAAGTGATAGGTTCCCAAAACTGAGCCTTAAGTGGGTGACGTAACTGAAAGTATTGGAATGACATACTTAGAGGCAGAGCAAATCCGTCCCTCGGTGCAGCAAAGGAGGAGATTCTCCCCTCTTTGATAACATGTTTTAAAGTAACAATATGCCCATAGTTGAGGTTTCGGGATCTGAGTAAGGTGTCTCAATTGGGGATTACCCCATAGGGGGGTATGAGGTGAAAAAGTACCCTCCGTCCTATATATACCTCTAGCTTGGACCCACACACGAAGCGTAGTGTGCATAGGTCCAGTGACCCTCAGATTTGCCTTAGGTCCGCGACAAACTAGATTAGTCAAAGAAGCATAGGAGCCAAGCAGTGCCACCTCAAGTGTAGTTGGCGGGTTTTGGGTGGATTGACCGAACCACCAGCGAACCGTTACTAGCACCGCAGCCCAGTAGTACATCTGCAGGTTGGGGAGGTTGAGACCTCCCTGGGAGAGAGGCAATTGGAGAGTTGTTCTGGCCAATCGAGGGATCTTACCCTCCCATACCTATGAAGTGATGATACCATCCAGTCGGACAAGAGTCGCCTTAGACATTGGGACTGGGGTGTTCCTAAAGAAATAAAGAAATTTTGGTACATAAAGCATTTTAACTAAATTAACTCTACCCACAGGCGACAACGGCAGAGTTTGCCAGGTCTGACACTTACGTGCAAATTTGGAGATCAGGGGTACTAAATTATCCTCCAGATAGGTATCCGACTTACTACGCACTTTTATCCCCAGATACTTGAATTACTCCACCCACTGTAATGGCATACAGGTATTGCCATGCGAAACCGAGGGGTGAAGGGCAAAAAGGACTGATTTTCCCCAATTGATACGGACCCCCGAAAACCTACCGAATCTATAATATGCAGGGCAGCTCGTAGGGAAAAATCCGCATCCTGTGGATACAATAGTGTGTCATCTGCATATAATGATAGTTTTTCATGCAAGGGGCATACCCATATACCCTTCACCCCAGGGTCACACCGCAGAAGAATCGCCAAGGGTTCAATGGCCAGAGCAAATAACCCCGGGGAGAGTGGGCATCCCTCTAGGGAGAGGGAAGGGAGATGATAGTACTCCGTTAACCCTCACTCTAGCCACTGGACTACGGTATAGCTGTTTTATCCAACCTATGAACTTGGTCCCAAACGCAAAACACTCCAACACTTTCCAGAGGTATTCCCATTTGACAGAATTAAATGCTTTTTCAGCATCGAGCGAGGCGACCACCCCCCCAGGGAATCCTCTGTCACCATATCCATATGAGTAACCAATTTATGTCAGCCCCCTTCCCGGCAAAAAGCCAGACTGAGCAAAGTGTACTAGGGCGATGATGACCGTATTTACTCGTTGGGCCAGAATTTTTGTGAGTAATTTGGCATCCACAGTCAATAATGAGATAGAACGATATGAGGCGCACCGTTCTAAGTCTTTCCCTAGTTTAGGTACTATCACAACCACTGCATCTGACATAGTCAGAGACTAACGGTCCTCCCTCAGTGACTGCACTAACATTGAATGTAACCTGGGAGCTACAGTCAGGTCCATAAATATTGGGGCATCGACACAATTCTAATATTTTTGGCTCTATACATCACCACAATGGATTTGAAATGAAATTAACAACATGTGCTTTAACTGCAGACTTTCAGCTTTAATTTGAGGGTATTTACATCCAAATCAGGTGACTGGTGTAGAAATTACAACAGTTTGTATGTGTGCCTCCCACTTTTTAAGGGACCAAAAGTAATGGGACAATTGGCTGCTCAGCTGTTCCATGGCCAGGTGTGTGTTATTCCCTCATTATCCCATTTACAAGGAGCAGATAAAAGGTCAGAGTTCATTTCAAGTGTGCTATTTGCATTTGGAATCTGTTGCTGTCAACTCTCAATATGAGATCCAAAGAGCTGTCACTATCAGTGAAGCAAGCCATCATTAGGCTTGAAAAAACAAAACAAACCCATCAGAGAGATAGCAAAAACATTAGGTGTGGCCAAATCAACTGTTTGGAACATCCTTAAAAAGAAAGAATGCACCGGTGAGCTCAGCAACACCAAAAGACCCGGAAGACCACGGAAAACAATTGTGGTGGATGACCGAAGAATTCTTTCCCTGGTGAAGAAAACACCCTTCACAACAGTTGGCCAGATCAAGAACACTCTCCAGGAGGTAGGTGTAAGTGTGTCAAAGTCAACAATCAAGAGAAGACTTCACCTGAGTGAATACAGAGGGTTCACCACAAGATGTAAACAATTGGTGAGCCTCAAAAACAGGAAGGCCAGATTAGAGTTTGCCAAACAACATCTAAAAAAGCCTTCACAGTTCTGGAACAACATCATATGGACAGATGAGACCAAGATCAACTTGTACCAGAGTGATGGGATAAGAAGAGTATGGAGAAGGAAAGGAACTGCTCATGATCCAAAGCATACCACCTCATCAGTGAAGCATGCTGGTGGTAGTGTCATGGCGTGGGCATGTATGGCTGCCAATGGAACTGGTTCTCTTGTATTTATTGATGATGTGACTGCTGACAAAAGCAGCAGGATGAATTCTGAAGTGTTTCAGGCAATATTATCTGCTCATATTCAGCAAAATGCTTCAGAACTCATTGGACGGCGCCTTTACAGTGCAGATGGACAATGACCTGAAGCATACTGCGAAAGCAACCAAAAAGTTTTTTAAGGGAAAGAAGTGGAATGTTATGCAATGGCCAAGTCAATCACCTGACCTGAATCCGATTGAGCATACATTTCACTTGCTGAAGACAAAACTGAAGGGAAAATGCCTCAAGAACAAGCAGGAACTGAAGACAGTTGCAGTAGAGGCCTGGCAGCGCATCACCAGGGATCAAACCCAGTGTCTGGTGATATCTATGCATTCCAGACTTCAGGCTGTAATTGACTGCAAAGGATTTGCAACCAAGGATTTGCAACCAAGTATTAAAAAGTGAAAGTTCGATGGATGATTGTTAATCTGTCCCATTACTTTTGGTCCCTTAAAAAGTGGGAGGCACATATACAAACTGTTGTAATTCCTACACCAGTCACCTGATTTGGATGTAAATACCCTCAAATTAAAGCTGAAAGTCTGCAATTAAAGCACATCTTGTTCGTTTCATTTCAAATCCATTGTGGTGGTGTATAGAGCCAAAAAAATTAGAATTGTGTCGATGTACCAATATTTATGGACCTGACTGTAACTCTTCCATGTAGTTCTTAAAGAACTCCACCGGAAAACCGTCTGGTCCTGGTGTTTTCCCAGTCTGGAGAGATGAACTGGTCTGGTCTGAACCTCTTTAAGGGTGTTCGGGGAATCCAAGTGGGCTCTATATTCGTCAGTCAGGACCAGGAAGTCAACAGAGGTTAAGTACGTGTCTAGGTCGTCCTTGGTGTAATTAACTTTTGAGGTATAAAGTAGAGGTCTTTATACGATGGACATTCATGGCCGGAGACTGTTCATGTGCTAGTCAGGCCAAAAGCCTCCCCATGCATTCACCCTGTTCAAAGATTCTCTGCGATTGCTGTAGCAGTTTTTTGATCAGGGAGGTACACAGAAGAAGAACCCCAGCCGTTGCTGCCTGTAATTTACTGTAGTCCTGCGGGTCTTTAGTCAGAACATATTGTTGCTCAAAGCTAGAAGCTTTCACCTCAGCTTCACCCAGTTCCACCCTTACTCTCCTACGCACCTGACCTATCAAAAGTTGGTACTGTCCTCTACTAAAAGCCTTAAAGGCATCCCGAACAACTACCTCAGCAGTGGTGCCAGGGTTAAGGCCCCAATATGTGAGCAACTGCGACCGGAACACATTATCTACCTCCGGGTCTGCAATCCAGTATCTGGATAGTCTCCACAGCTTATTCATATTTTGGGACAAAGAAATCTGCACTAGCACCGGTGCATGATCGGATATTCCTCTAGACAATATCTTGGCCTGTTGAATCCTGAAGAGGAGAGGACCCTCCGCGCAGGCCAGGTCTATGCGGGAAAAGGTTTTGTAAGTGGCAGAATGGCACGTATATTCTCTAAAGGTTGGATGTTTCCACCTCCAGACATCCTGAAGACCATAGGTAGTTAGGAATTGCCCAACATGGCAATTCCATAGGGAGGCCACTATCAGCAGAGAGTCTGTCCCGATCCAGGATCCGGAGGCATGTTAAAGTCACCCATAATCAGAATATTATCCGTAGCACAATTAGCCACCATCTTAATTATCCTATGAAGCAGTTCAGTTGAGGCTGGAGGTGGCAAATACACGCCCACCAGCACCAACTCCAGGCCATCAATCACCGCATGTACCAACACATACCGCCCATCTGGGTCAAGGTCCAACTGTAACAATTGAAAGGGTAAGGACTTTCGAACTAGGATACTCACGCCCCTGGCAAAATTAGAGAAGCTTGAGTGGTAATGAAGCTCTATCCAGGGTTTTTTAAGGCTAAGTGTTTTACTACCCAGCAGGTGGGTTTCTTGAAGGATACATACAGTATATGAGGATTATAATCCTTCAAGAAACGGAATACCAGGGACCGCTTAACAGGAGAATTGAGCACTCGTGTGTTCCATGATACATTAAAGTGAGCCATAGCAGCAAGAGAGAAGAATTATTGCCTAGGAAATCAGTGTACTTACATATCCAGATGGAGCGGCAGTGCCCGGCCCTGAATCCTAGTAATACATTGTACATAAGTCCTCTGAAATGTGCATTTTCAAATAAAACAGCAAGAACAGATAACACAAAATTCCCACTCCCCAAAAACATATACACTCTCTCCCCACCCCGCCAACCCCCTTAAAACTGAGGGAGTCCAAAAACCCCATACTGTTCATTGTGAAAGTTCACCCCTTGGGGGCAGTGTGTCCAAGAGGCAAAGGGTCTGTTGCCAACTGAGAAAAAAACTAAAATAAATTAGAACAAAAAGGGCAGTATTCTGCATAAAGGCACATCCGGTGATTCAAATAAGGTGCAGGTCACCCAGCAGTACTTGGGGTACAAGGCTTGTAGAAACAGTAAACGTTACAAACAAAGCAGGTAACAGTGTGTCCGAGTGTCTCAGTTTTCACAGGATTCTTTCAAGATATGAAGGGAGGGGGTTTCCCATAAGAAGGGGAAGATCAGTACCCAAAGGTGAGAGGTACAGGAACCATAGTGGGACCCCCCATCAAAAGACCCCCAATTAGCACCCCTCTGGGCACAAAAGGCACATTGAGCGTTACCTCATGACGAAAATAGATCCCTAAGCTGGTAGAGAGACAGGCAGAAGACATCCCGGCATTGGTGAACACTGATTTCCAGGAGAATGACCAGGAGTGGTCAGGCTCTGTGAATGGTATCTAGCCAATTAGCTGCTTCCTCCGGCGAGGTGAGGAACCGCACTTGACCACCATCTTCGACCCTGAGTCTTTCCGGTAACAGCATACTATATTTTATGTTCTTTCTCTCAGCCGAGAGCGAACATTATCAAAGGTCTTCCTAAGGTACTGGGTCTCACCAGAATAATCTGGGAATTCCATGAGTTTAGCATTTTCGTATCTCAGTTCTCCAGAGGTCCTGGCTTCCCTGAGCGCCAAATCATGGTCACAAAAATTCAGCAACTTGAAAATAAAGGTATGAGGAGATGCTCCAGGGGGACCCTTATTGGGCGGAATACAATGAGCACACTCCACCGCAAACTGGGAGGAAAATTGAGCATTAGATAGGAGCTGTCGCAGAAGATTCTCCATGAAGGCTGTAGGGTTAGGACCCTCTGACCCCTCAGGTAAGCCCAGGATGCACAGATTATTACAGTGATTTTGATTTCATCATCTTCTGCACGGGATTCCAAATGCTTCACCCTGACCTTTAGGGTATGCAGGTCTGTCGAGTGATCTTGCTGCACATCTTCCTTAGCCAAGATCCGCTGCTCCGCCTCCGTCAGGCAGTCCCTGAAGGTATCCATAGCCCTGCAGATATAGCTGAGCTCCAAATAAACATGATCCATCTTTTACTGTGGCCATGGGTGTCCGCAAATAGGGGCAAGGCAGGGCAATTGCCCCCCCTCCCAGGAATCATTGGGTGTTGTTGGCTGCTTGCAGACTGTGTGTGAAATGTCCGCCGCGGCCGCCGCAGACTTTTTTCCCTTTGTCTGTTTCTCTGAGCTCTCCCTCTGATCACCCCCGCGCTGTGGCAGCAGAGGTGTTGCTAGGGGAGTGCGGGGCGGGGGGTGCGGTCTGCACCCGGGTGACACCCGCCAGAGGGGTGACACCCGTGGGTAGCGGCACGCTGGCAACACTAACACTACCCACTGCCCTACACTAATCTGCTCCTCTCAGATCTCTTGTGTCCCTCAGCAGAGTGGACTGAAGCCGCCGCCTCCTCCTCCTCCCACATACACACAGGAGGAGGAGACCGAGGGACACCGCTGTGTGTATCCATCTGAACTGAGGTCTGTACACTTTACTATCTATGTGTAGTCTAGATGGACATGGGGGGGCACTATGGGAGGGCAGAGGGGGTGTCTATACTGATGGGGGGTCTGCACCAAGGGGGAGGGGGTGTCTTTACTTAGGGGGGTCTGCACTGAGAGAGAGGGGGTGTCTATACTGAGGGGGGTCTGCACTGAGGGGGAGGGGGTGTTTATACTGAGGGGGGTCTGCATTGAGGGGGGTGTTTATACTAAGGGGGGTCTGCATTGAGGAGGTGTTTATACTGAGGGGGGTCTGCATTGAGGGGGGATGTTTATACTGAGGTGGTCTGCATTGAGGGGGGTGTTTATACTGAGGGGGTCTGCATTGAGGGGGGATGTTTATACTGAGGGGGGTCTGCATTGAGGGGGGATGTTTATACCGAGGGGGGTCTGCATTGAGGGGGGATGTTTATACTGAGGGGGGTCTGCATTGAGGGGGGTGTTTATACTGAGTGGGGTCTGCATTGAGGGGGGTGTTTATACTGAGGAGGGTCTGCATTGAGGGGGGTGTTTATACTGAGGGGGGTCTGCATTGAGGGCGGAGGACGCCTGAATTACAGCGGCTGGGGGTGTTTTTTAAGCACCTGATTAGAGCCATAGGCTCTAACAGGCGTCAAAAATGGTGACCTACAAGCGCCATGCTGAGCCCCTCCCCTTGATGACATTGTCGAAAAGGGACCGAGCATGGGTGTCCATAAAATTATGCCCCCCCCTGAAAAAAGTTCTGTAGACGCCCATGACTGTGGCATGACAGGCATTAATCATCTGCATCAGAGCCTGGTAAATCACAGAGCCCTCAGTCACAGAACCCTCCGCTGCAGAGCTCTTTCCCTCCATCTGCCATGCTGTGGGTAGTGATGGTGGAGGATCCCTTCACTTCCGGTTTCTTCTTGGAGCACTTGGAGCCTTTGTAGCCTTTGTATGGGCAAACTGGACCAGCACTACGACCCCTGCACGTACCCGCCAGACGCCTGGTGTGAAGGGGAGAAGAGAGAGGCAGTAAAGCTCAGTCCTGCACTGATCCGACTGCAGGATTCATAGACCGGTCAGTGGAGCTGTACAACTACACGTCCACTCCCTGCGCCAGCTTGGACACGCCCCACAGTGAACCATTTTTATTATTCTTTTCCATGATGACACAATTGACACCAGTCAATTATCACATGGATATGAGGTGATTAATATAGGTGCGCTATCTGCTCTACTTTACAGGTGCATCTTTATTATTTTTCCACTTTATTTGTAGTCTTGTGTAAAAGTATTCCCATAAGATGTTAAGTGTTAAAATAATAGAATGGAACAGTAACCTTTATTATATACTTTATGCTTATTTGGCTGTGTACCACTTGTTAGGTACCAACAGATCGACATGGACCGGACACCATGTGTGGTGCATTCCTTGCAACTTGTGATCCACATGGTGCAGAAGGAGGCAAGTGTGAAGAGAATACTGGATAATGCAAAATCAATAGTGAACCTCTTTCGCAAGTCTTCAATTTCAACACAGAAGCTATTGGAGCATTGTGGCCCTAATCTTTTAAATGACTGCCCCACATGCTGGTCAAGTACATTCAACATGATTGCAAGACTCCTCAAACTGAAAGTCTGTCTGCCAATTCGCAAACAACATGGGATGGGACAGCTTGTTCCCTAGTGAATAGCAAAAGCTCACATCACTGCATGACCTAATACTGCCTTTTGCAGAACATACTAAAACCCTCCAGAGTGACACCATGTCCATGTCCCTGGCTTTCCCTGGCCTCTTTGATCTACTCAGCCACCTTGAGAACTTTAAACAGAACTCTGGCTACCAAGACCTTGCCACAATTGCACAGAAGATGAAAGGGAGTGTGAACCGTTTTGCTTCATTCCTAGATCCAACTGATGAAATGTTCTCGCCACTTGCAGCAGCTGCTTGTTTTGTCACCCCCTACTGTCTGTGAAACCCTTGTTAATGTGGTGGATGAGAATATTCAGGAACTGCTTAAAAAGGTAGAGAAGTATGCCTTAAGAAAATCCACATTGCTCACACACACAAGCATAACATGAGGAATTGAAGATGATGTGAAACTATTGCAGGAAGTGGAAGAAACACCGCCACCGGCATCCACATCTAAGCTGCCACTTCCACATCCACATCTGAGCAAAACCTGCATTAACCACTTAATGTCCGCACTATAGCCGAAAGAGGGCTACAGTGTGGGCTTTCATTGCTGGGAGGGCATACATGGACATGCTTTGTGACTCTGTGCTCTGTGATCACCGAGCCCTTGGGACCGATCACGGCCCTTTACCACGTGATCAGCTGTCAGCCAATGACAGCTGATCATATGATGTAAACAGAAGCTGGTAATCGGCTTTTTTTCCCCCTAATGCTGACAGCACGAGGAGAAAAAAAATAAAGCCAATTGCCTGCTTCAGTAAAAGGGACATTGGTCCCACACAGTCACCACCAGTGCTGCTAATCAGTGCCCACCAGTGCTCCTAACCAGTGCCCACCAGTGCCACCTACCAGTGCCCATCAGTACTGCTAACCAGTGCCCACCAGTAGCACCTATTAGTGCTCACCAGTGCTGCCAATCAGGGCCCATCAGTGCCTCATCATCAGTGCCACAATATCAGTGCTGCCTATCAGTGCCACCTATCAGTGTCCATCAGTGCCACCTATCAGTGCCACCTATCAGTGCCACCTCTCAGTGCCTTCAGTGCCACCTATTAGTACCCTTCAGTGCACCTATCAGCGCAGCCTCATTAGTGTCTCCTGGTCAATGCCCATCAGTGGCACCTATCAGTGCCCATCAGTGCAGCCTATCAGTACTCATTAGTACAGCCTCATCAGCGCACATCAATGAAGGAGAAAAATTACTTGTTTGCTAAATTTTTTTACAAACTATGAAAGCTATGAAAACCCAAAAATGTTTTTTTTGGGTTTTTTATCGAAATTTTCAGTCTTTTTTTGTTTATTTAGCAAAAAATAAAAAAAACTGTGGTGATTAAATACCACCAAAAGAAAGCTCTATTTGTGTGAAAAAAATGATAAAAATGTCATATGGCAGTGTAGCATGACCACGCAAATGTCACTCAAAGAGTGACAGCGCTGAAAGCTGAAAATTGGTCTAGGCAGGAAGGGGGTAGATGTACTCCGTTAGCAAGTGGTTAAGGCAGGGAAAGCTCCTTGCACTGTCTATATACCCAGCAGTTATTCCCAACAAATGCAGGGTTAACAGCCATCCTCCTCCCTCCCTCTGAAGGCTTATATGCAAGTTATTGGCCATAAAAAGGGTATGGGGGCCCGGGTACTGCCCTGGGGGACAAGTATAAATGCAATTTTTTTTAAAAAAGACAGTTTCTACAGGAGCAGTCATTTTATTGATGCTGTGAAACAAAAACATTTAAAATTTCTTTAAACATAGTGCCTGGGGGGCCCCCTTAGTCTGCCTGTAAAGTGGCGCATCGGTACCATGTACAGAACCTGCTGCAGCAAAACTGCCATTTATAAAAGAAAAGAAATGACATTTAAATTGCCAGTCATACAAAAATGTTAAAAACATGGTGTGGGGTTCCCCTTAAAATCCATACCAGACCCAAAGGGCCTGCCAGCATTTTTTTTTAAAACGGCGTGGGGTCCCCAGCAAAATGAGGGGTCCCCCAAAATCCATACCAGACCCTTATCCGAACATGCAACCCAGCAGGTCAGGAAAGGGGGGGGGAGATGAGCGAGCTCCCTCCCCTTCTAAACCCTACCAGGCCACATGCCCTCAACATGGGGGGGTGGGATCTAGGGGCCCCCTTGTTAAAGGGGGCTTCCAGATTCCGATAAGCCCCCTGCACGCAGACATCCACTACCACCGCCCAGGGTTGTTGGGAAGAGGCCCTTGTCCCTAACAACATGGGGACAAGGTGCTTTGGGGTGGGGTGGGGGGGGGAAGAGCCCTACCTGCCCCAAAGAATCCCCCCATATTGAGAGCATGTGGCCTGGTATGGTTCAGGAGAGGGGCGCTCGCTTGCCCCCCCCCTTCCTGACCTGCTGAGCTGAATGCTCAGATAAGGGTCTGGTATAGATTTTGGGGGGACCCCACGCCGCTTTTTTAAAAATGTTGGCATGGGGTTCCCCTTAAAATCCATACCAGACCCGAAAGGCCTGGTATGGATTTGGGGGACCTCCATGCTGGGTTTTTTTTCACTTTTTTCTATTGCCGGGAATGTTTTTTTTTCATTTAGCTGTTAGCAGGGAAGCCAGTTGACAGCTGATGACTCATCCATTATTAAGGATGCAGCAGCCTGCTTCCTGGCCCGCCCCTTAACAACCAGCTATGCATTATGCAGCGTGCAGTGAATTGAAGGGCGCTTGGCGGGCGAACATACCGCCGAACGCCCCGCAAATTTGGGTGTTCGCCGAATCGGCGAACAGGTAGTGTTCAGCCTGAACTTTTGCTCAGGCTCTAACTGTTTGCCCAACTCTACTGCTAAGCTCTCCTGCAATGTATGCCATGCCTGGCACGAGAATGACATAGAAGACAGAGTAGATTGTTCTTAACTTGGACTTAGGAGCTGGATCTGCTACACTTTCTTAGTTTAGAAGAGTTTAGACATTCTTTGTTAATCCCCACCAAAGGCTGTTAGGCTGGATTCACACCTATGCAGTTTTAGTGCTTTTTGCATTTTGCAGATTTGCACTACAGATCTTGTTCCATAGGAAACCATGTTAAATGGACTGTAGTGCAAATCTGCAAAATGCAAAAAGCACTAAAACTGCATAGGTGTGAATCCAGCCTTAAAGCTGGGAACTAATCACCCACTAGCCTATTCCTTATTTCTAAGTAGGAGTGTAGAAAACATTAGTAGAGGTCGATTCTGGCAATTTGGCACGTATGACATCTGTATTATTCTGTATTATTTTCTGTGCCACCTACAAACCTACACATTTACAGTTTTTTTTCCAGGCAAGGAATACATTGCCTCAGAGAGCTTGAAACTGTTCTTCTGAATGTATTGGTGGTTTCAGCTGAAACAGAAGCTGTGGATATGACATTTTGATTGGTATTTTATAATTCTATACTATTTTATTAATTAAATGTGGTGAACTGTGAGTGTTTCAATATCTGTTTTGTTGGTAGTTAACTTTATAGTTAAGGAACTTACAGGAAGGATAGAACTTAAGGAATGGTGCCTTAAAACAATAGCAGGAATGTTAGGGGAGGGATCATATAGCATAATGTATACTCTGTGCTTGTGGCAAACAGTACTGACATTTTTAACACTTTGCATGAACATATTCAAAAAACGGGTTTTACCATTATTATTTAGTCAGATTTTTTGGAATACGTTACATATATCTGTGTTTTTCAATGTTTTTCCAGTCAAGGAATCCTTTAAAATGATCTCAGCGTACCCTAGTCTTAAATGTATGTAGCACTAATGCCGCGTACACACGGTCGGACTTTGCCCGGCGGACTTTTCGACGTACTTTACGGAGGACTTTCTGAATGAACGGACTTGCCTACACACAGTCCACCAAAGTCTGTCGAATTCGTACATGATGACGTACGACCGGACTAAAACAAGGAAGTTCATAGCCAGTAGCCAATAGCTGCCCTAGCGTGGCTTTTTGTCCGTCGAACTAGCATACAGACGAGCGGACTTTTCGACCGGACTCGATTTCGACTGATTAATTTAAAACATGTTTCAAATCTAAGTCCGTCCAACTTTTGAGAAAACAAAGTCCGCTGGAGCCCACACACGATCGAATTGTCTGACGAAATCCAGTCCGCCGGGCAAAGTCTGCCGTAAAGTCCGCTCGTGTGTACGCGGCATTACTCTCGGTGGAGCTGCTGGGTTAAGCGGGCTGTTACCTTCACTCTCGATACCTCTGTTTCACCGGCACCGGGTCTAGGGTCCCGTTGAGTTTACCTCTGGATGATATAAGCACCAACACTTGAGTACGTTTTCAATGCTTTATTGAACCAAGTAACAAAGGAAGTAGCAGGAAAGAGGCAGGAGGAAAACTGCAGGGAAGCTCAAATACCTTTCTTTAGGTTTCTTTAGAACATCCTTTAAAGTTGACTACTGTAATTGAATGCAATCCCCTTTTTGTGGGACCCGATCTTTGCTCTCCTGGATAGGCCTCTCTCACTTGCCTAGCAGCCAGTACGTAGCACGAACAAAAATCTCTGCCACAGACTTGCTTGAAATAAACCCGTACGATCCTCTGCCACAGGATGTATTGGTTCACGATAAATTTCAGACACAGTACTTGGACCTTTAAGCCAACCCGGCAGTACCATGCAGTAAGACTACTTCAGGATACGCCCCCCAACCGAGCCACCAGGCCCCCCTTCAGACCAGCACCCCGCACAATCCCTCCACCAGGGGTCCTCCCCTGGGATCTCCTCGGTTGTTCAGCTTCTTCACTCTGGATAGACAGCTCAGGACCATTCCTCGGCTGCTGTGGTAGGCCCCAGACAGGCTTCTGGGCCCACCCACGCGCCGCAGCGACACGGGCCTCTGGAACGGAGGGCCGCAAGGTGGTACTTTAACACATATCTGTCAGCTGCTGGGAGTCTGTATAAATACTTTGGGACACAGAACTGTTGGGTCTTTCCCTTCAGGAGAGGAACACAGTCTGAAGGGCTTGCTGTCCTCTGGGCAGAGCTGCCGTTTGCTTGCTGTTTGTGAGGCCCAATTGGGTGACCTCAGGGCCTGGATGCTAATGCTGTAGATATCTGACTGACTGAGGGGCTGTCATCTGAATATGTAGTCTTAATGCACATATGAAAAGGAACCTGGAAGGTGGGAACCAAATTTCCTTTGACATTTGTGAGTCCAGACTGCTGTGAGAGATCTTAGAGACTTTTGGGCTACTGCTGCCCCTCTGGTGCTAGAAAGTCAGCCGTGTGTTTGCCTAAAGGGGACATCAGCTGGCGTCCTGAAGAGATCAGTCTATCTGGTTCTTTGTGAAGGGACTCTGCTCTGATTGCTCCAAAGAAAGAAGCTTTTGCTCTTTTAACTGCTTCTACTACATAGCCAAGTCCATAGTTTGCTCCTGCAACGACTTCTGCTTCAGCTCTACAGAAGGAAATTTACTGTCGTCAACCCGTATATAGTTTTTCTTGGAGGACCCACGCTGTGACAGACTCACCCGGGATAGAGGCTTTTGGAGGGGACTGAATGCAAGCCTCTTGCCGACCGATTATGGGCCTTGGCATTTGGGGGAACGGTGCTCTTTGTGAGCTGTATGCCTGGGGACCCTTGAGGTGGTATTACTGTGGATTCGGGTCCTGGTCCCCCAGGACACACAGACTCTGGGGACCCTGTGTATGCCATATGGGAAATGATGACTTGGAGGGTATGTCTTGGATTGCATAAAATAGGACAGTAATATTTATCCCCAATATCTCCCAGGATATATATGTAAAGACTATTATTGGTTTGTTTGATTCTGAACTCAACATGTTAATTGAGTGAGCTGATCACATTGGCCTCCAGGACTGGCTAGGAGATGAACAGTCTACTCCTACTATAGTTTGTTGATGACTAGGCTGAGCAGGGGGATTCCTCCAGCAGCCCCCTGCTGATAAGACTGATTCATACTGTTGGGACACATACTGTGAGGAGATGCTGGTGTCATCAACTCCAACTACCTTTCTTGTTGTCTGCTATAATGTGTTTAATGTAAATGAGTCTAGCCTGGCTTACCACAGGTTCTAAGGGTATTCCACACATTGTTGTTTGTTCTAATTAACCCTGTGTTGATGTTTATGGTAATGTGTATTGAATAGTCACCTAGTCTGGGTAAATGATTTAGTAAACTAGCTCATGTTAATTAGGTTACAGTTGTATTGTTAGAGGAGGTTCCAACGGCATATAAAGTCTTGTAATTTTGATTCTAAATAAAAACATGTTAGCAGTGAAACAAGTGTTGCCTTGTTTTGTGCTTGGGAGCGGTTGGAATAGCTGATATCTGTGTCCAGACTGGGAGGAAGTGGTATACTGACGGAAGCACTCAAGCGGAGTGTGGGACGTTCCCTTACACACGCTATTTCCTCAACCCTAAATAAAAAACACCAAAAAGAAAACCCCATAGACTTGTTATTGAGCCAAAAAGTGACTGTGATTGTGCGTGCCTGGCTGTGGGGCTGTTTGGTCCCATAAATAATACTTTGAGTGCATGTAGGTCTGCAGGTGCATGTAGGTCTGCGGTTGCACATAGGTCTGTGAGTGCATGTAGGTCTGCGAGTGCCTGTGTTTTGTCTTGTTGAGTACCTGTGTGTTGTCTTGTTGAGTATTAGTGTCAGGAAGCTAATTTTTAGGTAATTTGGACAGGCTATAATCCCCAAGCCTCATTAAATTTAATAGGTACGATGCCCAGCGGGTGTGGAGAGGCGACTCGTTGTACATCTTGCGCCATGTATGCATTCCTTGATCATTCAATCGAGGGTGAATACTGCTGTGCAAAATGTAAGCACATCGTTTCCCTTGAAGCCCAGGTTCTGAATTTGGGGAAGCAGATGTCAGCACTGAGAAGTCCCTCCATACTAAAGGAGAGCCAGGAACGTACACGGCAGGTGCCGGCAGGGGCCAGCATAATGGCGGGTGGAGACAAAGAGGTGCAGGCACTAGGAGAGAGTAGATGGGTGACAGGAACGGTAGAGGGGGAAGTGCCAGGGAGGCTGATCCAGGGCTGGAGCATCCCAATAAGTACGTTCCATTGAGTGACATTGGTGAAACCAGTAAGGGACCAGCACTGCTGGAGCTAAGGGACTCTCCTAGCTGCCGGAGGAAGAACTCCTCCAGTGAGAGTGGGGGGGAAGCGAAGGGAAAGGAAAGACAGATTCTGGTGGTAGGGGACTCAATTCTTAGAAGGACAGAGAGGGCAATCTGTAATAAAGACCTGAAGCACCAAACTGTATGTTGTCTACCGGACCCTCGGGTTCGGCACATCTTGGATCTGGTGGACAGATTACTAGGAGGGGCTGGGAAAAACCCAGCTGTCATGGTGCACATTGACACCAATGACAAAGTCAGAGGCAGATGGAGTGTCCTAAAGAACGATTTTAGGGACTTGGGAGCTAAATTGAGGAAAAGGACCTCCAAGGTAGTATTCTCAGGAATACTACCGGTACATCTAGCAACACCAGAAAGGCAGGGAGATTAGGGAAGTAAACAAGTGGCTGAAGAGCTGGTGTAGTATGAAAGGGTTTGGGTTCATGAAGGACTAGGCCAACTTCTCAGTCGATAACCAGTACTATAGAAGGGATGGACTACACCTAAATAAGGAGGGTGCAGATCAGTTGGGAATGAAGATGGCCAAAAAGTTAAAGGGGTTTTTAAACTAGGCAATGGGGGGGAAGGTCCAGAGGTAGAGATAGTCTGCATTGAACATATTCCAGAGGGTAGTATTGGGGGCATTATTGGTAGGTTAACTAAAGCACATAAAATCAAGGTAAGTATAGTAGCAAGTCCTAGTTGCAATCTCAGAACACCCAATAAGAGGATAATGTGTGACCGGTCTAAACTACGTGGCATGATCACCAATGCAAGGAGCCTGGAGGACAAGATGGGTGAACTAGAGATACTGTTGTAAGAGGAGGATTTGGATTTTGTGGGAATTTCAGAGACCTGGTTCAACAGCTCTCATGATTGGCTGGCAACCATTGCATAGATAGAGAGGGTAAAAAAGGGGGAGGGGTATGCCTATATATCAAGAATAATGTACAAGTGAATATGAGAGATGACATCACTAAGGGAGCTAGGGAGTAGGTGGAATCCTTATGGGTAGAGCTCCAAAGGGATGAAGCTAAGGGGGAAATAATACTGGGAGTATGCTATAGGCACCCTAACCAGAGGGAGGAAGGGGAGACAAATCTCTTGTCACAATTTGGATTAGGAGCAAGGTTGGGAAGTGTTACCATAATGGGGGATTATAATTATCCAGATATAGACTGGGCGGAGTGAACCACGCATTCATCTAAGGCTCGCCAGTTCCTAAATGTTTTGCAGGACAATTTTATGGGTCAGATGGTAGACACATCAACTAGAAATAAAGCGTTACTGGATCTACTGATTACCAACAATACAGACCTGATCACGGATGTGGAAATACGGGGCAATTTAGGTAACAGCGATCACAGTTCTATTGGCTTCAGCATAAATCACACAAATAGGAAACATAAGGGGAATACAAAGACACTGAATTTCAAAAGAGCCAACTTCCCTAAAGGACAAACCTTGCTAGAAGTAATAAATTGGGATAAAATCTTAGGTACAAAGAACCTGGAGGAGAGATGGGTTTGCTTTAAGAGCATATTAAATAAGGGCATTAGATAATGCATCTGATTGGGTAATAAATTTAAAAGAGTGAACAAGAGTCCTGGATGGCTTAACTCCAATGTAAAAATGCATATAAAAGCAAAAGAGGAGGCCTTTAGAAAATACAAGGTTGAGGGATCATCATCAGCATTCAGACTTTATAAAGAATGCAACAAGAAATGTAAGGGTGCAATAAGGACGGCTAAGATAGAACATGAAAGACACATAGCGGAGGAGAGCAAAAAAAATCCCAAGAAATTCTTTAAGTATGTAAACAGTAAAAAAGGGAGGACAGACCATATTGGCCCCATAAAGAATGAGGAAGGACATCTGGTTACAAAGGATGGGGAGATGGCGAAGGTATTGAATTTATTCTTCACCTCAGTCTTTACGAGAGAATCGGGGGGTTTCAGTAACTAAAACTGCAGTGTTTATCCTCATGACACATCACAGGAAGCACCTCCATGGTTATCAGAGGACAGAATAAAAATTAGACTTGGGAAACTTAACATTAACAAATCACTGGGACCAGATGGCTTGCACCCGAGGGTACTTAGGGAACTAAGCCAGACCATTGTTTTTCATTTTCACTGACAGTCTACTAATTGGAATGGTACCAGCTGATTGGAGACAAGCCAATGTAGCACCAATATTTAACCACTTCCCGCCCGGCCTATAACAGAATGACGGCCGGGAAGTGGTTCTGTTATCCTGGCTGGGCATCATATGACGTCCAGCAGGATAAAATGCCGGAACGCACCCGCGGGGGCATGCAGCGCGGCTATCGCGAGTGCAGTGTGTCAGTCTGACACGCCGCATCTCCGATTGTGATAAGAAGCCTCTGACAGAGGTTTCTTACCACGTGATCAGCTGTGACCAATGACAGCTGATCATTGCGAGAACCAGGAAGTGCTGGTAAACAGCATTCCTCGGTTCGCTCTGACAGGGAGAGCTGATCGGTGGCTCTCCCCGTCAGAGAGGGAGGGTCTGTGCTGTGCACATTGATTATCAGCACAGCCCCATCAGATGTGCCAATCAGCTGCCAATCAGTGCCCAGCAGTGCCCCAATAATAAAGTATGTCAGTGCCCACCACAGTGCCAATCAGTGCCTATCACAGTGCCAATCAGAGCCCACCACAGTGACAATCAGTGTCCATCATAGTGCCAATCAGTGCCCAGCATTAATACCTGTCAGTACCTGCCCAATCAGTGCTGCCCATCAGTGCCATCTATTAGTGTCCATCAATGCCACCTGTCAGTGCCAATCAGTGCTGCCTATCAGTGCCAATCAGTGCCGGCGGTCAGTGCCCATCAATGCTGATTGTCAGTGCCCATCAGTGCCGCTTGTCAGTGCCCACCAGTGCCGCCTGTCAGTGCCCATCAGTGCCCCAAATCAGTGCCACCTATCGGTGCCCATCAATGCTGCATATCAGTGCCGCCTATCAGTGCCCATCAATTCTACATATCAGTGCCACCTTATCAGTGCCAACTCATCAGCATCCATCGGTGCCGCCTCATCAGTGCCCATCAGTGCCCGTCAGTGAAGAAGAAAACAAAATTTTATAACAGAAACAAAGAAAAACTTTTTTTTTCAAAAAATGTCGGTCTTTTTAAGTTTGTTTAGCAAAAAATAAAAACCACAGAGGTGATCAAATACCACCAAAAGAAAGCTCCATTTGTGGGAAGAAAATGATAAAAATTTTGGGTAAAGTGTTGTATGACCGCGCAATTGTCATTCAAAGTGCGACAGCACTGAAAGCTCAAAATTGTCCTGGGCAGGAAGGGGCGAAAGTGCCTGGTATTGAAGTGGTTAAAAAGGGTCCAAAATACATCCATGGAAATTACAGATCAGTTAGCCTAACATCAATAGTATGTAAACTCTTGGAAGGGGTGATAAGGGACTATATACTATATTTTAGTAATGAGAATGGTATCATTAGCAGTAATCAGCATGGATTCATGAATAATCGTTCTTGCCAAACCAATCTATTAACCTTCTATGAGGAGGTGAGTTGCCATCTAGATAAAGGAAGGCCCGTAGACGTGGTGTATCTGAATTTTGCAAAAGCATTCGACAAAGTTCCCCATAATTGTTTACTGTACAAAATAAGGTCCGTTGGCATGGACCATAGGGGAGTACATGGATTGAAAACTGTCTAAAAGGTTGAGTTCAGAGGGTGGTGATAAATGGGGAGTACTCGGAATGGTCAGGGGTGGGTAGTGGGGTCCCCCAGGGTTCTGTGCTGGGACCAATCCTGTTTAATTTGTTCATAAACGACCTGGAGGATGGGGTAAACAGTTCAATCTCTGTATTTGCGGACGATACTAAGCTAAGCAGGGCAATAATTTTTCCGCAGGATGTGGAAACCTTGCAAAAGATCTGAACAAATTAATGGGGTGGGCAACTACATAGCAAATGAGGTACAATGTAGAAAAATGTAAAATAATGCATTTGGGTGGCAAAAATATGAATGCAATCTATACACTGGGGGTAGAACCTCTGGGGGAATCTAGGATGGAATAGGACCTGGGAGTCCTAGTAGATGCTAGGCACAGCAATGGCATGCCATGCCAAGCTGCAGCTAACAAAGCAAACAGAATATTGGCATGCATTAAAAAGGGGATTAATTCCAGAGATAAAATGATAATTCTCCCACTCTACAAGACTCTGGTCCGGCCGCACCTAGAGTATGCTGTCCAGTTCTGGGCAACAGTCCTCAGGAAGGATGTACCAGAAATGGAGCAAGTACAAAGAAGGGCAACAAAGCTAATAAAAGGTCTGGAGGATATTAGTTATGAGGAAAGGTTGCGAGCACTGATCTTATTCTCTCTGCAGAAGAGACACTTCTCAGGGGATATGATTTCAATATACAAATACCATACTGGTGAACCCACAATAGGGATAAAACTTTTTCAGGGAAGGGAGTTTAACAAGACTCGTGGCCACACATTAAAATTAGAAGAAAAGAGGTTTAACCTTAAACTACGTAGAGGGTTCTTTACTGTAAGAGCAGCAAGGCTGTGGAATTCCCTTCCACAGGTGGTGCTCTCACCGGGGGGGGGGGGGGGTATCAATAGTTTCAAGAAACTATTCAATAAGCACCTGAATGACCGCAACATACAGGGATATAAAATGTAATACTGACATATAATCACACACATAGGTTAGACTTGATAGACTTGTGTCTTTTTTGGACCTCACCTACTATGTAACTATGTAACCACCTCTCTACTACCCCTGTCTGTGTTTAACCCCCCCTACCACCCCTGCCTGTGTCTAAAACCTCCCCTCCCCTCACCACCGCCGCTGCCGCCTCTGTCTGAACCCCACCACCACTGTTGCATGTAAATCTGGTTTCCTAATAAATTACATTTTAGTTTTGTCATGATATAAAATAATGAATGTGGGGGCCTTCTGGTAGGCCCTGTAAGCTAGTCCTACTGACCTGGAAAATACCTACTACTGGAGAATGATTTAAGAAGGTATTTCCAGGTTACATGAGATGTGTTGTATAACCGGTTTAAATATGTTTCCCAAATGGATGGGTCCAGATATGGAACCCTTTACGTCTGCTTTGCGCTCTAAGCTGATGAAGTCTGCACCATTTAATCTCAGGGCTCCTTTAATGTCCTTGCTGGGAGGCCTGGGATTAAACAGCAAGATTCATGAAGCCACTACCCTTTTAAGCCAGTTGGGGAAGCTAGAGGAGACTAAAACAAAACCTGTCAGAGCAGTAGATAAGGTCAAGGTCAGACAGGAAGAATACAAGCAGAAAAGAGCAGAGAAGAAAGCGAATGGGGTAGAGATGATAGGAGGTGAAGAGAAAACTAGGCTAGTTATCGCTAGGAAAGAAATGTGGGTGGACCTATTAAAGGCAAGAATACCTAAAGATGAGATAGATGGGATTTCTACCGCAGAAATGCTGAAGAGGTGGAAACATTTAGTGGGGAAAACTATCAGGGTTAGGAACACTACTCCTAGTGAAGATAACATCAGCCTAGACTTAGAGAAAACAGAACAGACCCCTCCTGTTAGCCCCAAACCAATCTCCAAAAGTGAACATGAACCCAAACCCAAATCTCTTTATCCTGGGGAGGAGTTTGATAGAATCAGAAAAGGGGATTGGGAGGTTCCTTATCCTTTATGAAGGGAAGGTGAGTCTCCTGTAATAGCAGTGAGAGCAGTAATAGCAGGAGACTGACGCCCATATGCACCTATGGCATTACGGTGGGGGAAGTCATCTTCTCCTACACATCTGATGGCTTTAGTCAATACTGGAGCTGAAGTTACACTTTTGCAATTAATTCCTTTACATCACAAAGGAGAATTGATTTATGTAGAAGGTTTGGGAGGGCAAACTACGCCAGCAGTTAGGATATGGGTGAAATTGGCTGTTGGCAAGGGATCAGGATTTATGACAAATGTTTTGATATCGGAGTTACCTGAAAATATTCTTGGGATGGATGTACTTCAAGGTCAGTCAATTCAGACTGAAAGGGGTACATTCACATTCGGGTATCCTGATAAAGCGTATCTGGTTAGGGCGGTGAAGGCTGTGGTTAGAGGTCATGCAAAATGGAAACCTGTCTACATTCCTCCACCAAAGAAGCCAGTCTGCCTCAAGCAGTACAGACTTCCTGGAGGCCATAATGAAATTGGGGAGACTATTCAAGAACTGTTGAAAGTATCCTTAGACCTGCAGTAAGTCCTTTTTTCGTCTCCGGTGTTCCCAGTAAAGAAACCTGATGGGACATACAAAATGACTGTGGATTACAGAGGTCTAAACAAAGTGGCACCACCATTGAAGTCAGCTGTACCGGATATGATCTCAATTGTTGAGAAAATTGCTAAAAAGGCAGGAGAATACCATGCTGTGATAGACCTGGCTAATGCTTTCTTTTCAATTTTGATACACCCAGAGTGTCAAGACCAGTTTGCTATAGTGTGGGATGGCTGCCAGAACACTTTCACTGTCCTTCTGCAAGGCTATTATTATTATTATTATACAGGATTTATATAGTTTACGCAGCGCTTTACAATATAAGGCTATCTTCATTCTCCAACGATTTGTCATGGACTTATTGCCCGAAATTTAAGTACCCTGAATTTTAAAGTCGCTGTGTTTCACTACATTGATGACATCATGATCTCTGGGACAAAAGAAGATGTAACTGAAGCACTGCACCTGCTGATTAGGGATGGGCTTTTTTGTTTGCCCGTTCGCCGAATAGCGAACAATTTGGGGTGTTCGCGGCAAATTCAAAAGCCGCGGAACACCCTTTAAAAGTCTATGGGAGAAATCAAAAGTGATAATTTTAAAGGTTAATATGCAAGTTATTGTCATAAAAAGTGCTTTGGGACCTGGGTCCTGCCCCCAGGGGACATGTATCAATGCAAAACAAAGTTTTAAAAACTGCCGTTTTTTTGAGAGCAGTGATTTTAATAATGCTTAAAGTGAAACAATAAAAGTGTAATATTCCTTTAAATTTCGTACCTGGGGGGTGTCTATAGTATGCCTGTAAAGTGGCGCATGTTTCCCATGTTTAGAACAGTCTGAGAGCAAAATGACATTTCTAAAGAAAAAAAGTCATTTAAAACTACTTGCGGCTATAATGAATTGTCGGTCCCGGCAATACACATAAAAGTAATTGAAAAGAACGGCATGAGATTCCCCCACAGGGGAACCCCGAACCAAAATTTAAAAAAAAAATGTGTGGGGGTCCCCCCAAATTCCATACCAGGCCCTTCAGGTCTGGTATGAATATTAAGGGGAACCCCACGCCAAAATTTTTTAAAAAATGGCGTGGGGGTCCCCCCAAAAATCCATACCAGACCCTTTATCCGAGCACGCAACCTGGTCGGTCCCGGCAATACACATAAAGGTCATTGAAAAAAACGGCATGGGATTCCCCCACAGGGGAACCCCGAACCAAAATTTTAAAAAAATGTCTGGGGGTCCCCCCAAATTCCATACCAGGCCCTTCAGGTCTGGTATGGATATTAAGGGGAACCCCATGCCAAAATTTAAGAAAAAAATGGAGTGGGTGTCCCCCTAAAAATTCATACCAGACCTGAAAATGAATTTAAAGGGGAACCCCGCACCAAAATTTTTTAAAAAATGGTGTGGGGCCCCCCCAAAAATCCATACCAGACCCTTATCCCAGCACACAACCTGGCAGGCCGCAGGAAAAGAGGGGGGCGAGAGAGCGCCCCCCCTCCTGAATCGTACCAGGCCACTTAACATTGGGAGGGTGTTTTGGGGTAGCCTCCCAAAGCACCTTGTCCCCATGTTGATGGGGAGAAGGGCCTCATCCCCACAACCCATGGTTGTGGGGGTCTGCGGGCAGGGGGCTTATCGGAATCTGGAAGCCCCCTTTAACAAGGGGACCCCCAGATCCCGGCCCCCCTGTGTGAATTGGTAATGGGGTACAAATGTACCCCTACCATTTCACAAAAAAAGTGGAAGTCCCCGTGCGTTAGAGGGGGGCGGGGTCACCGGGTGGCCTCACCCTCCGTTATATTAGAGCTGTCACAAGAACAGAAGCATCACACAGCGGGAGACTCCCATTGAGGCGGATCATCCGGAGGAAGATGCTGAAGGAGAAGACTGGAGGATGAAGCAGAGGAAGATAGAGGAAGAAGCGGGGGAAGAACAAGATGGAGGAAGAAGAAGAAAACCGAAGGAAGACCAGGAGAAGATGGTAGAAGAAGCAGGGAAAGAAGACATTAATTAAGGAATTGTCAAAAACCGGCTACAGGGGGTCCCCGGGTTACAAACAAGTTAGGGACTGTAGGTTTGTTCTTAAGTTGAATCTGTTTGTAAGTCGGAACAGGTACATTTTTTAAGTGTAGCTCCAGCCAAAAAAACAATTTTTTAACTTTTTGGATAGCATAGGGAAGGGTTAACACCCCTGTAACATTTGTTTTGCTGTTTCTGCCCCTGTTCAGAAGATTTCACCTCACTTTCTGTCCCAATGACAATTGGATTTTGAAAATTTTGGGTTGTTGTGGAAACAAGGATTGGTGATAAAGCATCAGTGGAGGTACCTTTTCCCCATAATAGCTCTTACAGGAGTGAATTTCCCTTCCTAGGGGTAGATTTCCTCTCACTTCCTGTTGTCTTCCTCCGTTTGTAAGTAGGAGTCGTTTGTAAGTCAGATGTTTGTAACTAGGGGACCCCCTGTATTGTCTTTTTTAACATTTTTGACACTTTTTTTGTGAAATGGTATTGGTACATTCGTACCCCATTACCAATTCACACGGGGGGCGGGATCTGGGGTCCCCTTGTTAAAGGAGGCTTCCAGATTCCGATAAGCCCCCTGCCCGCAGACCCCCACAACCACTGGGCAAGGGTTGTGGGGATTGTCCCCATCAACATAGGGACAAGGTGCTTTGGGGGGCTACCCCAAAGCACCCTCCCTATGTTGAGGGCATGTGGCCTGGTACGGTTCAGGAGGGGGAGGCGCTCTCTCGCCCCTCCTCTTTTCCTGCGGCCTGCCAGGTTGCGTGCTCAGATAAGGGCCTGGTATGGATGTTTGGGAAGACCCCCACGCCATTTTCTGGTCTGGTATGGATTTTGAGGGGGATCCCCACAGCATTTTTTTTTAATTTTGGCGTGGGGTTCCCCTAATATCCATACCAGACCTGAAGGGCCTGGTATGGAATTTGGGGGGACCCCCACAATTTTTTATTTTTTTTTTACATTTTGGTTCGGAGTTCCCCTTAATATTCATACCGGACCCAAAGGGCCTGGTAATGGACTGTGGGGGAATCCCATGCCGTTTTTTTCAATGACTTTTATGTGTGTTGCAGAGACCCGACAATTCATTAATAGCCGCGAGTACTTTTAAATTAAAAGTACTCACGGCTATATGAATTGTCGGTCCCAGCAATACACATAAAAGTCATTGAAAAAAACGGCATGGGATCCCCCCACAGTCCATTACCAGGCCCTTTGGGTCTGGTATGAATATTAAGGGGAATCCCGAAACAAAATAAAAAAAAAAATCTGTGGGGGTCCCCCCAAATTCCATACCAGGCCCTTCAGGTCTGGTATGGATATTAGGGGAACCCCGCACCAAAATAAAAAAAAATGGTGTGGGGTCCCCCTCAAAGTCCATACCAGACCTGAAAATGGATTTTAAGGGGAACCCCACGCCAAAATTTAAAAGACAAATGGCATGGGGTCCCCCTAAAAATCCATACTAGACCCTTATCCAAGCACACAACCTGACAGGCCGCAGGAAAAGAGGGGGGGACGAGAGAGCGGCCCCCCTCCTGAACTGTACCAGGCCACATGCCCTCAAAATGGGGAGGATGTCCCCATGTTGATGGGGACAAGGGCCTCATCCCCACAGGCTTATCAGAATCTGGAAGGTCCCTTTAACAAGGGGACCCCCAGATTCCAGCCCCCCCCTGTGTGAATTGGTAATGGGGTACATATGTACCCCTACCATTTCACAAAAAAGTGTCAAAAATCTTAAAAAAGACAATAGACGGTTTTTGACAATTCCTTTATTATTGTCTTCTTCTTTCCCCGCTTCTTCTTCCAGCTTCTTCTGGTCTTCCTTCGGTGTTCTTCTTCCTCCATCTTGTTCTTCCCCCGATTCTTCCTCTATCTTCCTCTGCTTCTTCCTCCAAAGAGACATTGTCTAAAGTTACTAGTTCGTTTGAGTCTGAACCGATGCCCATCGGATCTATGGTGCGCAAATCGTCAAATTCTTGTGTGCCTCCTGGTCCGGGAAAAACCAAAGCTTTACCTAGACTTGCTTGATTGCAAAGAGTGCTCAATAAACAAGTTGCCACAGAGTATGGTCTGGAGTTTCCTTATGTTACTCAAGCAGTTATGCAGGAAATTGAGGCCAATCGAGAACAGTGGTACCGTGAAGCTGTCTGGGACTATTTGTGTGTACCAAAGCCTTTCCAGAGAGCTGGTTATTCTGCTATCATGGATGAACGGTTCAATGGGTGTTTGCTACATTGGAATTACGGTCGGCACATCTATGCTGACAAAGTGATCATTTGCAGACCAGGAAAAGATGACATTGTTTATTTCATCACCACTTTGGATAAATGGGAAGAAACTGACTCTGCCAGATGCCCGGTTCTATTGGTGATTAAGCAAAGGGACTGTTGTTTTCTACTTTGCCAAAGAAAAGAGAACTCTGGGGTATATAGTTAGATAGCATCAGGGTTGGTGAGAACTTCGTGGTCAAGAGGTTTCATCTACTTCAGCATTCTTATACCCAAAGACTCTTTGCCATGTCAGATTTCTGCCGCTAAGTGGTGGGATTCGCCCAGAGATAGGGATGGACTTTTAAGTTACATTTAGTTCACTTTGCATTTAAAAAAATGTGTGGAAGAAAGTTTCATTCTCTTGGAAGTGAGGCTTTGCTCCCAATAATGAGTAACACTCTTATGTGATTTCTGTATGGGTAACTTTGTTTTTCAGGTAACAAAAGATCTTCCATCAAGCTGCCAGCATGGGGGACAGTTAGATAGATAGTGAGGTTCCTGTAACATGACTGATGTGAATATGCTGTTGATTAATGTTTGAAATTGTAACATTCTTCTTTACTGTCTTTCTTCTTCTCCCATCCAAGTTTTGGTTCAGATACCTTCTCTCAGGCTTGAGAGTCATTTTTTTTTTCCTAGATGCTGAGGACACCGTCTTTTGTAGTGGGAGGAGTATGTAGCGCCCTGCTCCTGTAGATCAGGTGCTTGCATGTAAATTTAGGGGGTTATCTGTTCTGTATATAGTTCAGATTTAATCTGTGGCTAAATTAGCTTCTGTTCCAGCATTGACTGTGTTGCATGTAGTTCCACACTGTTGTCTGTAGGTGTCGTCACCACAGACCAGTGTTGGAAGAGCAACAGGCTGAAGTGTGTTAAGTGCTGTTCTTTCTTGGAAACAGCCCAGTGGGGATGGTCCACCACTGTGCGTTCTTGGTGAAGGTACTTAAGGGGCAGACGCCATTTTCTTCGCGCGCTTACCTCCTGGCCCTCCTGTCCTAAGGTATGTGGTGACTTTTCTCCTGCCTCGGGGATCACGTTGGCCTGAGGCTATGTGACTACAAGTAGGCCCAGAAGCCTGTCTGGGGCCTACCACCGCAGAGGTGGTCCTTAGGCTGTCTTGCCTGTTAAGAAGAAGCCGAGCCAAGCTGAGGAAATCCAGGGGAGGACCCTTGCTGGAGAGAGCCAGGCTGGTCTCTCGGGAGGGCCGGGTAACTTTCTTGGAGGATGCACCTATACCTAATCAACCTGCCTCACAGTACTGCTGGGTCGGCTTAAAGGTTCTGGTACTGTGTTTGCTGTTCATCTAATACTAAATCCTGTGGCAGAGGATCACTCAACTACCCCTAAATCCATTTTGTTCTTCTCGAGTCTGTGGCAGAGACTTTTCGTCCGTGCGCCATTCCGGCTGCTAGGTCAGTGAGAGAGGCCTATCCGGGTGGGCAACATGTGGTGACTGAAGGTGTGTTTGTAAAATCCCTCAGAAATCTGCATAAGGTATCTGAATCCTCCTGCAAATGTTTTGCAATAAAGCATTGGAAACATAACAAAGTGACTGGTTCATACATTGGTGGGCGCAAGGCCTAATATAGACTCTAATGCCCCGTACACACAGTCGGATTTTCCGATGGAAAATGTCCGATCGGAGCGTGTTGTCGGAAATTCCGACCGTGTGTGGGCTCCATCGGACATTTTCCATCGGATTTTCCGACACACAAAGTTGGAGAGCAGGAGATAAAATTTTCCGACAACAAAGTCCGATCGCGTCAATTCCGACCGTGTGTGCCACGCATGCTCAGAAGAAATGCCGAAACGGAACAGCTCGGTTTGGTAAACTTAGCGTTCGCAATGGATGCAGCACTTTCGTCACGCTGCAATGTTAAAAATGGTTTAATACGGAGCACTCTCTTCTTCTTTATAATGTGACAAGAATTAAGTAGTTTTGCTGCTCATATTCACACACATTTCTCACAAACTTATTTCGTTACTATTTATCGTGATTCAGTCAATATATTTTGATTTCTCACATCTGACCAAATTATTTTGGTGTTTATTTTTTTTTTTTTTTGGGTTTAATGTAGATGATTTTTTTTTGTGTTTGTATTTTTTGGAAGGGTTTTTTTTTTTTGATTTTTATTTGTACTCCCTAAAATTTTTGAGTGTTTTTTGTGTCAAGTTACCACAACACCATTGATATGTTGTTATATTTAATCTGTAGGAGATTGTTTGGTGTTGTTGTCCCTTGTTAATTTCACATTTTATGTTAGAAATGTACCTGAATCCTCATCAACAAACTGTCTTTTTTGGTTGAAAACACACACAGGAGAGTTGAATTTCACCACCAAAAACTTTTATTAAGGGCTCACAACTAAACAAAGAGGGAGGCAACGCTGGAGAAACTGCAGAAATTGGCGAAGCCTTGGACCCCCAGGGCAGACATCAATTATTTTAAAGCAAAATTGGTGGCCTGAGGAGTCCTTATCTAAGGGAGTGCAGTCTGGTCCAGAAGTCCCAGAGATCCGGAAAGCAGCAGATGACATCTGTGTCCCCAGGCTGTGGTCATACGAGAGACTGCAGCTTCTGTCAGACCAGACTGAACCCAGGGCAATCACTCTCTGGTCTTCTTTCCACGCTTCCTTCCACGTTGTGGCTGTGGTGGTGGAGTTGTGGCAGCAGGAGGAGGAGGAGGATGGTCCACCTCAACCACGTCGGTCTTGGGTGTTAGTTCCCCACTCACCCCCTTAGTTAGTACTTTATAAAGCAGTTGCTCACACAGGAGGCGTTGACCCTCCTGCATGCACTTCAGTTTGGTGGCAGCCATGCAGGCAAAGGCCTCTCCAGGAGTGGGTAAGGCTCGTAGGGACGCCGAAGCCTCCTGAATTAGCCTGAACGCTGAATCCTGCATGGGAGTCATCTTCCTGGCTCTTTTATATGGAAGGCGGAGGGGAGGAACCTGAGATTCAGTCAGGCTTCGACTTGTCCCAGGCTTCTCTTGGCTGACACTTAGCCCCGCCTCCTCCTGGCTGCAACTAATCCCCGCCTCCTCCTGGCTGCCACATTCCACAGCCTCCTCCTAGCTGAGGTCTTCCTGTGTATGAAAAAGGGACATAGTTTTAGTATTTTCTTCATCAATCACACACAATTGTCACCTCCTGACTGTTGCAAATTGAATGTTAACAAATATAACAGACTATCATTCTGAGCCCAGCATTTTTGTTTCTTTTTTACCAATTTTGGGTGCCCACTACTGTCTATTAATATGTAAAACACTTTTTTTCAATCAGCAATTAGTGATTAATAATAACATCTATAGTAAACATCATTTCTTTACTGACCAGAAATCAGTAGAACAATGCTATAC
Source organism: Aquarana catesbeiana (assembly GCF_042186555.1). Taxonomy (NCBI): domain Eukaryota; kingdom Metazoa; phylum Chordata; class Amphibia; order Anura; family Ranidae; genus Aquarana; species Aquarana catesbeiana. Next base: position 89,991,443 of record NC_133330.1, read on the forward strand.
CTGACTCCAGCTGGTCTCCTCCACTTCTTCCTGGCTGGAAGGCCCAGGTTGGACATCGGAAGCCTCAGCTGGGGTGGAAGGAAGAGTGAAAGGAAGAGTAGAGAGGGATTCCCTGACTTCAGTGTGGTCTGACAGAAATCGCAGTCTCTCATAGTACCACAGCCTTGGGACATAAATATCATCTGCTGCTGCTCTGGACCTCTGGGAATCCGTGACCTTCTTGCGCTCCCTAAGATAAGTGCTCCTCAGGCCACCAATTTTGGTTTTTAAATAGGGGATGGTTGCTGTGGGGACCACCGGCTTCACCAACTCCAGCAGTTTCTCCAGCGCTGCCTGCCTCTTTTGTTTATTATTGTAATGGGGATGTCTCACCTGCCACAGACAGGGCAGCTCCCTGTATTTGTCAATGAACAGGGGGAGGAAATTGTGGTCGTTGAACCCATCCATTTTCTCTGCAAGACACAACACAAGACAAACCCTAAGGTCAGGCCAAACTCCCCTAATCTTGTTAAAATATAGGCTTCCATTTCGAAGCAGTATAGGCGCAAGTTTAGATCTTACCTTCGTTATCACGATCGGCGCCTCCGATGCTCCTTCCTCCGCTCACAGATCGTACGTAATACGCACGCGTGTTACGCTTTATACACACTGCGCATGCGTGTAACTCCGCCTGCTCCTGACGTTCTTTCTAGTCTATTCCCCGCCCCTTTTCGATCAGCGCAGTGGGGGAAGAGCACATGGCGGAGACACAGCAGGATCGTGCTAATTGTAGCAACGAGGAGGAGGAGGAGGAAAGGCCGGATCCGGAAACGTCCCAATCCAGAAGGAGTAGATTTAAGGCCTCAAATATGTCCTTTGGGGAGATGTTGGAGATGGTGGACATCCTGAAGAGGACCGACTATGATGGGAAGTATGGACCTTACCCCAACCCCAATGTCAGAAAGGCCAAGATCATTGCGAAAGTGGTCAAGAGTCTGCACCAGAAATTCGGGGTACGTCGATCGAAAGATCAGCTCAGGAAGCGGTGGTCGGACCTCAAATCACGAGAACATGAGCAGTACAGAAAGATCCGGAGAGTGCTGCAAAAAAGTAAGTAGTTGCGCTGTGTTCCTATTCTTTTTGTGTTTATTACGTTCGTGGTGCTCCATGTGCTTTTATTACAAGTGTACATTTTAAAATGGCAACTTTCTGGTTCATGGGCACATTATTCGTTCGTATCAAACATTTTTCTTTCGGCCTATAAAACACCATTGTTTAGGCCATATGCATTTGGCCACCATTTTTACGCCCTATACTTGTCTGAAACAAATTTGGTTGTGTAGATGGCTTTGTTACTAGAATGAAATGCAAACTAGATTCTGTTTAAGGAGAGGACACTGAGCAGTTGTTTTCACATCTGGACACTGGAGCACTAGTGTGGGACAAAAGAACACCATTTTTATTAGGGGGCCACACAGGTGCTCCAGTGTATACTATGGGGGGGGGGGCTACATCTGTGAAGCTTGTACCAAACAGGTAAAGTATTGAAGCTTGACAAAGGACACTGAAAATGCTACATTTTTTAACTCTGCTAAAATTGACAATTGTACCCCACTTCCAAGCAATGTTTCCTATTTATAGTTCTGCCATCAAATATCTGTGTGCTAATTATACCATTTTGTTTTACATAGGGGAGAAAAGACTCGGAGGACACCCCTCATCCGAGGAGACCAGAGCCCACCCCCCTCTGGAAGAAGGGGAAATCCCCCCAACACAAACTGAGCAGGAGGAAGAAGATGTGATGGAACTAGTCACCACAACAGGTGAGTGTCTGCGACCAGGCTCAGGTAAGAGATGTATGGCGGCATATTTTTTATACCTATTTTTTTTGTGGGTTCCTCTCTTTTTAGGTGATCGTGAGGTTGTGGATCCAGATCCTTTCACATCCGAAAGTGCCCAGATCCTGATCGGGGAGATCATGGGGTGTAATTTACAATTGGAAAACCTCAAGAGAAACATCAATGATGTTATTCTAAAAAATAAAAACATCATTGATGTTTTGGGGCGAGTTTAAAGCTCCTCCAAATCCCTTTGTTTTTTGGTGTGCTACAATGTGAAAAATGTTTTTGTGATTTTTCCAAAAGCCAAATTTGGAGGATACACACAGTGTGTCAACATGTGCTATCTGCCATCACGGGAGATCAATGGAGGCGTTTTGGGGGTGCAAACCCTTCCTCAATAATAAAGTAGCTGAGAGGAAGGGGTTTCTCCCCCAAAACACGTCCCTTGATCCCCCGTGATGGCAGCCTGCACATGTTGACATTCGTAAATTGGTGTGCATCTTCCAAATTTGGCTTTTCCTGGGGTGACTTCACCCCATCTGAATGCAATATCAAACACAGTTCCTAAATACTCATGTGTGATATTGCCTTCAAATTCTACCAAATGTGAACGTTGTAAGTTCAAGATTTGTGTCTTTCTTGTTGGTTTTACACAGGCCTGTTTTATCTTAAATGGACATTTCTATTTGTGATAATGTCACCCCAAAAATTGTTATACAACAAACATGTTGGTTTGTTAGAAAAACCTTTGGTAAATGCACATGTGATTGTGCAGGTATTAAAAAGTGTGTTAATCAAGAATGTGTGGATTATTGTGTCAACGCTAAAACACTTTGGTGGTGATGTAATTGGTTTTTTCGGTGAAAATGGGGGTTATTTCCTAAGGGCAAATCCTCTTGGCACTACAAGTGCAGTTTCAGTGCAGTTGCAACTGCACTTGTAGTGAAAAGTGTCTTTGCATTTAGTAAATAACACCCAACAGTGCTTTGTATAAGGTTACACAATCACGCCATTTTCTGGACTCAACACATTTCTGTCAGGGTCAGCTAAAACAAACACAAGCAGTAAATGTCCACAAATATTTTCTTTTTTTTGCTTTTATATTTGAAAAAGCTTCACATATTTGCTGGCATATTGATGGCCCCCCTACCCGCAAAGAACTCCAGGTATCGTAACCGGACATCACGGGCACTCAGGGAGGGCAAGCCAGGACGGCCGCTTTCAAGCGCCGTCAGTGTTGTTTCAGGGTATTACTTTGAACAGCCCCTCCTTAGTTACACTATTGGCAGCCCACGGGACAGGTAAGAAGTGTCATAATACAAAGATATAAATACACACTGTACACATTTGAGGACATTTGGACATTCTGCTATTACCTGTCAAGATAATAATAGAATACAAAAACTTTAAACAGTACCATTTGAAAGTATACAGGCAGGCCCTTGCACTACATGCTTTGGGGAATTCATCCCTAAATCTGACCACAAAAGAGATGGGTATAGTGTGTATGGGTTTGTCAAAGTCAGCAGATAGATGATTGAGGATAGAGAATTGGGATCAGCTGACTTAGCAGTTGGGGGAGGGAGGGTTACTAAAAATGATTTGGGGACACCACACAAAAAAAGCCTCTGCCACTCTGCCTGAATTTAAAGCTCAAATAACATTTACAAACATTTTAGGGGGTGTTTGGGGTAAAGCACTACTATGGAGCTGATAAAATACATTGTTAAGTGACTACATGCGGTGAATATAGGGCCCGTAGAGCATGCTGGGGAGGTTAGTGAAGGATAATCTGTATGAAGGACCTAAAAAATTAATTACATAAAAATCCAGCATGCATGAGGACAAAGGGGACATTCACAGCATATTCCAATCATGGTAATTGAGGAACGAGGAAAGAAATACAATATATTAGCAAACATTAAATACAATAAAATGTGATATTAAAGGATAAAAATCTTACCTTCATATACTCCTACTGCAGGACCTGTATGATGGCAGAACAGGTCTCTGGGATGATGATACCCAGAGCCTGGGGGGAGATGCCTGTCGAGAACTTCAAGTCCTGCAGACTTCTCCCTGTCGCCAAATACCGCAGGGTAGCGACCAGCCTCTGCTCCGGAGTGATGGCTTGCCTCATGCAGGTATCCTGCCTGCTAATATAAGGGGTCAGCGAAGCCAACAGATGGTGAAACACGGGGTCCGTCATCCTGAGAAAGTTCCTGAAATCATCAGGATTATTCTCACGGATCTCACGGAGCAAAGGCATATGAGAGAACTGGTCACGCTGAAGCAACCAATTCTTGGTCCATGAACTCCTCCCCACCCTGTTCATGGACTGGACTTGTGTCAAGGTCAGGACCCCAACACCAAGCCCCCACGCAGCACGAACTCTACGAGGAGTACGTATACACAACATGGCTAGAAAACGGTCGGCTGCTCAGAACGAAGTAACAGAACGCACTGAAGAACAGCAGGGCCTGTGAAGAGCGACTTGAAAAACAGTAACGAACGAACAAGAATACAATGACTAAGTCACGCGGAACTTGCTTGCACGCACTGAAGAGCAGATACAAACCCACAAGCACAAACTGAACGGCAGAAAACGATCTGAAAACCACGAGTCTGAAAAAGCGCGAATCGTCTCTCACCAAACTTTTACTAACACGAGATTAGCAAAAGGAACCCAAAGGGTGCCGTGCTTGGTTCTGAACTGGCCTTTTCTAGTCTCGTCGTATGTGCTTGACGTCACCGTGTTCTTGGCGATCGGAAATTCCGACAACTTTGTGCGACCGTGTGTACGCAAAACAAGTTTTAGCCAACATCCGTCGGAAAAAAACCTAGGATTTTGTTGTCGGAATGTCCGAACAAAGTCCGACCGTGTGTACGGGGCATAAGTCCCGTGTCTGATGGAAATACAGGTAAGGGGGTGACGGCAAAGACCCAAATAAATGAGCTGCTCCTTCGGGGGTAAGCGCTACATATATATAAATAAAATAAATATGTATATAACCCAAATATTTTAACTGACTGCTACGTCTGAGGCTCCTGAAAGAAGGTACTACTATCTCATCGGCTGACCACCACCACCACGGCCATCCTGGCCAATAGCCGTGATCCCACCAGCTCAGGGACAAATGATTACCACCTTCTTGCACCATTCAGCTCACTGACCGATAGCCCATTTTCCAGATAGGTAAGGTACCCATACTGAGATAGGCCCCAACCCGTACCACACCATATATTATATATCTATATATATATATATATATATATATATATATATATATATATATATATATAAATATATATCATCCACCATTCTGACCTTCAGGAACCAGAGACCCCTGCCACAGTCGCCCACCAGTGACCCCTTACGTGTGGGCGACCCGCCGTAAGGCCTGTTGGAGAACTTCCTGGAGCCCCCAGGAACCACATATCAGTGCCCACTGCGGACAAATGTACCCCATCCCTCCTCAAATAGAGACCATTGTCTCCCTCCAAATCGCAGTGGCGAACCACCAGCCCCCAGTTACGGACCACAAACTGTGCCACCGCCTTGTTGACTTTTATTCTTGCTTTATTTATTCGCTCAACAAACCAGGCACCCCCCCAAGCCACCCTCCCAATGATGTCTGACCATACTATAACTGACCCATGCCCTTTTTGCCCCCCAGTGCACATAAGAATGGCACAGGATCCACATTAGACACACCGGGACTGTAAAACAAAAAACACAACAGGAACATAGACAACAGAATCAAGCAACATCCTCACGGCCCACAATGACAGCCCCAGAAAAACAGCCCCACATAACACAAACACAGAAAAACCAGACAGGACATACCCCCCCCTTCTCTACCCTCACAGGAGATGGGTGCGGACATACAACCTGAACCGAGGAGATTCCCAACGCCCAATATGCTGCAGGATTTGATCACTCAAACCCCAATGCAATGCCTCTGTCGCCGCCCCTATCCTGAATGAATGGGACGAGTAATCCGCCACAGAGAACCCTTCCACCTCCAGGCATCTTTTGAACACTTACACAAATTGATACCTGGACAAAGGCACCCCGGCTTCGTGAATCAAAAGGGGGCCCCCACCAGGAGGCCGTAGCCCCGTCCACTCCCGTAGTACTGCAATCAGGCATAGTGCCAGGCCAGGAACACTCCCCAGGACAACCCTGATCCCTTTACCCAACTGATCCGTCTTTGACTTACGGATAAGAAGCTTCACTGAATCGCCCCTCATCGACACATCCAAGACATCCAACCCACCTACCACCGATTTCAAGGGACTGACCAATTCGCCCACTCTCAACGCCCCAAAAAAAGCCAACAAAAAAGCTGTCTTAAACAGCTGAACTTCAAAGGAAGAAAAACACACTTGAGGCAACACCCCGCCAAAACCTCTAACATTCCCATTGACACCGGATGTCTGGAAGCAGGCCTGGTGAGCCCCTTCCTATAACCCTGCAATGCCTTATGCACTAAAAGGGCATTGGTAACATCCTCAACCCCTCCCAATTTAAACAAAAAAGCCAAACCAGCCATCTTACAATTCAAAGACATGACAGACACCCCCTCCTCACAGTTCCGGCCCAGAAAATAAAGCAACGCATGAAGCCTGTCTTCATTGCTGGGATAACCACCAATGCTACTCTCCAGCTCATACCACTCCTGTCAAACCCGCTCAGAAGACCGCCAAGTGGATTCCGCAACCGACCGCCGAACCAACGCCATAACGATGCCAGCATAAGATCCCATAATCAGCTGGGGCACGGAACTCCGGAGCCAATCCGCCTCCGGTGCCAACTGCTGGAATCTGTCCCACTGTAAGCAAGAAAGCGCATCAGCCACTTCATTCTCAACCCCTGGGATATGCACAGCACACGTAACAATGTTCAATATGAGACAACGTAACAACAAATGACGCAACAAACACACTACCGGCAAAGATGATGCCGACAGTAAATTGATCGCATGCACCACCCCCAGGTTATTACAATGACAGCGAACCCTCCGGTTCCTGAACTCCGCCCCCCAAAGCTCCACCGCCAACATGATAGGGAACAACACAACATCAAATTCCTGATCAACATGGACCCCGCCAACTACTCCGGCCACTGATCCGCGCACCAACGCCCCTGAAAGTAAGCCGCAAAACCCGCGGACCCTGCCGCATCCGTGAACAGCTCCAGTTCCGTTGCCTGCACCACAGACCCCAGCCAGAACGACCTACCACGCCAAAAACACCTTCCAGACCAGGTAATCATCCCTGCGGTCCCGATCTATCCAAACAAAGTGATGTGGGGCATTGACCACCGCCGTGAGTTTTCCCAACAAGGACTGCAAGTCCTGCAATTGTACCTTAGAGCGGCGTGCTACTGCCACCACCGACCCCGGAGATCCTCCAGCTTATCGCTCGGCAGCCGGCACTCCATCAGATCGGTAACAATAACGATACCCAAGAACTTCAACACTGTTACAGGACCTTCTGTCTTGTCCTACGCCAGCAGAACCCCAAAAACTTGGAAAACATGTTGAATGGTAGCCAACAGAAGCAGACAAGACCGATCGCCCGGAGGGCCTATGACCAAAAATCATCCAGTGCAAAATCGAGCAAAGGCCCGACAAATCCTTCACCATCCATTCCAGAAAGGACTGAACAACTCAAAAATAAGAACAAGAGATAGCGCAACCCATAGGTAGGCATCTATCCACAAAATATTCCCCCTCCCAACAACACCCCAACAAACGCACACTATCCGGATGTACCGCCAACAAACAAAAAGCCTATTCAATGTTGGTCTTTTCCATAAGCGCCCCCCAACCAAACCGCTGAATAGGGATGAGCTTCGTGTTCGAGTCGAACCCATGTTCGACTCGAACATCGGCTGTTCGATCGTTCGCCGAATTGCGAACGTTATGGGCCGTTCGCGCTAAATTCGTGTGGCGCGTCACGGCCCATAATTCACTGCGGCATCGCAGTGCATTGCTGGCTGATGATTGGCCAAGCATGCACTATGACCCGCATGCTTGGCCAATCACAGCGCCGTCAGTAGAGAGAGCTGTAATTGGCCAAAGCCAGGGTGGCTTTGGCCAATTATGGCTCAGGGGATTTAGTACACACCCCACACTATATAAGGCCGCCTGCACGGCGGCCCTGTGTAGTGTGTGTTCCGGTGTGCTGAGAGATAGAGAGAGAGAGAGACAGTGTCATTTGATTTGAGTTAGATAGATTAGGCAGAACAGTCAGTCAGTTAGCTGCACTTACAGTGTATTGTGTATATATATGCATCCCAGGTGTTGCATATATATATATACACTGTATTCAGTTTAGCTAGATCCGTTCCTGTTATCTTCTATCTAGACTATTTACATTTAATGCAGTGCGTCCTGCTCACAGTGTTCAGCTAGATCCGTTCCTGCTATTTACATTTAGTGCAGTGCGTCCTGCTCACAGTGTTCAGCTAGATCCGTTCCTGTTATCTTCTAGACTATTTACATTTAGTGCAGTGCGTCCTGCTCACAGTGTTCAGCTAGATCCGTTCCTGCAATTTACATTTAGTGCAGTGCGTCCTGCTCACAGTGTTCAGCTAGATCCGTTCCTGCTATTTACATTTAGTGCAGTGCGTCCTGCTCACAGTGTTCAGCTAGATCCGTTCCTGCTATTTACATTTAGTGCAGTGCGTCCTGCTCACAGTGTTCAGCTAGATCCGTTCCTGCTATTTACATTTAGTGCAGTGCGTCCTGCTCACAGTGTTCAGCTAGATCCGTTCCTGTTATCTTCTAGACTATTTACATTTAGTGCAGTGCGTCCTGCTCACAGTGTTCAGCTAGATCCGTTCCTGTTATCTTCTAGACTATTTACATTTAGTGCAGTGCGTCCTGCTCACAGTGTTCAGCTAGATCCGTTCCTGTTATCTTCTAGACTATTTACATTTAGTGCAGTGCGTCCTGCTCACAGTGTTCAGCTAGATCCGTTCCTGTTATCTTCTAGACTATTTACATTTAGTGCAGTGCGTCCTGCTCACAGTGTTCAGCTAGATCCGTTCCTGTTAAATTCCTACTGACAGGCAGGCTTGTCTGGTTACAGTATATAAAGCTACCTGAAGAAAATTACAGGTGTTCTATTTGATCCTATTAGTACCACGGTCAGGCAGCTAGACTATTTACATTTAGTACAGTGCGTCCTGCTCACAGTGTTCAGCTAGATCCGTTCCTGTTATCTTCCTACTGACAGGCAGGCTTGTCTGGTTACAGTATATAAAGCTACCTGAAGAAAATTACAGGTGTTCTATTTGATCCTATTAGTACCACGGTCAGGCAGCTAGACTATTTACATTTAGTACAGTGCGTCCTGCTCACAGTGTACAGCTAGATCCGTTCCTGTTATCTTCCTACTGACAGGCAGGCTTGTCTGGTTACAGTATATAAAGCTACCTGAAGAAAATTACAGGTGTTCTATTTGATCCTATTAGTACCACGGTCAGGCAGCTAGACTATTTACATTTAGTACAGTGCGTCCTGCTCACAGTGTTCAGCTAGATCCGTTCCTGTTATCTTCCTACTGACAGGCAGGCTTGTCTGGTTACAGTATATAAAGCTACCTGAAGAAAATTACAGGTGTTCTATTTGATCCTATTAGTACCACGGTCAGGCAGCTAGACTATTTACATTTAGTACAGTGCGTCCTGCTCACAGTGTTCAGCTAGATCCGTTCCTGTTATCTTCCTACTGACAGGCAGGCTTGTCTGGTTACAGTATATAAAGCTACCTGAAGAAAATTACAGGTGTTCTATTTGATCCTATTAGTACCACGGTCAGGCAGCTAGACTATTTACATTTAGTACAGTGCGTCCTGCTCACAGTGTACAGCTAGATCCGTTCCTGTTATCTTCCTACTGACAGGCAGGCTTGTCTGGTTACAGTATATAAAGCTACCTGAAGAAAATTACAGGTGTTCTATTTGATCCTATTAGTACCACGGTCAGGCAGCTAGACTATTTACATTTAGTACAGTGCGTCCTGCTCACAGTGTTCAGCTAGATCCGTTCCTGTTATCTTCCTACTGACAGGCAGGCTTGTCTGGTTACAGTATATAAAGCTACTTGAAGAAAATTACAGGTGTTCTATCCCAGCTTAGTGCAGCTACAGGCCATTAGTATGTCTGGAAGGCCAAGAAGGAGAGGCAGACAGTCACAAGCCAATAAGAGAGGGCAAGCAGGCTCTGTGTCTAGTGCTGGTCGTGGAGACGGTGCATCCTCATCAGCACGTGGCCATGGGACACGCTTGGCCTTTTTTTCGGCAGCTGGCCGTGTTGAGCCGCAACATGCGGAAGACTTGGTCGAGTGGATGACCAAGCCGTCCTCATCCTCCTCATCCTCTCTCACCCATGCCCAGGGTGCTTTGTCTGGCAAAGCAGCGGCCTCTTCCCTCAGCTCAATGTCATCAGTGACTCCTTCCCTAGCTCCACCATGTCCTCATGAGGATTCCCTCGAACTGTTTGACCACAGTGTTGGGTACATGCTCCAGGAGGATGCCCAGCGTTTGGAAGGCTCTGATGACGATACTGAGCTCGATGAAGGCAGTAACATGAGCGCGGACAGAGGGGGTGCCCAAGAAGGACAGCAATCTGGCAGTCATGCTCCCCCTGCTGCAGCATACTGCCAGGTTTGCTCCAGTGATGAGGAGGGAGGGGATGATGAGGTCACTGACTCAACGTGGGTGCCTGATAGGAGAGAGGAGGAGGAGGAGGAGGAGGAGGAGGAGGAGGAGGCGGCAGCACATCACCAACGAGGCAGGATGCCCTCCAGGGGCCAGCCTAAGGGCAGCACATTGACTGCATCACACCCCAAAGCTCCACATGTGCAGGGCGCTGCAGTCTCTGCGCGTTATTCAAAAAGTTCTTTGGTGTGGGCCTTTTTTGAGACGAGTGCATCAGATCGCACCGCTGCTATTTGCAACATATGTCTCAAGCGTATCTCGCGTGGCCAAAACATCTCCCGCTTGGGTACCACATGCTTGACCAGACATATGTTGACCTGCCATGCAGTTCGTTGGCAAGCGTATCTAAAAGACCCACACCAAAGAACAAAGAGGATCTCTCCTTGCTCCTCATCAGCTGAGATTTCCAACCCCACTAGACCTTCAGTCCTCTCTGAGACCTGCAGTGAGAGGAATGAAGGTGTAGAATTAGGTGTGTCACAGCCAAGTACTTGTGGGCAATCTGCTTTTGGTACACCGACGTCAGATTGTACCAGGCAAATTTCCCTGCCCCAGCTGCTGCACCGCCGAAAGAAGTTTGCTCCCAGCCATCCACATGCCCAGCGGTTGAATGCTAGCTTGGCAAAATTGCTAGCACTTCAACTGCTGCCTTTTCAGTTGGTAGACTCTGCCCCCTTCCGTGAGTTTGTGGAATGTGCGGTTCCTCAGTGGCAGGTACCCAAACGCCACTTTTTCTCACGGAAGGCGATTCCGGCTCTCTACCGGCATGTGGAAGGCAATGTCCATGCCTCGCTGGACAGGGCGGTCAGCGGTAAGGTGACCAGGCATGGACAGGGACGTTACCTAAGTTTCACGGCGCATTGGGTGACTCTGCTGGCAGCTGGGAAGGATGCAGGACAAGGTGCAGTAGTGTTGGAGGTTGTTCCGCCACCACGCCTCCAAAATGCTGATTGTGACACACCTCTCTCCTCCACCCCCTCCTCTTCTTCTTCCTCCATGGCCTCTTCCTCGGAACCAGCGGTGCTCCGTAGGCGTTCAAGGGGCTACGCAAGTACGCAGGCCAAAAGATGCCATGCGGTGCTTGAGCTGGTGTGCTTGGGGGACAGGAGCCACACTGGGGCAGAGGTTCTATCAGCTCTGCAGGGGCAGGTTCAGAGGTGGTTGACGCCACGCCAACTTAAGGCAGGAATGGTGGTTTGCGACAATGGCACCAACCTCCTCTCTGCCCTCCGACAGGGACAAATGACCCATGTGCCCTGTTTGGCTCACGTCCTTAACTTGGTGGTGCAGCGGTTCTTGGGCAGGTACCCGGGCTTACAGGATGTCCTGAGGCAGGCCAGGAAAGTCTGTGTGCATTTCCGCCGGTCATATAATGCCAGTGCTCGGCTGACGGACCTCCAAAAGGAGTTTAACCTGCCCAAGAACCGCCTAATCTGTGACATGCCCACCAGGTGAAACTCAACGTTGGCCATGCTGCAGCGGCTGCACATGCAGCAGAGGGCCATCAATGAGTACCTGTGCGACTATGGCACCAGGACAGGGTCAGGGGAGCTTGGTTTTTTTTCCCCACGCCAGTGGGCCATGATCAGGGATGCATGCACTGTCCTGTCACCATTCGAGGAGGCCACGAGGATGGTGAGCAGTGACAGTGCATGCATCAGTGACACTGTCCCCCTTGTCCACCTGTTGGAGCACATGCTGCGTGGAATAATGGACAGGGCACTTGAGGCAGAACAGAGGCAGGAAGAGGAGGACTTCCTTAGCTCTCAAGGCCCCCTTTATCCAGACAGTGTTCCTGCGTGCCCGCCGATCACACAGGAAGAGGACGAGGAGGAAGAGGAGGAGGAGGAAGATTGTGTCAGTATGGAGGTGGAGCCTGGCACTCAGCATCAGCAGCAGTCTTTAAGGGATCAGTCCCAAGAAACACATGGACTTGTACGTGGCTGGGAGGAGGTGGCTGCGGACCATGTCGTTCTTAGTGACCCAGAGGACTCCGGACCGAATGCCTCAGCAAACCTACGCTGCATGGCCTCCCTGATCCTGCAAAGCCTGCGTAAGGATCCTCGTATTCGTGGTATCAAGGAGAAGGACCAATACTGGCTGGCAACCCTCCTTGATCCACGTTACAAGGGTAAGGTTGCGGACCTTATCTTGCCATCGCAGAGGGAGCAGAGGATGAAACATCTTCGGGAGGCCTTGCAGAAAGGTCTGTGCAACGCGTTCCCAGAGACTGGGAGGTTACAAACTCCTGTTTCTGGACAACGTGTTGCTGAGGCTTCGGTCAGTCAAAGAAGGAGCGGTGGAGAAGGTGGCCGTCTGACCGATGCGTTCAGACAATTTTTTGGTCCGCAGCCCCAAGGTATGATCGGTTCCAGCAACCATCGCCAGCGTCTGTTTTACATGGTGCAGGAATACCTAGGGGCAAGATCAGACTTGGACACCTTTCCCACCGAAAATCCTCTGGGTTACTGGGTCTTGAGGATGGATCACTGGCCAGAGCTTGCACAGTATGCAATTGAGCTACTGGCCTGTCCTGCATCCAGCGTTCTTTCGGAACGCACATTCAGTGCTGCTGGAGGCGTGGTAACCGATCACAGGGTGCGTCTGTCCACCGACTCGGTCGATCGGCTGACCTTCATAAAAATGAATGAGTCTTGGATCACCACCAGCTACCAAGCACCTGATGCTGATGTAACCGAATAATTTTTTTTGAAATCTCAGATCCCTTCAAAGACTGCCTATGCTGATGCTGAGTGACTATCCCGGAGTAATTATCCTCTTCCTCCTCAATCATCACGCTGATAGCTTGTAAGAACATTTTTGGTTCTGGGCGCCACCACCAGTGCCTAAGGCACAATTTTTCAGCCCCTGTTTAACAGGGGCGTGTAATTACAATTTTTGATGTAATACTTTGCAGCAGGGCTCGTTCCTGCATTCCAACTAGAGTGTCTGTGAGGGGTTGCAGTGTTGTGGCACCAGCACCAGTGCCTAGGGCCCAATTTTTCTGCCCCTGTCTAACAGGGGCGTGTAATTACAATTTTTGATGCAATACTTTGCAGCAGGGCTCGTTCCTGCGTTCCAACTAGAGTGTCTGTGAGGGGTTGCAGTGTTGTGGCACCAGCACCAGTGCCTAAGGCCCAATTTTTCTGCCCCTGTCTAACAGGGGCGTGTAATTACAATTTTTGAAGCAATAATTTGCAGCAGGGCTCGTTCCTGCGTTCCAACTAGAGTGTCTGTGAGGGGTTGCAGTGTTGTGGCACCAGCACCAGTGCCTAAGGCCTAATTTTTCAGCTCCTGTTCAACAGGGGCATGTAATTACAATTCTTGATCTAATATTTCACAGCAGGGCCCTGTGAGGGCTTACAGTGTTGTGGCCACAGCAACACCTAAGGCCCAAATTTCTGCTGAGTATATAGGGCAGGACCCTACTTTCAAACATCTAACTTACAAACGACTCCTACTTGCAAACGGAAGGAGACAACAGGAAGTGAGATGAAATCTACCCCTAGGAAGGGAAATTCTCTCCTGTAAGAGTTCATATGGGAAAACAATTTCTCCTTTCCACTGATGCTTTCCAATCCTTGTTCCACAAAAAAACCCAAATTTTCAAAAAACATTTTTCATTGGGACAAAAAAGTGAGGTGAAATCTTCTGAAGAGGAGGAAAGACAGCAAAACAAATGTCACAGGGGTGATAACCCTTCCCTATGTTTTCCAAAAAGCTTAGAAAAGATTTTTTGGCTGGAGCTAAACACGTTAAAAATGTTCAAAATTACAAACAGATTCTACTTAACAACAAACCTACAGTCCCTGTCTTGTTTGCACCGCCTGTATACTGCTGTTCAGAGTATATAGGGCCTGGTGGCCCCACACCTTTCCTTATTTTAATTTGGGTGCGGGGTTCCCCTTAATATCCATACAAGACCCAAAGGGCCTGGTAATGGACTGGGGGGTACCCATGCCGTTTGTCTCACTGATTTTCATCCATATTGCCATGACCCGACATGACATTAAACCCGCAAGCAGTTTTAAATGAGATTTTTTCCTTTAAAAATGACATTTGGTGCAGGGACTGTTCTAAACATGGGAAACATGCGTCACTTTACAGGCATACTATAGACACCCCCCAGGTACGATATTTAAAGGAATATTTCACTTTTTTTTTTTTACTTTAAGCATCATTAAAATCACTGCTCCCGAAAAAACGGCCGTTTTTAAAAGTTTTTTTTGCATTGATACATGTCCCCTGGGGTAGGACCCGGGTCCCCAAACCCTTTTTAGGACAATACCATGCAAATTAGCCTTTAAAATGAGCACTTTTGATTTCGAACGTTCGAGTCCCATAGACGTCAATGGGGTTCTAACGTTCGTGCGAACTTTCGGTCCGTTCGCGGGTTCTGGTGCGAACCGAACCGGGGGGTGTTCGGCTCATCCCTACCGCTGAACCCACCGCACCGCCTCGTCAAAGGAACCATATGACACAGTACAAAGAGCAGGATCGATCGCATCATTCACTGACCCACCCTTGGTGGGAAAGGTGATGAATAAGCCAGGACTGATTCGGTTCCAGCTTAGGGACCACCCCCAAGGGCGAAACCCCCATTTCCCCCAACGGCGGCACGGAAAACGGACCCGCCATCCTGCCCAATGCTCCCTCCTTCAGCAGTTTACTAGAAACCACGTCCGTGTGATCATATGCCAATCGTAGGTTGGCCAAGATTTCCGCCAACTCACTGGGAATCGGGAAACCCTCCTTAAGCCCAACCACATCGTCTGCACCGATTCTCTGTTCGGATAACTACTTAGATACAGAGCCATTTTTTCCACTTTCACTGGTGTCATCCCTTTTTCCAGCATCGCCCGGTTTCCTCCCTTTCTTGAAGCATTTAGACAAGGGATGGGCACCTCCGCAGCCCGAACACTCGTGGTGAAAACAACATGATCCACAGAACTTGCAAGTGCCCTTGTTGAACTGCCAACAGAACCCCTTGCGCTTTCCGGCCAACGATGAAGAGGCTTGGGCACCCCTGGCCACCCCATGAAAGGCCTGCAGCTCGACCCTGGCTTGCGTCTTGAGCTTCATCCACAAACCAATGTCCTTGTGATCCCATCGCAAGGATGGTCTCACAGATTTCTGAGGCCAGAACTGCTCATCGTAGAGCAGCCATGCCACCCTCCCATACCCGTCTGGGCCTCACTAATGGGATCAAGATAACAGAATAAGGCTGAACAATTCTCAGGCACCTTTTTCCGATAACACTAGCCAATATGTTAAACGCCTGCATCCAGTTCCCAACTGTGTGCAGGATAAAGCGAGAACGCCCCTTCTCCTCTTTTTCCTTTTTGCTCTTGTCCAGCTTAACCTTATCCAGAGTAAACTTGTCGAGTGGTGGGGGCGTGTCCAAGATGTCGGCTTGAGCAGACGTGCTTCCCGGAGCTCTGCTAGAGACTGATCCTGTTACCCTATCCTGCCTGGTTTGTCTGCCTCTAACTTGAGCGCCTGGACCCTCTTATGCCGTCCCGATCATCCGCCAGACAGAAGAGCGGTAAGAAGATCCGATTTCCCCCTAATACAACTGAGCCTGCTGAGCCCGCAGTGTCCGGAGTGAAAAGCCCGCGCAGCCATTCCAATATGGCCACTCAGACGGCGGCTGAAGAGACCCCCTCTCTGTCCCTCCCTGGTATACCAGAGGTTATGGCAGCTATATCAGCTTGTCAAGCCACCCTGTCAGGAAAAATAGAGGCAGTGCAGACTGATGTTGGGCTGATTAGGCAGGACTTGGAGAAGTTCCGTGGCCGGCTGGGGGTGGCAGAGCAGAGAGTAGGGCAAGTGAAGGACATCACAGAGGAACACTCGGTGGCGATCCGGACCTTACAAAATAAAGTAAAGGTCCTTGAATATCGCGCCGAGGACGCCGAGAACAGAAGTAGGCGCAACAATTTGCGGATAGTGGGGCTTGCAGAAGGAACGGAGGGGCAGAATTCAACTGTCTTTGTGGAAGACCTCCTGAGATCCCTGTTTCCTGGCGCCAAGCTTTCCCCTTATTTTACTGTGGAGAGGGCGCACAGAGTCCCGCCGCAGCGGGGACCGGCTGGTTCCCCACCCCGCACACTGATCCTGCCCCTGTTAAATTTCAGAGACAGGGATGAACTTTTGAGAGCTGCAAGAGCGTCAAAAGAAATCACTTATCAGAATAATCGGTTGCTATTGTTCCCCGATTACACCATTGAAACCCAGAAGCAACGCAGATCTTTTGATGCAGTTAAAGCTGCCATGAGGGCGAAGGGGATTAAGTACAGCATCCTTTTCCCAGCGAAGTTGAGAGTGGTAGATGGTGAGATGGTGCGTTTTTTCACCAACCCCAGAGAAGCTTCCTCGTGGTTGGAGTCACTGCCTTCCCTGAAGTGAGCGCATCACTACATTCAAGTACTTGAAGCATCGTTACACTTAGTTGTTTTTTGAGTTGGGGAGAGAAACTCATACTGGTTTTGTTACTGAAGTTATTATGCTCCCAATGCTCTCCTGGTTTGAGGGGCGGCCTTTATTAATAAGCAGACACTTCAAGAAACCAGCATATACAGTTCGGATTGCTATGGAGTCCCTGCATTTGTTGCGGAAGTTGGTAACAGTCCCACTGTCAGTTTCGAAGGCAGAACATCATAGGATTGACATCCTTAATAATTCCAGGACGTAATTGATCTAATCATCTTAAGTTTTGTGCCCCTGGTTAATCCAGGTGAACTATATATACCTCTATACGTTTGGACACATATGGTTCTCTAGCATCTCCTATTGGGAGGTAGGGTGGCCCCTGGCTGACTTGGATTGCGGTCCCCCCTCTGTGTATTTGAGGT
Organism: Aquarana catesbeiana; assembly: GCF_042186555.1. Taxonomy (NCBI): domain Eukaryota; kingdom Metazoa; phylum Chordata; class Amphibia; order Anura; family Ranidae; genus Aquarana; species Aquarana catesbeiana. The sequence goes on from NC_133330.1 coordinate 90,008,849, forward strand.
AGGGGGGTGGCTGACTTTCTGGTAGCCTGACCGGGACACGCCTCCTTGAGTGAGATACTCTAGCGGACTTTGGGGGTTTGGGGAAATATGCATGATCCCAGTTTCAGGGGTCTGCGGGGTGGGGGGTGGGGTGGGCAGCCGTTGCTGACCCTTGTTGGTTTTGGTTTTGGTTTAGTTTTTTTGTTTTGCACGGTGCATTTTTCACATGCGCTCTTTGTAGTATTAACCCCTATCTCTGGTTGTGGTACAGAGTTCTCTGACAAGATAGATATGCAGCTCATGTGGCTGTGGACAATGATGTCTGATCTTCCGCCTGGGTGGTTGACCCTCCCCCCGATTCTGGGGCAATATGGTAGTCCATGCTCCTTCATTGCTCTTCTATACACGCATTATAGCTAGTTTCTCAATTCTTTCCTGGAATGTCTGAGGTCTGAATTCGGCTGTTAAACGTTCTCTGGTTTTCAATTATCTTAAACAGTATGCCCCACACTTCTGTATATTACAGGAAACCCACCTGGTGGGATCCTGAGTCCTTGGCCTCAAAAGGGCCTGGGTGGGCTCACATTATCACGCTACGTACTCCAATTACTCTCGGGGAGTAAGTATTTTGGTGCACCGTTCCCTTTCATTTCAACTTATGGATGTAAAAACTGACCCGGGCGGAAGATATGTCATTATGCATGTGGTAATTGATAATACATCATATGTGATTGTGGGACTTTATCTCCCGCCCCCTGCAGATATGTCCCTCCTATATGACATTATGCGTATAGTTATAAAATATGATACTCCATTTGTTATGTAGCTGGGGGATTATAATTTGGTTCCGTCTCCGGATGCTGACAGACTCCACCAGTCGAATCGTAGGACTCCCGATCTTATGCAGTGTGCCGATACATTTGAACTTATTGACGCATGGCGGCACTATAACCCTTCTGTTAGAATGTTTACATGCCATTCTTCTTCCTTTCGGACCCTCTCCCGCATTGACCTGGGGTTTGTTACACGGGCGGTGCTGCAGAGGGTTTCGAGGGTGCAAATCTTACCTAGAGGAATCTCCGATCATGCCCCTATTCTATTGACGGTGAGATCGGGGTCCACTGCTGGGCGGAGACTGTGGAGGCTGTCGGGACACTGGATTGCAGACCCTAAGGTACAGGACGAAATATCAGAAGCATTGTGCCATTACTGGCTTGAAAATGTTAATTCAGTGGGGGCCTTGATGGGCTGGGATGCATTTAAGGGATGGCTGAGAGGTGAATATATTTCCCGCATTGCCCATAGTCAGAAGCAGTCTGTGAGGTCGCTGAGGGTATTGGAGGATGAGCTTAGAGATAAAGAGGCTTGCTATGTTGCCACCCCTAGCCCTCTTCATTATGGGGAATGGCAGTTTGCTCTACGGTCGGTTGAGCTCTTTAGAATAGACATGACAAAAAAATCAATGCTTAGCACTGCCCAGCGGATCTTCGAATATGGAGACAAGAACGGCAAATTACTGTCCTGGTTGTCCCGGGGCCAGAACCCTAGTACCCATATTGGATGCGTCAGGGATGAGGGAGGTGCTCCTCTCACGAACACGGAGGAAATTCTTGCTAGGTTCATGAGATATTATAGTTCCCTTTACTCTACTAGGGTGGATTATGATTCAGCGGAACTTGGGGCCTACCTGGATAGGGTGGATTTTCCGTCCCTGTCCCGGGAGGCCAGTGAGAATTTAGAAAAGAACATTACATTGGAAGAAGTCCAGATCGCTATGACTCAGATGCAACCTGGGAAAACTCCTGGTGCAAATGGCATTCCGATCGAATTTTATACCACTTATCAAGAGTTTCTGGCTCCTAGGCTCATGGGGTTGTTCGCTCAGTTTGCTGAACTCGGGTCATTACCGGAGTCTATGTCCGAAGCGGTAATTGTGCTGGTGCCCAAGCCAGGTAAGGATCCTGAAGACTGTGCGTCGTATCGACCGATTTCCTTAATCAATGTCGATGCAAAGCTGTTGGCCAAAATATTGGCGAATCACCTGGCGCGGGTCCTGGATGACCTTGTACATGTGGACCAGACGGGATTCATGCCCGGTAAGGGTACTGACATAAATTTGAGGAGACTACAGCTCAACCTGACTATCCCCCATGATAATGCTGGATCCAGGGTGATTGCCTCACTCGACGCCGAGAAGGCATTTGACTCGGTCGAGTGGGGCTACCTCTGGGAGGTCCTGGGTAGATTTGGGTTTGGCCCTCATTTTTTGCGCTGGCTACGGTTGCTCTATGACAGGCCTTCTGCTTGTGTTAGGGCTAACGGTGGAGTTTCCGAGGGGTTTCGATTACAACGTGGCACGCGTCAGGGATGCCCTCTTTCCCCTTCCCTGTTTGCCCTGCCGCTGGAAACCCTGGCCATTTTGCTCAGGGCGTCCCCGGGGGTGGAGGGGCTGCGGATCGGCTCCTTGGAGGAGAAGGTGTCATTATACGCCGACGACGCTTTGCTATACTTGCACGACGCGGACTCCTCCTTGCGGGCTGCTCTGGAGCTCTTCGACGGGTTTGGTCGATTCTCGGGAGTACGAATAAATTGGACCAAGTCTGTGTTGTTTCCTCTCGACCCCTTGGCGCGGGCCACGGCGGCCCCCACTCAGTTGCAGTGGGTTTCGAGTTTTAAATATCTGGGCATTCAAATAAGTCGGAACCCCTCGGAATTCTACGAACTAAATCTTCGCCCTGTTCTGACGCAACTTAGAGCTAAGTGTGCCTCCTGGGGAAACCTCCCGCTTAATTTGTTAGGACGCATTAATTTGATAAAGATGGTTTTTCTTACCAAATTCAATTACTTATTTAGAAATTCTCCAGCGTTGATCCCAAACGCATTCTTTAGAAAACTGGATGGATGTATTGGGTCCTTTATTTGGGGAGGGTCCACCCCTAGGCTGGCGTGATTCACCTTATGTCTTCCAGGGCGGTGTGGGGGACTGGCGTTACCCAACTTTCGGGTCTATTACTGGGCGGCCATTTTGGTATCAGTCAGATGGTGGTTTCTCCGCTCTAGAGCCAATGCGGCGGTCTGCCTGGCTTTTCTGGGCTCCTTGGGAGACCTTGGGAATCTTGTGTATAGAGGACCTGGGGCCTATGTTAGTCTGCCGCTTCCAACTAGGACGACACTTAGAGTGTGGGTGGTGGCTAGAAGGAGGTTTCTCAAACCAAACCGCTGGTCACCTTTTCAGCCTCTGTGGGGTAATACTAGTTTCCCACACTTCCGTACAATCCCAGACCCACAACTCTGGGCTAAGTATGGGGTGAAGACTATTCGAGATATTATGCCTGCTGGGAAATTATTGACATTTAAAGACCTCTCAGACAAGTTTAAGCTACCCAGGTGGATGTATTTCCGCTATCAGCAGTTGAGCCATGCAGCGCGAGCGCAGTTTACGGAACCTATTGTTCTATCCATGGATCCCATAGAGGAGCTTTTGGCTCAGGAGTCGCTTTCCAAGCCTCTCTCCTCCCTGTACCTGTCACTGCTCAGCTTGGACTCTCCCGGACTGGAGAGGCTGTGGGATGCTTGGAGGGCTGACATTCCCACCTTGGAAAGAGAGGAATGGAATGAATGTTTTGAGGAGGGTTTTGGGTTGGTTATCTCATTCCGGGATAAAGTAATACAGGCCAAGTTTCTTCATAGGGTGTATTGCACCCCGCAGCGACTGCACATACTGTACCCCTTGAGAGATCCCTTGTGTGGTAGGTGTAGGAGGGATGTGGGGACATATTTTCATATGTTTTGGACTTGTCCTGAAGTGACCAAATTCTGGGCCGCAGTTTTTGAAGCCATTAATGAGCATCTTGGGTTAGCACTGACGCCATCGCCGGAGTTGGCATTACTCGGGGTACAGGAAGACGATCAAAGACCACGATATACTAAACTCCTAATTGCATTTTTGCTTTATTATGCCAAAAAAACGATTCTGCTTAGATGGACATCTGCAACCCCCCCCACCATGACGCTTTGGGAAGAAACTATTAATAAGGCTCTCCCACTGTACAAAATGACATATTTGAACAGAAAATGTCCCAAAAAGTTTGAGGGTATTGGGTCACCCTGGACAGCTTAAGGGTTTAATCTAAAATACATGATGGATAGTGTACATAACTGCTGCCTGAAGTGCTCTGGCCTCCCCCCCCCGCTCTTCCCCCTCCCTCCCCTCCCCCTTTCCTCTATCCTCACCCCCCCTCCCCCCCACTCCCTAGTTCTACCCCATCCGGGTTTATGACATTAGAAACTGGGAAATCTTCCCTTTTTTTCTTTGTTTTCTATTTGACTTAATTAAAATATAGTCTATAGAAGGTTTAAACTGCTAAACTACAAGATCTGCGAGTTGAGGGATACTATTGCTTGTATTCTCGTGATTTTATCATCCATATATGACATGTATGACATACCACTTACTTCTTTCTGTTTGTACCATGATGACTTTTTTATCAATAAAATTAGATTTTTGACCGTGAAACTTGTCGAGTGGTAGCAGCAAAAAGATCTCCACGTAGTCACCCTTCCAGATCTTCTCCCTCACCTCCACTTTTTTAGGTGAGCACCCAGGGGGCCCTCGTAGCAAACGTAGACTTTGCATCGAGCTGCGTCCGCCACCTAAAACCCATCCGCAGACAATGTCCCTGGAGTGGCACCCCCACCCATACTCACCTGGGAAGCTCCTGCCACTGCCAGGGGAGAGGCGCCCACCCTCTTACCCACCTGCGGGGCCCCTACCACCGCTGGATAAGCTGCAGCCGCCCCGGACGCTGCAGTATGCAACTGTTGACTCACCGGCGCCGCTAATGGGATAGCTGGCGAGGATGAGGTGACCGTTTGCCCGCCCCCCGACCACCAATGCCGCTGCTGACGAGATCGTGGCAGCAGTGGGCACCCCTGCAACACCCCTCCTCACCATATCTCTACAGCCCACTAACAAAGACACCATCAATTGCTGTAGCAACACATCCCCAGAACCCGAGACACCTCCCATACCCAGAAACCCCACCCCATCACCTGCCGTCAAAACAGGCGCCGATACTGGCCCACCCCTATCCGTAACCCCTGAGGGGTTGTGATGGCGGGGGAGCGGACACAGACAACATGGACACAGGAGCAGATAAAGGCAAAGAAAAAGAAGAGGACTTACCAGGTTGCCCAGGAGAAACCGACCGACCAGCCGCCATTCTGGATCCCTGTAGAGGGACACCTCCCATACCCAGAAACCCCACCCCATCACCTGCCATCAAAACAGGCGCCGATATTGGCCCACCCTACCCGTAACCCCTGAGGGGTTGTGATGGTGGGGGGAAGGGGACACAGACAACATGGACACAGGAGCAGATAAAGGCAAAGAAAAAGAAGAGGACTTACCAGGTTGCCCAGGAGAAACCGACTGACCAGCCGCCATTCCGGATCCCTGTAAAGGCCCCTCAGCAGGCCCACTGCCACTCCTGTCACATCCGAGTCCGTATCCGATAGCTCGCCCTCTGACCGTTAGTCCTCCTAGCCAGCAGAAGACGCTGTGGAAGCTGAAGGGGCCAGGCGCCCTCGGACGACATCGTCATGCAGGGCCCGTCGCACCACGCGGCTCTCCACCACGTTCCTCCCAACAGATGCATTGACACCGTCCCCACCAGGACCTCCAATACCTCCCGCAATGGCCTTGGCCGCCCTGGGGGAGTGTCCCGCGCCCTCTCCGGCATATCTTTCACGCCGGGCCGCACCATGCAGGGCCGCCGCTGAGACCTGTTCCACCACAGCTGCAGGCCGGGAGGGGGAAGGGGACTCCACCCTCCTAGCCGGGTCCCGCCTATGACAGGGATTCCTCCCAGCCCCCGCAGCTGAAACAGGGGCATGTCGCTTAGCCCGGGGAGCTGGAGGGACTGAAATTGAGCTGCCTAAGCGGCGGCTCACCCTGGGAGATGGTTCTGGGCTAAAACGCGCTGGAGGCCGAGACCTCCGCACATGCGGCGTGGGGGGGATGGAGCAGACATACTTTCCCCGACCCCGGTAGCAGCTCAGCCAGCTGTGCAGTAAACCTTCCAGCCTGTGGACCACTGCCGCGGAGTGCAGCTGCTCTAAGATGCTGGCCAGGTTCTCCATGAAGAGGTAACAGCACAAATCACTAAGCTTGCGTGTTACCTCTTCCTAGATTTGCGCCTGAATGGCCGGCTCCGCCCCCGTCCCTCCTTACCAAACACAGAAATGAACACCTAGCACCGTCCTGTGCTCCCAGCTATCCCAACCCACTTCCTACACCAAGACTTCCTGGTGCATCAATCCAGTTTCCCCCCAGTTATGCGGCCCCTGCACTGAGTTTCTCTGGCTCTAGGTCTGATCTTTGTTTTCCACTTCACAGGCAGTCTCCGATTTGAACCATAGGAAGACCAGAGAAAAGTGATGATGGAAAGAATGACAGATGCTTACAGGAGCTGTGGAGAGCAAGGCCTTTGATGTTGGATATTTTACAAGCCTGGACTTGCTTCTAATGGACCTTTGCTAAAGACTAAAACACGTTCTCGGTGGGAGGGAGTTATACTCATGGCTAATGAAGATTTAAAATGAGTGCTGTTAGAAATGAAGTCATTTTCTATGAGGAGTCTGGGAGAGTCAAGGGTGGAATGTATTGCATCTGATGTGTTTTTTATGTATACAATATACATGGAGTATATAATATGTATATTTATCTATATATACTTGTGATTATACCAGTCTCACACTAAAACATTTTCTGTGTTTTTTTAGGCTTTTCTGGTAGTGGATATTTGTTCAAGAGATTTCCTGGAGTACACAAGATACTCTGCTACCATTGTTTATACAGGTGTTCTGGTCAACTATAGCTCTAGCTTGAGTTTTTGCTATTTTTGACATCAGTGTAATGGGGCAGGGAAGGATATGCTCAAATGGGATTGGCTTCACAAAATGGGATTAGGACTTTATAATGGCGTGACACCAAGTAAGGTCTCTGTCAGCATCTGAAATCGCTTTTCGCTCGATCTCCTGCAATCGTCAAAGAGTCCTCATTGCCAAGGAGATCATGAAGTTTCTATAAGCAGAGCTAAGTAACCTTTTCATGTATTCTTATTGTATACAGGCCATAGTTTTGCTAGGAAGTAGGTAGCACTGTTTTCTTGTTATAGGTACATCTGTCAGCTTTGTATTATATTACTAATATTGTAATAGTTTTGTATGTAAAGCATTTTTTGTTTAGTAAAAGCACATTGATATACCACAGAGGTCTAAGTTTCTTTGGTTTTAATGCAAGAACCTTTAATAGATAGACACAACCATTACAGCCCCATGGTTTACGATTCATGTGGAGAAAACTGACTTTCATTAGGTTTTGTCTTGAGTCCTGGAGCCCAAAGGCTTTGAAAAGCTGTGGGAGGGATAAAGCCTCTGCCAGCATATGGATCTGAACCAGTGCCATGTCTTTTCACTTCCTGTTTGCCAGATTATTGTGCTCTTCTCCAGTCAATATCTTGCTCTTTGTGCTCCTGCTACCATCCGTATCTACTACTCATTACCAATCTTTGGCTTGTTCTACGACTATACTTCCACTTGATCCCAACCTGCAACCACTTGTTACCAACCTTTGACTTGTTTATGACTATGCATCTGCTTGATTCCTACCTGCTATATCTGCTACTGGACGCCAACTTGCACACCTCCTAGTGGGGTGATCCTGAGGACAGCAACCTGGCACTAGTACAAAACCCATCTCCACCATCAGGAGCTCTGGGGTAGACAGGTTAGTGCTTGGAACCTGTGGCTTGGGTGAGCCTGTGTCACCTGCTGGTGCATTTATCCTGCTGGTTTCTGGGTGAACCTTTCAACTGCTATAGCTACTGGTCTCCAAGCCTGACCCCTCACTGTGACAGCCTCCATTCTTTTGTTAACATCCTAGCTAGTATCCAGACCTCGATATTAGTCACGGCCATGCACAGGCCTTTATATATGCAAGCTGACTGATGCTCAGGGCTTTTTTTCACCCTCTCTGCTGTGGGCATACAGACACACAATGGAAGCCTGGAGCTGCCTTAGTGAGATCTTGGCTTATGGCTGATGTGCGGTTGTACTTCTGTATTAGCAAACTCAGTAACACCTGCAGTACAGGTGCATTATTGATGATAATGGAACTCACAGTAATGCTGGCAGTATAACATTATAGCTTCAGCTTGCCAAGGCATCACACAAGCATAGCCTACCATACCGGGGTGGCATCCACAGGAGGGGTGGTTGTCTGGCAGAGTGGCAGCACAAGTGGCACTTGAGGAAGCAGTACAGGTTCTATGAAGTAATTCCAGAGACCGGTGAATAGCAGAGCATACAGTGGTGTTCCTAATCTCACCCTTTTCGAACGGGAACTAGTTTGCTGTCCCTGACAAGCATGGTTCCACTCCCTACTCTAGCCATTTGCAAATGCGTGCCAAATACAGCAAGGCACTGCTATTTATTGGCACTGCTCATACTATAAATAGCCGCCAAAGGTCACCCAGTGGTGCAGGGCAGTCTGCAGAAGAACAAAGTTCCTCCCAGCCTCCACTTCATCTGCACAATTTCATAGCAACATAGCGCTACCTGCAGAATGGAGGATAAACTGCACCTGCCTACACACTGAGGTGTGAATCGAGGCTAAGATCTACATTTCATTGTCTGTTACAGGCCTCATTTATGAAAGGTATTTGTCATTCATAGCAAACAGATTTTTGGCCTGTATAGACCAGCCTGCAATCAGTAACTTGTCCAAGGCCAAAGCATCTTTGTGACACATTCATTAGTGTCATTTTTTTCTGCACAACCTATTTAAGAGGGGGTAAGGAGCGAGGTCAGAATGACTTCTAACTCGCTATACAGTGCAACAATAACATATTTTGATTACATGTATGGTAACTACTCAAGCATTTATCTCTTATTTACAGAAAAGTAGCTTCTTTTGCAGGATTTCTGTACTATAACTATAACTTCAATCCAGAGCCCTGATATTTCAGATCTGAGGATTCCAATGCAGAAGGTTCTGTTTGCCAGCATGAACTTAGATTGGAGAAATATTGTCTACATCCCCCTGTGCCAGGAGCCCTGAACCAAAATTTTAACAACGTTGAGAGCCCAGTGCTCTCTCGTGTAGTGGAAACCAGCAGCTGGAAGCTGACTGGTTTGATGTATGGGCAATGCTGTCACTTTTAATAAACCAGACCCAGTTTAGTTGGCTGATAGTGCGTAGCAGGGCTTTAGATTTTTTTTATTTGAGGCTTTTTAGAAGTAATGGTACACAGACTAATGTAGTTCCATTGCTACTCATAATCCACGCTTTTTTTAACACTACATTAGACTAATTAGTAGGGCACAATTAGCTGACAAATTTCCTTTCAAATTATACCAACCATTCAAATAATTCATTAGCTTTGAACCATGTTTTATACAAAGGCTTGAAGTAACTGTAATGTACAAAAAATTCTTCCCTGCAGTGCCCACCGCTATGCCCTAATCCTGGGCCATTTTAATTGGACAAAGCACTTTAACCATTTACCCTCTGGAGCAGTTGTTTCATTTTTTACACATGGCAAAATCTGCATTTTTGTTCATGAAAATGACTTAAAACCCAAAGAACCTTATATATTTTCTGAATAGAAAGACTGTAGAATAAAAAGATTGTAATTACAATTTTTCATGTCATACAATATTTGAGCAACTCAAACCTATATTTTTCTGAAAAAAAATAACTAAAATGTATTTAAGTGCACACACATGCGATTTAATAATCCATTTTCTTTTTCAAAGTAAAAATAAAGGTAGTATTGAGTAAATACACACTAAATATGAGAAATCTCAAAACTATGTGTAGCATGGCCCCCTAGAGGACCTGCTTATCTGCACGGCCATGACCTGGTGAACTTTCAAACCCACCTGACACTCTGGGTTCAGACATTCTTGTATCACTGTATGGCAATAAACAGACAACTCAATGTATTTAGGTTCTTTGATTATTTTACTTGAACCAAATAAAAGGGGAAGTTGTCACAAAAAGGAGGTATTAGATCTGCTGAGTTCTAGGCAACAACACCAACTCAGCAAAAGAATTCCTCCAAAAGACACAAGACAATATTTTAACAAAGATAATACTATACTGTATATATATATATATATATATATATATATATATATATATATATATATATATATATATATGTCTGAGCTCGTTAACTGTAATCCGTTTGTAGTCCTGGCACACAATTGTGCAAAGCAATTATCTGATGTGAGGACTATTCCTTTCACAATCCTTTTATTTGGCACACAAATATGATGTCACTGGATACATTGATCACTAGAGGGACAAGCAATACTTTAAAATGCTAGAAGGTACAGTGCTTTATGCCTGTAGTCCATATTGCTACATCCTTCCCCCACTTGAAAGTCTTTGGTCCCTAAAGACAGAACACAACCTGAGATCACATTACTGCATTGTGAAGCTAAACAATTAAGTATCTAATAAACTAGAAGTTGCAACAGCTGACTTAGTGAAGGGTCCTCTGATAACAAATTATATACATCAACAGGAGAAGAAATCATATTAAGTTTATGACAGGTCAGCCTTGGTAAAGTAGGCAAGTGCTTGACTGGAACGTTAAGTAGTGGGTATGAGTTCATCAGAATTTTCTCCAAGAGTGTCATAAGTCAATCTCTTTGGAGGACACATCTTTTGTCTCAACCGAGAATGTATGTCTTCTAGTGACTCAGGTCCTTGTTCTGCTTCCCAAAAACTGCATCCTGCCTCCGGTTCAGGTTCTACCTCGGTTTCCATCTCTACTTCCGGCTCTAGTCCTATTTCAGGCTCTAACCCCAGCTCAGGGACTGTCTCTCTCCTTCTTGTATTAGTAGGAGGGATGAGAGTATCAAGACACTTCACATTTCCCCTAAATGTGTAGGGAGCTACCACCTCAGTGTCAGGAAAGTGGGAGCCTGTCCTGGACAGCTTCTTCTTTAGCATCAGGAACCATGGAATCATCTTCCAAAGAGGGAGCCCACAGCCAATCCAAAGGTAATTCCTCATCACTTTCCTCTTCCGGAAGTGCAGGTGAACAAGTTTTCCTTACCCTAGGCCTCAACATTGGGGACTGATATGTCTCTGGGCAAGGGGCTGAGGGTATTTGAACAGCCTCTGAAATGGGCAGCAAATGGTTTTGATGCTAAGTCTTGAAGGGGCCAGTCTTCCCTTCAGGCCGAATCTGATACACAGGAAGTCCAGGCATACAATGCAGTCATTTGCAAACAATGTAGGGTTGGGAACGCCATCAATCAGCCAACTTATGTTTTCCCAGCACCGTAGATTGCACAACAACACTTGATCTCCAGGTTGTAGATCCTGAACCCTCACTTTAAGAACAAAGTTCTTCTTATTTCTTTGTTCTCTGATGGTGGAAGGCTCCTTGGCTTTCTCATATGCCACCTTTCTTCGGGAGCCTATCGACATATCCCCTATAGGAGGCTTGAGAGGTGTGGTCTATTGATGTTCTATGGGTAAGCAAGCCTCTCTTCCGAACATCAATCTGTAGGGGTATTATCCTGTAGAATCATTTGAGGTGCTATTGTACGCACAAACTATTGCAGCAATATGGTCTTCCCATGCTGTTTCTTCTCTAATGGGAGGGTTCTCAGCATGCTCAACAGAGTGCGGTTGAAACACTCAGGTTGTGGATCCCCTTGGGGTTGGTAAGGAGTAGTCCTGGATTTCTTTATGTTTAGGATTTCACATAGTCTGCGGACCAGTTTGCTCTCAAAGGCCCGACCTTGATCTGAATGTAGGCACTGAGGCAACCCGTAATGGATGAAGAACTTCTCCACTAGTGTCTTGGCCACCATACTAGCTTGTTGATCCTTGGTGGGGAAAGACTGGGCATATCGGATGAAATGATCTGTCACAACCAGGACATTACTTACTTCTGCTAACATCAGGTTCCAGGCACAAGAAATCAATGCACACCAACTCCATTGGCCCTTGGCTTTGTAGATGGTCCATTGGGGCTGCCCTGCTGGGTAAAGTTTTTCTCTGGATACACCTGACACAAGAGCGACAGTAGCTTTCTACCTCTGTTCTCATGGACGGCCAGTAAAATCGATCCCTGGCCAGTTTGAAAGTTCTATCTGGGCCTAAGTGGCCATGATCATCATGGAGAGCGGTTAGCACAATCAAATGATGTTTCTCAGAAAGGAACAGCTGACTCACACCTTCTGCCTCTTCAGAGGGACCTCTTTGATATGATCCCCTCTTCCAGCTTTATTCATTCCCATGCTCTATGAATCACCTTGGCTCCCTCAATGGTGCTATTCATCAAAATTTGAGGGTCTTTGGTTGACAACGACTTCCTTATTAGATTCCCTAATATTTCCTCCTGTTGATCCCTTCTCATGTCCTCCTTAGTCAATTGAGGCAGTTCTTGGCTGCGTACTTGGGTCAGGTTGCAGTAGTGCTTTGGTATTTGGCAGGGGCGACTCACGCTTCTTCAGCCCCTATGGCTCCTCTGTGTTTATATTCCACTCCCTGACACACAGCCTGTACACCTTCAAGACGTAAATGAACCCAACTCTTCTGACTATTCTGGGTGGAGTGATGTCTTTGAGAAAAAGCGTCAGCGTCTCTATTTCCCACTCCCGGTCGATATTTCAGACTGATTTGGAACTCGGACAGAGCAGCTAACCCCCGATGTCCAGTGGCGTCCAGTTTGGCAGTAGATAGCAAATAAGTCAAGGGGTTGTTACCAGTCTTCACCACATAGATGGCTCCATACAGACACTCCTGTAGTTTATCCACTACAGCCCACTTGAGAGCCAAGAAGTCCAACTTGTGCACAGGATAGTTCTTCTCAGGGGGAGTGAGGCTGTGACTCACGTAGGCCACTGGACAAAGTCTCCCTTCCAACTCCTGGTACAACACTCCCCCAATACCATCTCTAATGGCATCAACATGTATTTCATATGACTTTGAGGGGTCAGCGTAGGCTAGCATTGGGGCTTCAACCAGGCTCTCTTTCAACCGCTCAAAGGACCTCTCACACTTCAATGTCCTTTGTTCCTGAATAGATTCCTGAGGCTTCCTGGCTCCCCCTTTCTGGGTTTCCTGCCGTTTCCCTTCTGTTTGCTTCTGTAACATCTCATCTCATTCAACGGCTGAACAATCTGTGAGAAGTTCTTCACAAATCGTCTGTAGTAGGAGCAGAAGCCCAAGAATGACCTCAATTCAGTGACGGTGGTGGGACGAGGCCAAGACGTGACCGCCTTCAGCTTTTGAGGGTCGTGACTATCCCTACGGCAGATACCACTTATCCTAGGTATGTGACTGAAGTCTGGTAGAATTGGCACTTCTCTAACGACAGCTTCAACCCCTCGTCATGTAGTCGCTGGAAAACTTTCTCTAATTGGGCCTCATGTTCTTCAAACGTTAGGCCAAACACAATGATATCATCTAAGTAGACTAATGCCGCGTACACACGAGCGGACTTTTTGACTGGACTGGTCCGATGGACCGAGTCCGGCGTGCAATTCGACCGTGTGTGGGCTTCATCGCACCTGCAGCGGACTTTTTCGGTCAAAAATCTGACGGACTTTAGATTTGGAGCATGTTTCAAATCTTTACGTCGGAACTCCGCCGCACCCAGTTCCTATCGAAAGGTCTGCTTGTCTGTATGCTAGTCCGACAGACGAAAACCGACGCTAGGGCAGCTATTGGCTACTGGCTATCAACTTCCTTATTTTAGTCCGGTCGTACATCATCACGTACGAATCAGTCGGACTTTGGTGTGATTGTGTGTAGGCAAGTCCGTTTGTTCGGAAAGTTCATCGGAAGTCCGCCCAAAGTCCGTCGGATAGACCGTCAGACCAGTCCGGTCAAAAAGTCCACTCGTGTGTACGCGGCATAATACTTTTACCAAATTTATATCACCCACCGTGTTCTTCATCAGTCATTGGAAAGTGGCAGGGGCCCCAGTTAATCCCTGTGGCATCCGATTAAACTCGAAATACCCCAGTGGGCTAATAAAAGCCGTCTTCACTCGGTCTTCTGGGTGCATAGGAATCTGGTAGTATACACTCTTTAGATCCAGAACACTGAACCATTCAGCCCCTGATAAGCATTGTAAGGCTTCTTCTATGCGAGGATTCGTGTATTGATCTGGGATAGTCCTTCTATTCAAAGTTCGATAATCAATACACATCCGGAGGGACCCATTCTTCTTCCTTACTACCACAATGGGAGAAGCAAGAGGGCTTCTGGACTCCTTAATGACCCCTGATTTCTTTAGTTCAGCCAGTTGCTCTCGAAGATCCTCCAGGTTGCACAAGGAAACTGGCCTTGCCCTCTCTCGAAATAGCTTATCTTCAGTCAGCCAAATTTGATATTAGGTGCTCTTAGCACAGCCCACATCAATGTCATTCTTGGAGAACATTTCATCTCCCATTGAGCTATCTGAGTTTTAATCCTCTCTTCCCAAGCAGAGGGAAGATTTGGGCTGTGGACAGTAGTGCTTCCTCCATCTCCCTTCTGGGCTACCCCATTCCTTGCAGCACTCACACTCACTTTCCTGATCATCATTCAGGGCTTTAGGCTGATCGGATGGCTAGTGACATTCCGCACACTGACAGGAATTCGCCCTCCACTTCTTAGCAAGGCCAGAGTGGGTACAATCTCCGGAACCAATTCTATCCCAACTTCTTCTGCAGGATCAGCTTTTACCACCACCTACAGACCCAGCTGCTCCCAAGACAACTTGACTGTGGCTTTAAGACAGGCCTGTTCCCCAGGTTGCAGCACCCTCTCTTGGGTGTCCAGTCACCACGGTCTTCCCACTTCTTCTGCAGATGCATTCTTTTCTTGCAACACCCTCAGGAATGCTTGTCTCAACTGAGGATGAATTTTCTCAACAGGAGGACCCTCCAAGGCCAAGGGAGTGAGTAGCCTTCTTACCAAGTTGGTGCCTATCAGTAGGGAATTTTAGCCAGCTCCAGGCGGTCAGAGGCATATGACAGCCAATCAAAGTTCAAAGTTCTCTTCCTGCTAGAGCAGAGTCAAAGGTTATTTTGATGGGTATGTAACCATTATAAGGGCAATTCTGGGTGCCGATACCCCAAATTTCTAGCTCATTAAGTTTGCACAAAGCATTATGCTTCAAGTATGGAAAAAACAAAAAGGGCAAAGAAGGGCACCACCTGACAAGTTGATGTCCTGTCTTCAATATATGTCACTTCCCAACGTCACTCCTCTAGTATAGAGGTCATATCCGTAACTAAAACAAATATTCAAAAAAGGTAAAGGGGTTAAAGAGAGGCACAAGGAAGTTACTCTCTCGGGCCCAAAGACAGTTACTATGGATATAATGGACAGTGATGGGAGAGTGATATTAAAATTTAAGTAAAGTTTGTTGAAATAACATATATTAAAATTGGCAGTAGTTACACCAACTGCGATGCAAATAAATAAATATGATCCCCCATGCAAAAAAACTCGTCTATCGGGTGCTGGGTGCGCCCAATATGCTCATAAGACAGATACACAAAAATAAAGGACAGTGACAGACATGGACAAACATATAACAAACAGAGTGCAGGCGCCTAGACTCCCACAGATGCACAAAGTCCCTATGGCTAATCGCCACATCAAAGTAGTATAAATATTCTAATAACTAAGGGGCATTGTGCACATGTGGTCCCCCGGGGGGGGGGATTGGAGATGTGGAGATTCAATGACCGCTAACAAAACCCATCTAGGGGAATCCCTCTGATAATGACACTACCTGCTGAAAGAAATCAAAATAGGGAATAAAAAATATTGAATAATAATTGAAAAAATTATTAATACATGCGCATGCTCAAGACATTACAAAAAGTTCATTCCTGCAGTGTAGAAAAATGATGAATGACATGTAGAGAATCTCTATGGGGTTTGTGGTGTGGTAGAAACCACACAGATGACAAGTGCGGTCACCGCCAAATACTATTCGCAAGGTATGGTGGATTCACTAGAAATTTCCTGATAGTGATATAGACATCAAAGTCAATCATTAAAGCAATAGATGGTAATCCATCATATCAAGCTTTCCCGCGGTACGCATGTACTGACGCTCAACCTCGCAGCAGATGCGGGGAAGAGAGCAGAAACTAAATTATTTACGTTACCGCCTCTTGTTAGTCGGGGGCCAGGTGGCGTCTCCTCCGTTCCCGTGGTAGCCTAGCTGCGCCGTAATTCCTCCACTTACAGATCAATTGCTGTCTGTGGCTTGCTCCATCTTGCTGTGTCCTGTAGGGACGTGATGGGTAGCAGTTGGCTCTATGGTGAGCTCCGGTTGCAGCTGCGGTTTTTAGCGAATAGATTTTTTGTTGTATGGCGGTTCCTCTAGAGGGATATGATTTCTCCTATTACCAACATCCCCATCTCCCGAGGGGCAGGGGAGATGACAGGGTCGGCGTCTGCACGGTGTGATTACGTCGACGCGTTTCGCAACGTCATTGTTACGTAGCTGAAGCTGAAGCTATGTAACAATGATGTTGTGAAACGCGTCGACGTAATCACACCGTGCAGACGCCACATCTCCAATCCCCCCCCCGGGAGACCACATGTGCACAATGCCCCTTAGTTATTAGAATATTTATACTACTTTGATGTGGCGATTAGCCTCTATGAGCTCACCATAGAGCCAACTGCTACCCATTACGTCCCTACAGGACACAGCAAGACGGAGCAAGCCACAGACAGCAATTGATCTGTAAGAGGAGGAATTATGGCGCAGCTAGGCTACCACTGGAATGGAGGAGATGCCACCTGGCCCCCCGACTAACAAGAGGCGGTAACGTAAATCATTTAGTTTCTGCTCTCTTCCCCGCATCTGCTGCGAGGTTGAGCGTCAGTACATGCGGACCGTGGGAAAGCTTGATATGATGGATTACCATCTATTGCTTTAATGATTGACTTTGATGTCTATATCACTATCAGGAAATTTCTAGTGAATCCACCATACCTTGCGAATAGTATTTGGCGGTGACCGCACTTGTCATCTATGTGGTTTCTACCACACCACAAACCCCACGGAGATTCTCTACATGTCATTCATCATTTTTCTACACTGCAGGAATTAACTTTTTGTAATGTTTTGAGCATGTGCATGTATTAACAATTTTTTCAATTATTATTCAATATTTTTTATTTCCTATTTTGATTTCTTTCAGCAGGTAGTGTCATTATCAGAGGGATTCCCCCAGATGGGTTTTGTTAGCGGTCATTGAATCTCCACATCTCCAATCCCCCCCCGGGGGACCACATGTGCACAATGCCCCTTAGTTATTAGAATTTTTTATACTACTTTGATGTGGCGATTAGCCATAGGGACTTTGTGCATCTGTGGGAGTCTAGGCGCCTACACTCTGTTTGTTATATGTTTGTCCATGTCTGTCACTGTCCTTTATTTTTGTGTATCTGTCTTATGAGCATATTGGGCGCACCCAGCACCCGATAGGCGAGTTTTTTTGCATGGTGGATCATATTTATTTATTTGCATCGCAGTTGGTGTAACTACTGCCAATTTTAATATATGTTATTTCAATAAACTTTACTTAAATTTTAATATCACTCTCCCATCACTGTCCATTATATCCATAGTAACTGTCTTTGGGCCTGAGAGAGTAACTTCCTTGTGCCTCTCTTTGACCCCTTTACCTTTTTTGAATATGCTTCAAGTACTTGTGGTAAAAGTTTTGATAAAGCAGTGTCACCTGGGCTCCAGTATCCAGCAGTGCTTGTGTGTAGATGCCCTCTAGCTGTACTGATACTATGGGAGAAGGTCCCACTAAATTCTTGGGTAGGTTTCCCACAGGGGACTCTATAGTTTGTGCCCTAACTGGCCTCGTTGGAGGCGGTGGACTTGGTTTAACTGCTGGTTTAGCAAGGTGTGCATTGATTTCTTGTCCTCATCTTCCATTCTCCTAGGGTTTTATTTTTATAACGTGCTTAGGCACCGGAGGGTTAGAGAGAACTGGTGGCTTGCCTCCCCCTTTCCCCTTTGGTTCTCTTCTGGTCTCTTCTCTTGTCTTTGGGGCGCAGTTTTCTTTTGGGACTCCCAACTAGCTCCTTCATGAGGTCCCTTAAAGTTTTCCACCGGCTTTGGAAAGAGCAATTTCTGTAAAGCTCTTAGGACTTCCTTGAGGAGTTTAGGGCTGATGCCGGATTTGGGGCACTTTGCTCAGAAATGTCCGACCTCTGTAAAGCTCTTAGGACTTTGTTGAGGACTTGAGGGCTGACGCCGGATTTGGGGCACTTTGCTCAGAAATGTCCGACCTCTCTGCATTCGTAACATCTCCTTTCTCGCTCTGGGTACAGTTTTTATTCACTTGCCCGAGTTCCTTGCTCCTGAACTTTTGCTTGGGTCTCCATCACTTGCATCAGAGCATGATACATTTGAATTTGAGCTTGATCCACCTGGGCCATTAGTTTGGTGGAGCAGAGTTCTACGACTGGTTTATGGATATTCTGGAGGGCCGGTCCCTTCTGTTCAGACTCAGTCCCACTATCTTCATTGGAGAACTCCATTTCTGCATGGACGGTGCAGGCTACCACTTTCTCTTTGTTCCTAGTGGCAGAATTCAAGTCTCTTGATCATTGACTTTTCTCTTCCAACAGAGCCTCTTCCTCTCGAACCTCCATTATCAATTCAGAATAGGTGGGTACCACCTGAGTTCTCTTCAGCAATAATTTCAACACAATAGGATGATTGGGCCAGGCCCTGTGCAGAATCCGGTCCAGACGGGCCTGATCATCATCTTTAGGGTCAAGGCCCTTCTTGAGGATGATTTGATGTAGCATCCAGTCTACTTGGGAGATGTATTCAGGCAGACTCTCCCACTCTGCTGGTGAGTGTGGTTGAATTTTTACATCAAATCAGCAGTAGCTTCAACTCTTCCGAACACAGCACACAAGACTCTTGCCCATCCTCAGGTTATGGATCACATCAGCCACTGGGCCTCGAAGGCTCTCACTATGTCATTGTCGTTTCACAGCCTCTGAAACATGCTACTCTTCCATAGCTTGTAAAGCTTGGCTCATCCATGTTTCAAACTCGTCTTCTCCCACAGTCATCGGTAACTGTCCTGAGAAAAATCTAAGTCTTCAGTAACTCTGATTAGCATTCCCAGACCCATTCTTCACCAGACTATCGCTAGGCAACTCATATCTGTGTAGAAAGAGAGAGGAGAGGCACTGGCGGTGGCTTCTTGGTCTGTCCTCTCTCCATTTTAAGTGGGAACACCCTTGCAGTCACTTCTTCCGTTAGACGGACCTCTTCTACCTGAAAGCACACTGGCACCTCTCTCTACCATTCTATCAGTGCCCTGACTTGATCCAACTCCTCCGAGGCTTTTGTTTCCACTAGGTAGGCCCGGTGTCCTGGTGCCAGAGTTCTCAGTCACCTTCTGATTAGGAATGGGCCGAACGGACCCCTGTTCAATTCGCACCAGAACTTTCAAACACTGCGAAAGTTTGGAGCCGAATAACAAACCCCATTAAAGTCAATGGGACCCCGAACATCAAAAATAAAAAATGCCCATTTTGAAGGCTTATATGCAAGTAATTGGGCATACAATGGGTATAGGGGTCCGGGTCCTGCCCTGGGGGACATGTATCAATAAAAAAACAGTTTGTGAAAAACGTAATTTTTAAATGAGCATTGATTTTTTGATTTATTGCTTTTTGATTTGCTTTATTTTGCTCAGCAATAGCTGGGGAGCCTGTATATATGATGAGGCCACAATGTAGTGCACTGGGAACAAGATTAGAGATTTTTTGGATACATTCTGGTGTCACTTTGACTTTGGATAGAAGTAACGGGTGCATAAAAAATGGGCCTTGCGGGTCGGTGGCGCCTTTCCACCGTAACCCTATAGAGGTACTCTTGATGAAAGCAAGAATTGGCCTTGCTGTAAAAAATTGCAATGATATACACCTGTCAAACAGATGCAGAAAAATTACTCTTTGGGTGTCGGGGGCGCCTTCCCACCGTAACCTTATAGAGGTGGTCTTGATGAAGGCAAAAAAAAATTGCAATGATATGCACCTGTCAAACAGGTGCAGAAAAATTGGTGTTTGGGTGTCGGTGGCACCTTCCCACTGTAACCCTATAGAGGTACTCTTGATGAAAGCAAGAATTGGCCTTGCTGTAAAAAATTGCAATAATATACACCTGTCAAACAGGTGCAGAAAAATTGCTCTTTGGGTGTCGGTGGCGCCTGCCCACCGTAACCCTATAGAGGTACTCTTGATGAAAGCAAGAATTGGCCTTGCTGTAAAAAATTGCAATGATATGCACCTGTCAAACAGGTGCAGAAAAATTGGTCTTTGGGTGTCAGTGGCGCCTTCCCACCATAACCCTATAGCGGTACTCTTGATGAAAGCAAGAATTGGCCTTGCTGTAAAAAAATTGCAATAATATGCACCTGTAAAACAGCAGTAAGGTGGATTTTACAGCTGACTGCCTTGCCCAACGATGCCAGAACATTTCCTTCCATGTGATGGTAGAGAGATGTAACGGCTTTACCGATGGGGTGTAAGTATGTTCTAAAAGCAAATGAACCCTCTTATGATATCCTGCCAAGAGTGTTCCTTCAAACCCATTCAGATCTGGAGACCTTTCTGATAAGAAGTTATGACACACAGTCAGTACATGCAGTTTAGAATGGTCTGGTCATTTTATTTCCGGGTTTCACTTATATAACCAAAATGACATCACAACAAAAGTCCAACCCTTTCATTAATATATGGTAACGTTACAGACATACAGGCATACAGGATGTTTAAAACAAGCAAAAATAGAATATTAATAACTCATATAGAAACAACAACAGGGAAAAGCTTCGGACATCATTTTCGGGGAAATCAAACCATTTATAAGAAATTTAAACTTAACTTCTCATAAACGTCACATACACATATTATTCTAAAATGGATACAGTCTTTTAAAATGGTGGACAGCAAGCTAAAATATCCTTACAATCCCCTCTTTGATCATATTTGTATGATCTCACTTCCTTGTCATGATGGTGCAATCAGTCCATTTCTGGTAATACATACTACAAGTGTAAGCACTTCTAGTGGAATTTCCTAAGTAGGATTATGACTTCAACTAATAATGTGAAAGGTAATGGTATTATTTGTTCTTCTACTGATATTTATGAGATCAAGGGGAGTCTTTCCTTTAAAAAGGGGTGTGATATTCAAAGGCATGGCCATTAATGGTATCCTAACAGTGCTAGGGTGCAATTTGCTACAAATCCAACATTTCTGAAATCCTGATTTCTGAACATAAGCATGTTCAAATTTTAGCAAAAGCATTTTATCAGCAAAATTATCCTCAATGTCTCTCTTGTTTTTAACTTGTATCACTAATATGAAGAAAGAGAGGAGGGGGGGGAAGGGGGAAGGGGAATGGGGAAGAGAAAGGGAAGGACAGAGCAATTCCCCTCCTCAGAGAGTGGGATTTTAGGGAAAAGGTGGCTGAGTTGCGTAGATGAGCATTAAAGCGATCAGCTAAAATATAACAATATTTATTGAGAAACAATATAAAATAGTATAGACAATACAAATATAGACATTTAATTATCCAGTAGTGACATCCAAAGTTCGTGCGTGACAAGAGCCAACATGTTTCGCAAAAGGAATTTCGCTTCATCAGGGCTAGACACGATGCAGTTAATGCATTTACACTGTATAAATAATAAGCAGTCTTAGGTCAAAAAGTAATTAAACATAACATCAAATCCTAACAAGTGTCAAATATTGCATGAAGACGCTCACCTACTATATTTCCAAGACTACAGATTAAAATCACCATTCATTAAACAACCGCCGCTGAGCCAGCCGGTACGGAATGTCCCTGGGTGCCAGATCCCAGATAGACAGTGCCAGTAGGAGGCCTGGACCAAGCATTCAGGGTATTGTGCGCAGGTAACCCCTGCTGAAAATGAAAATAGTAAACCCATAAGTCACACCAGTAAGGGTTAATAGTAAATAAAGCTACACTAACCATACTTGGTCAGTAACATAGCAGTAATATTAAATGTATAATGCCCACTGGAGTGTATTAGTATTAGTTATAGCACTAGTAGTGCAGGGGCCCAGCACTATATTCCCTTAGAAATTAAATCTATAGGTATTGTTAAGAAAGAGAAAAAAGCCAAATAACATGGAGCAAAAAACAGGTAGACCCCCCAGTTGTGAAGCGTAACCCATTATAGGAGTAAAGGAACTGGTGTAACCAGAATCCTAAGACTTACCCTGAATGTCGAGATCTAGCAAAAAGGGGGGGGGGGGGGGCTGGAGGCCCGCAAGAGTAGCTCCTCATAGAAAGATCGGGCGTCCGCCCGTACGCGATGGATAGCCGCAAGATGTGTCAATCTCAAGTTCACCATGCAATTTGATACAACGACTATTTCATTCCTGGATCTACGATTGGTACTCAGAGAGGATGGCTCAATCTTCAGTACATTGTATAGAAAGGAGACGGCTGGCAATACTATTTTGCATTTTGCCAGCTCCCATCCCCGTACATTAATACATAGTATACCCTATAGTCAGTACCTCCGAATACGACGAAACTGTGCTAGAGACGAGGACTTCGAGAGAGAGGCGCGAGCTCTGTATGACCGCTTGCTCGAACGAGGGTACAGCAAAAAAGTTCTAAAGAGGGCCTATCAGCGGGCCAAACTGAATCCATGTGACACTCTCATTTTCCTTGTCAAAAGAAGTTTATTGAGTATACAATGTTATAAAGATACATAAAGTAAGTTTACAAGGATCTATAAAGTAAGCTCATTGTTTTACAGTAGGGTTTATATAGGTAAATATCATGAAATTTCAAATATTAAACATTGGGTTCACGTAAACCTAAATTAAAGATATATATCATTTCCTTAGTTACTTTTGTAGGTATTTAAATGATTTATACCTACTATACATATTGTTTACAAGTAGAGTGTATATAGGTCAAATAAATTCTGATAATGAGCTTTAATCGTAAGGTGGAGAAAAGGAAAGAGAAAGAAGAAAAAGGGTTGAAAGGTAGAGGTATGGTCCACAAGGTTGTCCCGCTCGTCAGTTTATTATTCTTTTTAGTTCTCTTTGAAGCCTTAGAATGGGTGTCTCTGTAAGTCATTTAATCTGTTACCATGGCAACAGGACAGAGTCATTGAAATTTGACAGGAACTGTTGTTTTATCCAAGGGTGCCAAAGTTTTTCAAATTTTGGAATTTGATTTTGATCGATGGCTACCATCTTAGCATGGGACATTGTATTATTCATTCTGTGAATTGTTTCTGCTAGTACCAATGTAGGAGATTTCCATGCCTTGGCCACTGTTTGTTTTGCAGCCGTTATTAGTTGGATCATAAGTTTGAATTGAGAGAGTGTTAACCATTCCGGTTTTAGATTAAGTAAAGTTAAATATGGATCTGGTTGTATTATCTTTTTAAATATTTTAGATGCAATCACGAAAACTTCCTTCCAGAAGGTTTGGATTACTGGGCACGTCCACCATATGTGTAAATATGTGCCTATTTCTGGGCATCCTCGAAAACAAAGAGCTGAGGTATTAGGTGAATATTTTGCCACTCTAGCGGGTACAAGGTACCAGCGAGTTAGGACTTTATAATTTGTCTCCAGTGCTAAGATGTTGGGTGAAGATGACTTAGATGTGAGCCATATGTTAGACCAGTCCGTGTCTTCTAAAGTTCGTCCCAGGTCCTCCTCCCACCTCTGAACGTAAGAGGGTCTATTAAGATTTGCTACTCCATATAATTGATTATAAAGTGATGAAATTGTACCTTTAGCAAGTGGATCTTTTGTACAGATTGATTCAAAAATGGATAATTGGGATAATGGTGTATCCCCCTTTAGGAATGGTGTATAGAAATTTTTGATTTGGAGATATCTAAATATCTCAGAGTTTGGTAGATCATATTTTTCTCTAAGCGATGGGAATGAAAGGAATGATTTAGATGCTATGAAGTCATTTAGTGTCTGAATGCCTGATGTTGTCCAAGCTTTAAAAGAATTTGGGTAGATCCATGCCGGATAAAAGGCCGGATTTCTGATAAAAGAAAGGAGAGGATTGTGTGGAGATTGTAACTGATATTTGGTTTTTAGTTTATCCCAGAGAGATAAGAAGTGTTTAGTTATGGGATTATGAATTTTAAAGCGGTCTTTAGGATCAAGCCATAATAAATTTGATATTAATAGAGGGTCATTTTCTGAAGCCTCTATAAATACCCATAATGGGATTTCCTGTTTTGCATGGTATTTGGACAGACTGGCCAAATGTGCTGCTCTGTAGTAGTTAGTAAAATTAGGGTATCCCAGGCCTCCTTTATTTTTGGGAAGATGTAGTGTGTGTATAGGTATACGTGGTTTAGAAGAGCCCCATATAAACGAAGTTGCTCTTTTTTGTACTATTCTCAAAAAATAGGAAGGAATTGGAATAGGGAGGACTCTGAATAGATAAAGCAATTTGGGTAGAATAGTCATTTTGATTGCATTAATTTTCCCTATCCAGGATAAAGGAAGTTGCGACCATTGTTTTATTAGATTTGTGATCTGTCTTAATACAGGAGGATAATTGGTTGAGAATAAGTCAGAATGAGATGCTGTTAAATGAATTCCAAGATATGGGATTGATTTTTCTGCCCATGTGAATGGGAGTGCAGCCTTAGCCGGGATCAATTCCATGTTTGTGAGTGAAATATTAAGCACTAGGCATTTCTTAGGATTAATCATAAGGCCGGATAGGGCTGCAAATCCATCAAGAGCTGGTATTAAGTTAGGACCAGAGACCTGTGGTGATGATAGAAAAAGTAATATATCGTCTGCAAATATACATAATTTGTGTGTAATACCTCCTACTTCAATGCCAGTTATAGTTTGGTTTGTTCTGATGTATTGGGCCATGGGTTCGAGTATAAGGGCAAATAATAAGGGAGATAATGGGCAACCCTGTCGGGTACCTCTTTCGATATTAAAGGCTTCAGATTTGTATCCAGCATATTTTATATAGGCTTTGGGTTTATTATATAATGCTTTGATCCATGTTAAAAAGTGGGGTCCAAAACCCCATTTTTGTAATGAATATTGCATATATTGCCAGGATACTGTGTCAAATGCCCTCTTAATATCGAGAGATAGAAAACATAAAGGGATTTTCCGTTTTTTAGCAATATGTGCCAATAACACTGCCCTGCGTATATTATCGCCTGCCTGTCTATTTGGCATGAAGCCTACTTGATCTCTATGTATTAATTTTCCTATAATGCTATTGAGGCGTTTTGCTATTATTTTTGCTAATAATTTAATATCGAGGTTTAACAGAGAGATAGGCCGATAATTCACACAGGAAGTATCATCAGAAAGGGGTTTTGGGATCATACAAACAATTGCCATTAGTGTTTCTTGCCGAAAAGAATGTCCATCTAGAAGTTTGTTAAAAGTTTCAGTGAGAATGGGAGAGAGTATTTCTGAGAATGTTTTATAGTATAAAGCCGAGTAGCCGTCTGGGCCTGGTCTTTTGTTAAGTTTTAGGTCTTTTATGGCGTTAGCAACTTCTTCTATAGTTATAGGCTCATCCAAACTGCTTTTTTGATTCTGAGATAACTCAGGTAAGTTTATTTTTGAGAAGAAGGATTCAGCTTCTGTAGGATTAAATTCATTGTTTGTCTTGTATAAAGTTGCGAGATGTGAGTGAAATTTATGGACTATTTTAACTGGATTACAAGTGTAAACATTTTTTGATAATTTCAAACGTATTGGTTTGAAAGATTTGTTAGTTGAATTTAATGCCCGAGCCAAATATGTACCAGGTTTGTTTGTATTCATGTAGAAATTGTGTTTGGAGCGTTTGAGGGATTTATCAACTGACTCAGTGAGAAATAGATCGTATTCCAATCTAGATTTTTCCAGATGAGATTTTGTACTCTGAGATGGATTATCTTGAAATGATATGTAGGCTGCATTAAAATTGAGTTCTAGTTTTTTTGCTAGATTTTTGCGTTCCCGTTTAAATAGTGCCATTTGTCTTTGTATTGTACCACGCAAGACAGGCTTATGAGCTTCCCACAGTGTTATTGGGGAGATGTCTGTTGTATTATTAATTGATATGTATTCCTTTAAAGCTTGTTCAATGGCCATCTGATGTAGTGGGTGTTTGAGCATTATGTCCGGTAAGTACCACGTTGGGTCATGCGCTTTTGGTATGGCTGAGGCTATAGTAGTGTATACTGCATTATGGTCAGACCACGGAATCGGAATTATATCTGATGCAATAATTTCTGGTATCATTCCTATTGTTAGAAAAATATGATCTATTCTGGTGAAGGTTTGATGAGGGTGCGAGAAATAAGTGAATTTCTTTTTCATTGGGTTACTTTCTCTCCATGAATCTACCAGATTGTATTTGGAAAGAAGTTGAGAAAAAGGTAATCTAGAGGTTATTTTGGATGGTGTAAAAGGTGATTTATCTAGAAATGGGAGGAGGACCTGGTTCGAATCCCCACACATTATCACTGTTCCTATTTTGTGTGAATTAATCACTTGTAATATATGTGAGAGGAATGGTGTAGGTTGTTTGTTAGGAGCGTAGTAGGAAATCACAGTGATTGCTGTATCCATTATATAACCCATGAGTATCAGGTATCTACCTTCTGGGTCTTTAATTTCTGATGATAAGGTGAATGGTGTGGATCGGTGAAATGCAATTAGAGTTCCCCTTTGCTTGGTACAGGCAGAAGCCGTGTAAATTTGTTGATAAAAAGGAGAAATATATTTTGGAGTAGAATCTTTGGTGAAGTGTGTTTCTTGGAGGCATACTATGTGAGCCTTCTTGTTATGGAAAGTACGGAAGGCTTTGGTCCTTTTTTGAGGGACATTTATTCCCTGAACATTCAGGGAAAGTATATTCAGTGGTGCCATGGCAATAGATCAAATAGTTTTGACTTACTTTTTGTTATGCAGAGCTGACTGCGCAGATCAACTTGTGTGGACTGAAGAGATGAATAGATAGAAAAGAAACCAGTGAATTCTGGAGTAAAGAGTAAACAAAAAACATATGAGATTAAATGATACATTGTATAAATTATTTTTTGCAAGTAATCACAATTTACCCGTGAAAGAGAGTAAATATCTCTCTCAGGGGAATAAGTGCCTTCGTCACACTCCCACATAATATGATTGGGAGAATGAGGAGGGCTAATGGGGGTACACGGATCTTCCGCTTACAGGAGAGAAGTGCTATGTCAAAAGACATCAAAATGATGTTTCATTAATTGGAGTGCAGAATATAGTTTTTGTTGAAATTATTTATTCCAGGGTGGTTGTATATGGTTAGTCTTGCCCTAGGCTAAATAATTCAGTTAGAAAGGTACTGTTAATAACTTTGGTATTGATGAAGATAGTTTGAATTATTTTGGGATTTTAACCATTTTAGAGTAAACAATTACATATTTTATTCATATGCAACTGTTTAGATATGTTAACTCATAAAATTGAGGTTGTATTGCTTCAGATTAGAATAAACAAAAACATAATTCTAGGAACTAGTTAGATAATAATATATTTGTTTTAAGAAAAGAAAGAAAAAGCTTCCATTACTTCTGGATTATTGAACATATTTGTCCTAAAAAGTAATAAATCTATTATTACCTGATAATATATAACTGAACAAGAATTTCCTTATTTCACTTATATATTCTAAGGCTATATGAATCAGAAGTAATAAGAAATATAACTGGAATGTAACATGATCCCACACAGTGTGTGACTATCAGAATGCAGTTACATTCAGTTATAAATATAGGTTTTTTATAGAGAACCATCTCTTAGTATAATAAATGAAGAGATATCAGGAATTAGGATGTCAGTCCATTGAATCTTCTTGGTCCATGGATGATGTGGCATAACGGCCTCTTTTGTGAGAATGATGATTCCCATTTTGTTCTGAAATTTTCTGGGTGCTGCCTGAAGGTGAAGATGACGCCATTCTTCTGCGTGTGGGAGAGTTGCTGCTTGTGGGTTCTGTCAGATTTAATTTTAAAAGGGTTTGTTGTAGTTCATCTGCTGATCTGCTTCTGTAAATTGTACCTTGGTAGTTAAATCTGACTGAAAAGGGGAAGCCCCATTGATACATAATGTTGTGGCGTTGCAGTTCCATTAGTTGGGGTTTCATGGATCGTCTTTTAGTAATAGTAAGTTGGGATAGGTCAGCAAAAATTTGATAATTGTGTCCTTGAAAATTAAGTTCCTTTTTTTCTCTTGCAGCAATTAGTATTTGTTCTTTCGTTCTGTAATAATGAAATTTTGTGATTATATCACGTGGGGGTCCATCTTTCTTTTTGGCTGTGAGGGCTCTGTGTACTCTGTCCAGTTCTAAACGTTCAATAGGGATATCTGGCTTTAGTTATTGTAATAGAGCAGTAATAGTAGATTGCAGGTCTGTCACAGTTTCAGGTATTCCCCTTATGCGCAAGTTTGAACGTCTGGCTCTATTTTCGTAATCTTCGAGCTTAGTTTGAAGTATTAAATTCTCTTTTTTTAATTGTTCCAATTCTGTTATATTTTCTTGGGTTGTAATTTCAATTTCATCCATTTTTATTTCTAAGGCTGCGGTGCGGTTTCCCAGCTCTCTTATTTCTTTGGTTAGGCTTTTTGTTATTTGGTCTGAGGTTTGTTTTAAAGCCTTATGAAGCATCTTTTCAAATTGTAATAATATTTCTGGGGATACTGAGGAGGCTTGTGGAGAAGTTTGTGAGAGGATTTGTTCTGTATCTGACTCAAATGGAGAGTCTTGCTGTGACATTTTCTGTCTGTGAGAGCGCCCTGATGCTGTATCTTGTGAGGTGACTGGAGCTGCTTCAGCTGCAGTGAGTGCCTGTGAGCTCTTTGTGAGGTGATTTTTATTTCTGCCACGGTTTCCTCCCAGTACCATATTTCCTGCCCAAACTTTCACAGTTTGTTCCCTGGGGCAAAAAGGTTCAAATGGATACCTTTTGAGCCTGCAGGCTCCGCTTTGTCCTTCTCTTCTCTCCTCAGCGGTGTGGAGCTCTAACAATGCATGTCTGCTCTGCTAGGCTCCGCCTCCTGCCCCCACCGACACTCTCATTTTCAAACAGAAAGTGAAAGACTCACATCCCACCACCAAATTAATCACCACATTTACAGCACAGCAACAGGAGATTCGAAGCTTGATTAGTAACAATTGGCACTTTCTGTCTGAGGATCCAGTCATCTCAAAATATGTGGCCAGGGTGCCACAAATTACTTATAGGAGATCGCGGTCAATTAGAGATGCGATAGTCCACAGTCACCTACAATCTTCAACATCACTGGCAGGAGCAGAGGGCGGGTCTGGCACTTTTAGATGTGGACATTGCCAATTCTGCCCATGGATAAGGGAGGGCCGTGGCTGTCCCCTCCCGAGAGGAGGCTTCCATAAACTAAAAGGATACGCCGACTGCACCACAACGGGCATTGTGTACTTAGCCATGTGCCGTTGCGGTGCCTTCTATATAGGTAAAACTAAACGCCCGTTTGCTAGAAGGATACAGGACCACCTGTACTATCTGGATGCAGGGCTACTGTACACTCCCATCTGCAAACATGTGGGCCTGCGACATAGCTACGATCCCAATTTTGTGTCCTTTTTCGCCTTGGAGGTTATACCTGAGCCAGAGAGGGGCGGTAACGTGGATAAAATGATTTTGCAGCGTGAGGCCAGGTGGATCTATAACCAACGGGCGACTAGCCCACCTGGCCTTAACACCGCACTTGCATTTAACCCCTTCCTATGACTTTCCATACTCTTGTTAATACTGAGTGTACATTTTGTTTCAAAAATACACATATGACCAATTAACAACTGGAACCATAGAGCAGATACTCATTACACCTTTGCCTTTTGTCACTATAAGAAGGCTTACGTCCATCTTTACCTGTTTTCTAGATGTACAACACTACATATGTCTACATAGCTTGGAACTTTTTACTCTGGAGCGTATTAACAACTGGGATAGGTAAATTCCATACTTGCTACCTAACCTACCTGCCCTATACCCAGTGACTTCTCATCAGCTAGAATCCACCCTGTGGTGTTATCTCCTAAGAAGGATATGCAAAACAAATAAATTGACCAAATTTTTCTCTCCCCCCCCCCTCCCCCTTTTTCTTTTTTTTTTTTTTTTCCCATGTATGAACTCTGTACATATTGTATTCTGCTGTTGTTTAAGAACAATTCTGTTTATTAATGTAAGATACCCAGTCCGTTAGGACCGTCAGATATGTATTTTCTGTTTCTTCTTTTTGTTGTTTTGCACCATTCCTTGCCACCTCCGCTGCCGGCCGGTCATGGTTGCTCCGTAGTGGGAGGACTCAGATGTCCCTGCCCAGGGGGTGGAGTTCCCTTTCCTTCCGCCCCCACTTGCCCATTACGCCATTGGCGTAATATGGGCAATGCGCGCGCACCACTGTAGGCGGAATGCGGTTGCGTCCGCTCTCCTAGGTGCGCGCGCACTTTGACAGGGACTTCCGGACCGGAAGCAATGCCGGAGGTCACCGCTGACCTGATTGCTTCCGGTGGGGCCATAGCATTTAAGATGGAGGCACTGATGCTGTCTGTTAGACACATCTTGCGGCTATCCATCGCGTACGGGCGGACGCCCGATCTTTCTATGAGGAGCTACTCTTGCGGGCCTCCAGCCCCCCCCCCCCCCCCTTTTTGCTAGATCTCGACATTCAGGGTAAGTCTTAGGATTCTGGTTACACCAGTTCCTTTACTCCTATAATGGGTTACGCTTCACAACTGGGGGGTCTACCTGTTTTTTGCTCCATGTTATTTGGCTTTTTTCTCTTTCTTAACAATACCTATAGATTTAATTTCTAAGGGAATATAGTGCTGGGCCCCTGCACTACTAGTGCTATAACTAATACTAATACACTCCAGTGGGCATTATACATTTAATATTACTGCTATGTTACTGACCAAGTATGGTTAGTGTAGCTTTATTTACTATTAACCCTTACTGGTGTGACTTATGGGTTTACTATTTTCATTTTCAGCAGGGGTTACCTGCGCACAATACCCTGAATGCTTGGTCCAGGCCTCCTACTGGCACTGTCTATCTGGGATCTGGCACCCAGGGACATTCCGTACCGGCTGGCTCAGCGGCGGTTGTTTAATGAATGGTGATTTTAATCTGTAGTCTTGGAAATATAGTAGGTGAGAGTCTTCATGCAATATTTGACACTTGTTAGGATTTGATGTTATGTTTAATTACTTTTTGACCTAAGACTGCTTATTATTTATACAGTGTAAATGCATTAACTGCATCGTGTCTAGCCCTGATGAAGCGAAATTCCTTTTGCGAAACATGTTGGCTCTAGTCACGCACGAACTTTGGATGTCACTACTGGATAATTAAATGTCTATATTTGTATTGTCTATACTATTTTATATTGTTTCTCAATAAATATTGTTATATTTTAGCTGATCGCTTTAATGCTCATCTACGCAACTCAGCCACCTTTTCCCTAAAATCCCACTCTCTGAGGAGGGGGATTGCTCTGTCCTTCCCTTTCTCTTCCCCATCCCCCTTCCCCCTCCCCCCCCCCCCCTCCTCTCTTTCTTCATATTAGCTTAATTAGGGATGGAAAAGCAATTGAGTTGCTTCCCTTCATATAGTCCAGCCATCTTGTGTTTATTTCATAACTTGTATCACTGTAATGTTCTCCCGTATATGTGTGTTCCCACAAATACTTTTAATGGCACCCAAGTCTTCAGGGTGGTAAATACAGTTAGTGATGATCCAAGTGGGCGGGAACACTATCAGGGTGATCAGGAACAGGAAGCAAAATGCTTTGCCAGAAGTCTGTGGTGAAATAAACGAGGTCATCTTCTCTGGCCAAACCTGCTTTTCCAGGAACTCCTCCTTCATCTGCTTGGACTTCTGCTTGAGGGCCTCCTATGTTTAGGATCTCCTTCCTGCTCTTGGGGCTTTGGGCAACCTTTTTCATTTGGCTGACATGGATCCAGGACTGGAAGTTTTCCACCAGGATAGCTGTTCTGGTCACTGCAACCACTGTGGTAGGGGGTCCAAAGGAATACTCTCGCTTCTTATTTCTGTTCAGCTGTTGGACCACCACGGTGTCTCCCTCCTTGAAGAGGTGAGTAGCTTCCTGTGAAGAAAAAGGAGAAGTGCAAGCAACATTTCTTCGAATATCCAATATTTCAACCAGTTTTCTTACATATTCTTCCTGTATTAAGTCTAAATCTCCCTTTTCTACCATTATAGGTGCTCTGGCCTATGGGGTGGGGAAAGGTCTACCCATCAAAACTTCAAAAAAACTTATTTCTGCCAGGACTGCTGGGAGGACCTTTCTCCACTTGGCAAAGGTTCCTCCTGTGGCCTTTCTTATCTTGTCTTTTATTGTTCTATTCATTCTTTCTACTATTCCTGAACTTGGAGGGTGGTAGGGAATGTGAAATTTCCATTCTATCTTGAGAGTTTTTACCAAGTCCTGGCAGACCCTGGCTATAAAAGCTGGACCATTTGAGAACATGTCCACAATTATCAAAAGATATTCCTGTATTTTGCCTAATTTGGGCATGTGCGTGAGATCAGCCGTGACTTGTATACCTGCGTGGCCTATTCCATGGTACTGTGAATGCACTTGCCATTGGTATACATGGTTTCCCCTCTTTTCAGAGAAGTCCAGACCTTGGATCTCTCTACACACCCTTTCCATTCCAGTCCTTAACTCATAATTTGATGCATAATCCTGGGGATCTGCAAGTGACTGTTCAAATGGGGATAGGTCAGGTATCAGCATAGCAATTTGGATGTCTGCTGTCTGTGAGATAGCAGCTTGTTTAGCAGCAAGGTCAGCCAGACCTGCTCATTTCCCCTGGCTATCTCTGTCTGTTGGCTTGTGTGTGCTCTGCAGTGTACTCTAGCCTAGAGCAAGAACCATCCACAAAAACATTCTGTGTCTGGTAGTGCTGTGGAAGATAAAACAGACCTGGGTGATGTGTCTTGGTGAATGAGGTTTATGCAGTCATGTTGTGGCACAACCTCATCCTGTTCTCCTTTCTAATCCTAAAAGGGCGTTTAAAACTGGTGCTGGGCCTGCAGTGAGAGAAACATATTTGATGTGCAATTTTGGATTGGACAGCAAAATCACCTCATATCCGCTCAACCTCTGAGAAGACATGTGCTGTGTATGTATATTTTTCAACAAGATTGACACATTGTGGGTGATGTGAAGTGTGGTGTCGTGTCCCAGAGTGAAATAAGTGGCCATCTCAACCACCATCGCACAGGACGCTAGAGCGCACCAGGACCATCTTTGAGAAAAAAAACTACAGGGCGCAGTCTCCCACTATGTTCCTGGGCCAGTACTCCCGCCATGGTTCTGCAATTTTCCCTGGCAAACAAGTGAAACAATTTGCCATATTCAAGGAGGCCGAGGCTCGGGCTGGTAACCATTGCACATTTCAACATGGCAAAAGCATTTAACATTTCATCAGACCATTTTACAGTATCAAACATTTCAGAGAGGGTTGCTTGTCTCAATATATTGTCAATGAAAGAGCAGTCAGGTATCCATTGGCAGCAGTAACCAATCATACCTAGAAAGGTAAGCATGTCCTTCCTGTTAAGTGGGCGGGGCAGACCCATCAGAGCCTTTTGTGACTGACTCTTCTTTCTCCTTTTGTGAGCACAAGTATTCAACTTTTTTTTTGCTTTTTATTTTTTTTATTTTTTGACACCATTGTAACTTTTTCTTAGACATTTTGTGACCACGTACATGTAACCATTTCAATAAAGATAGGCTATCAGCTCGGTAGTCCTCCTCTGAAGAACTACAAATCAAAAAATAATAAACATACTGCAACAGTACAGAACCATGAGGGGCAGTCCAGGGCCCAAGGGTGACTTGGAGTACAGTGGCTGTGTCTCCTCGTCTACAGGGATGAAAAAAAAAACATTCTCTAAATCAATCACAGTAAAATACTCTGCATCGTATGGTATGGCGGTAAGTATTGATGGCACATCAGGCACTACTGGGACAATTGGTACCACTAGGCTATTGATGTCCCTTAGATCTTGTACAAACCTATAGGGGGTTATTTACGAAAGGTAAATCCACTTTGCACTGCAAGTGCACTTGGAAGTGCAGTCGCTCTAAATCTGAGGGGTAGATCTGAAATGAGTGGAAGCTCTGCTGATTTTATCATCCAATCATGTGCAAGCTAAAATGCTGTTTTTTATTTTCCTTGCATGTCCCCCTCGGATCTACAGTGACTTTACTTCCAAGTGCACTTGCAGTGCAAAGTGGATTTGCCTTTAGTAAAAAACCCCATAGTCACAATTTGCCTTCTTTACCAGGTTAATGGGAGTATTGTAAGGCGAGACAATTTCCCTTAAGATTCCTTTCTTTAAGAAATCCTCTTTCTCTATATGTAACTCCCTCTTTGTCCTTGCCCCCTCCCTCTTTTTTTATAAAAGTTTCGCCTTTGATTTCCTAAGAAATAATTTTGATAATGTGTTGGTACTGGTGTTTGTTTTGGGATGTCAAAACATCCCGCTGCGTCTTTTTCAGTCAACGCTTTTTTAAAAATCAGTCATACTCTTTGTAGCCCAGTCTGACATCTGCTGTCTCACAGTAAGTGCATATTTAGGAACAAGGTTACTGAGATAAGTCTGTATTAAAAGACTGTGCATTTCATCTTGAGTGTTAAGTCCGGCATCTTGTGTCATGAAAGGAAAACTTTGCAAAAAACTTCCTCTTTTTTGCCTTGTGTCTGCTGCTTGTTTTAAAACTGCGTGTTTTGTACTCTGACCCTCTACAGCGTGTGCAGCCTCTAGGCACATAGTACAGACATAGGTGTCAATTTATGAAGCAGTGATCATCGGTGATCCCAAGGATCACCACTGATCACAGTCCATAAACAGTTTATGAAACAGAGATAATCGGGGGAGAAGTGTTTGAACTTGTTCTCCCGCCGATGATCTCTGCACATGGAGAATCCTCATTGAATGACACAGTAACGGCCAGTTTATGAAGCTGCGATCTCAGCGCTTCACTGGCGATCTGTGTCAGAATTCACACTCCCCCATTCACCAGCTCAAAGGTGGAGAATCGGGGAGTGAAGAGGGAATGTGGGGGAATCTGAGGGGCAGGGAGGAAGATTTTTAACTTCCTTATACCTCGTTCAGACCCCCCAACACTGTAAGCATGTCCCCCTGTCATATTTATGTGTATATATATATATATATATATATATATAATATATATATATATATATATATATATATATATATATATATATATATATATATATATATAATGTGTGTGCATATACATGTAAATATAATGTGTGTGTGTGTATACATATATATATAATGTAGGGGGACTCCTTATTTTTTTAACATTAACCAGCCGTCTGTCAGTGTTTTGAGCGGTGATAATTTATCACTGCTTAATAAACTGACATCTCTGTGTTTCAGTGAATTTCTGGTACTGTACTCTCGTAAAGTCTCACGAGATTCCAATATCAGGGGGCATTAGAAGCATGTTTGAATCATTTGTAGATCGCTTCACTCCTCCAAAGGTGAAGCGATCTACTCCGCTTCATAAACTGGCACACAGAGGAGAAAGATCTCCACTGTGAATGCCGGAGAACGAAGCAGTGAATAGATTTCACTGCTTCATAAAAGGACACCATAGAGAAGGTTGATTTAACCCTTAATTTACCATCCCATGACTCTGCTAAACCCATCATGAACAATGTATGGGCTAGGATACTATAGGGAGCCTCGGTCCAGCCGATCTCCACAACATACATATTTATTTTTCTTTCTAAACATTCTAATTAGATACTTAGTCTCTTTTTTTCCCCCCTTTTTTTTTTCAGTGTGCCAACAGGTTCAAACAGTGCCTTCAATTGCGGTAGTACTAATGCCGCAAACAATTTCCTACTATCTATTACAGTCAGTGAGATATTAGTACTTAAACCCTGTTGGCAAAAAGCCAAATGTCCAAATTTTGCACCTGACTTCCCCTTCGCAAGAGATGTCAGTAGCAAAAAGAATTATTCAAATAGCATGTTTTAATCAAAAGTTAGCCTCACCAATTTATGTATTACCTTAAAAAAAGTGTTTTTAACGCTCTACCCATATTTTAAATGGTAAAAACGTCCCTAATGTTACAATACTTCAAAGACCTGGGGCAGACTTAATAAGTCTCCCCTGCTCTTCGAATCAGTGACATTACTCCCTGCACTGTCAATCCTTCTTGAAACACAAATTTGTGTAAACCAGTAATACAATCAGGACACTTTTGAGACTTTTTTTTTTTTTTTTTTTTTTAGTACTTTCCCTAAGATGACACTGCACGTCTGATTACAGCAAGGCAAAGAAAATATTTTTACTCACTGCATCAATGCCAGAATCATCCTGCCGACTATAATACGATACAGGTTATATCTTATACTTTAGAGTCATAGTTACATAGTTACATAGTTAGTAAGGTTGAATAAAGACACCAGTCCATCGAGTTCAACCTGAACAAGTGTGGGTGCATGTCTACAACTATCCCTATTTTTTTTAAATTTAAGGTACCCATATAGCGCTGTGTCAGTTTTTACGCAGCGCTCCACACATATATCGCACACTCACATCGATCCCTACCCTCAAGGAGCCCACAATCCAAGGTCCCTAACATTCATATACTAGGGCCAATTTTGGACAGAAGCCAATTAACCTACCAGCATGTCTTTGGAGTGTGGGAGGAAACCGGAGTACCCGGAGGAAACCCACACAGGCACAGGGAGAACATGCAAACTCCAGGCAGGTAGTGTCATGGTTGGGATTTGAACCAGGGACCCTTCTTACTGCTAGGCGAGAGTGCTACTCACTACACCACTGAGTCAAAGCATTCATATATAAATCATTAAAAGTCAGCATCAATACATCACCAAGTATCATCACTCTACGTCAGCATCACTCTACGTTTCATTATAAAAAAATGCAATGGAAAGGTGTCATCTTACCTTAAGACACCTGACAAATTCCACACAGACAAACAGATTACCTTATTTTATCTACTTATTTTATCTCCTTATTTACTTCTAAGCGACAGAAAGGCAAGCAAAGAGATTTGGGTTTTTCTGGCACACTCTATCAGATATCTTTATCAAACTTCTTGCAATACTGTATTATATTACTTTGGGCTTCTCAGAACCCCTTGGAACTATCTCAGAGTCCCTTCTTTGGAACTATCTCAGAGTTTCTTACACTGCTGTCACCCGAACTGACTTCTACCGAGGTTCATACATTTACATAAATGTTTTTAACACTACACCTTCTGTTAATCCCATATAGGGAAACGGTCTTTTAAACTAAAAGTCACGGTAAGAGAAATAATAATAATTAAATCAGACTCGCCGGACTTAAAAACTTGGATGATGATTATCCCATGAATGACGACCGCCCCACATTCTGACACCAAAGGTGATAGGGTGTAAGTATGTTCTAAAAGCAAGTGAACCCTCGTATGATACCCTGCCTAGAGTGTTCCTTCAAACCCATTCAGATCTGGAGACCATTCCGATAAGAAGTTATGACACACAGTCAGTACATGCAGTTCAGAATGGTCTGGTCATTTTATTTCTAGGTTTCACTTATATAACCAAAATGACATCACAGCAAAAGTCCAACCCTTTCATTAATATATGGTAAACTTACAGACATACAGGCATACAGGATGTTTAAAACAAGCAAAAATAGAATATTAATAACTCATATAGACACTAACAACAGGAAAAAGCTTTGTACATCATTTCGGGGAAATCAAACTATTTATAAGAGATTGAAACTTAACTTCTCATAAACGTCACATATACATATTATTCTAAAATGGATACAGTCTTTTAAAATGGTGGACAGCAAGCTAAAATATCCTTACACTTACGTGAAAAGTAATAGCGTCTGGGAACCTGACGTTGTGGTACAGCACATTGTACAAATTCATGGAAAGGGGCAGAATCCACCAGGCTGAAAGGCAGAAGTTGGAGAGCCAACAGCTTTGGCAAGCTTGCATTTAGATGCTGGGCATATGGGTGGCAGAGACTGTATTTTTTTTTCCGCTACAGCAGATGGGGCAGAGAAATTTGATGGCTACAGTCTACAGCTGGTGGTGTGCTGCTAGGACCCGGGACAACCTGTGCTATACCATCATCCCTGTCAGTGGAAGCTGCTGAGAGGTAAGGACTTGGTATAGCAGGGGCAGACTGAAGTGGGTAAGGAGGAGGAACAGATGCATGCCCCTTTTGTGTGGCTTTTAGGTGCTCTTGCCAATAAGCTGAGTGGTTGAACATGAAATGCCTTGTTAAGCATGTGGTACCCAAATGGCTGGTGTTTTTGCCACATTTGATGTGCCTGAGACACAGTTTGCAACAGTGCGATCTGCTGCAGATGTGCTGAAAAAGGCCCAGACAGCTGAGCTTTGGGGAGTGGACCAGGAGATAACAGCTGCAGAATGTGATGGAATAGGGTGGCTGCTCTTTACTCTTTCTTGATGTCAGCGTCCTTGGGGTTGTGCCGCCTCACCTTCAGTTTCCTCCTCTGCTAACACCCAAATTGCATCAGTGACTTCATCATCATCATCATCTCCATCTCCTCTATGATCATCATTACCACCGGAGACGACTTGGCAATACGCTGCGGCTGGGGGAACATGAATGCCAATTTGTCTACCAGTGTTCTCCCCTCTCTCTAGGCTCATGTTCCTGTCATCCTCAACCTCAGAACCAACATCTGAATCCAGTAATGGCTGGGCATCATCAAGAAGCAAGTGGCTGACGCTGTGGTCAAATAACTCAGCTGACTCCTCCATGGCTAATGTTGGGGCTATGGCAGGAATAGATGTGAACAAGGTGGCAGGTTTATCCACTTTGGCAACTTCAGGGGACTACACACTTGTCTCTGTTTGTGTGACAGAGGATGAGGAGGATGAGGAAGGTGTATTAAGCCAGTCCACCACCTCCTCTGCATGCTGTGGCTGGATAGTACGGGCAAACTCACTAAACAGAGGAAATGATGCCCTGCCTGTGGACTGACCACCATGTCCACCTTTGCCTGTGGACACATTTGTTGCTGGCCCCCTTACAATGCCATGGAACATCTGCCTCTCCTTGTTGTCCTCCCAGATATTATTGGGAGGGAGTGGGTGGTGCTTATGAGCAAATGTAAAGAAGACGTGAAAATCTGTACGTAGATGGACTTAATAAAGTGCACGTAGGTGCACTTTAATTTGAGTACTCACACTACACAGACACACTCCACGGATACACTATTATATACTGCAATATAATGCGCCAAATGTACAGTGATGCACAGAACTATATGGCATTAAACTTGCAGTAACACACACAGAAGTGAATAGCTTTAAACTTGCAGTAACGCACACAGAAGTAAATGGCGTTAAACTTGCAATAATGCACAAAATTATATTGCATTAAACTGGCAGTAACGCACAAAAAAATATGGCGTTAAATTGACAGTAACGCACACAAAACTATATGTCTTTAAACTGGCAGTAACACACATAGAACTATATGGAATTAAACCGGCAGTAATGCACACAAAAAACTATATGGGATAAACTGGCAGTAATGCACACAGAAGTAAATGGTGTTAAAATGGCAGTTGGGGCGGCACAGTGGTGTAGTGGATAGCACCTTCTCCTAGCAGTAAGAAGGGCTGCTGGTTCGAATCCCAACCACGACACTACCTGCCTGGAGTTTGTTCTCCCTGTGCCTGCATGGGTTTCCTCCGGGTACCCCAGTTTCCTCCCACACTCCAAAGACATGCTGGTGGGTTAATTGGATCCTGTCTAAATTGTCCCTGGTATGTATAAATGTGAGTTAGGGACCTTAGGTTGCTCCTCGAGGGCAGGGACTGATGTGAATGTACAATGTATATGTAAAGTGCTGCGTAAATTTACAGTGCTATATAAGTACCTGAAATAAATAAATAAACTGGCAGTAACACACAAAACTATATGTGTAACAAAGTGTAGCGCTGTGGTACCAAATTAAATAACCATAATAAGTAGTAAAATACAATAAAACCTGTACAGTGAGAAAATATACTAAAAATAAAGTCTCTAATGATCTCTAAATATAAACCGTATATAATGATTAATCACAGTCCATTTTGAAATTAAGCAGTTCTGATCACCATGTGAATAGCCAATATAGTAGATGAAAAATGAAACTGTCAATGTGATGATACCGCCACCAGAGTGAAATGGAGGCTTACCAGAAAGTTAACTACACTCCAACAAAAGTTTGTCCCGTAAGATCCT
Organism: Aquarana catesbeiana; assembly: GCF_042186555.1. Classification (NCBI taxonomy): domain Eukaryota; kingdom Metazoa; phylum Chordata; class Amphibia; order Anura; family Ranidae; genus Aquarana; species Aquarana catesbeiana. The sequence goes on from NC_133330.1 coordinate 90,049,296, forward strand.
CCTGTGAAGGCTTTCAGTACCCCAATCACTGTCAGCTCCCAAAGCTCCTCCTCCATTGCCGGTGGGCAATATAAGCTGGTTTGACCCACAGAGCATATGCTCTTTTGGGTTCAACTTTCTGGTAAGCCTTAAACTTGCAGTAACTCACACAGAAGTAAATGGCATCAAACTGGCGGTAACGTAATCAAATAGATGGTGTTCAACCGTCACTACACTGAGGCTGAACTGTCCCTACTCTAGTTATACACTAATGTCAAGATTACTGACACAGTCTCACTACACTACACTGAAACTATTTGAGCCGTCCCTACTCTACACTAATGTATGTATGAATGACATGGTCTCACTACACTACAGTGAAGCTATCTGAGCTGTCCCTACTCTAGCTGCACACTATGCAAAGCTGAATGATGGTCCTTCTCACTACACTCACACTATACCTAGATTGACACTAAACTAATATTCTACACTGACAATTGAAACAAAATAGCACAGTATAGCACACTAACTAATAGCACTGAACAGAGCCCTGTTCTATCTCTCTTCATGCCGAAATCACACTGAAAATGGCTGCCATTGAAAGAATACTTTTATACTGTGGGGCAGGAATGAGCCATGATTGGATAAAGTCATGATGACAGTGTCAATCATGACTCTGACAGTGCTCTGTGCCCTGATTGGCTGAAGCTTTCACTGCTTCAGCCATTTAGGGCTTGCAATGCACTGTTCAGCGCTGCAATGCATTGTGGTCGGTTCGAGGGGCCGAACAAGCGGTCGAATGACCCGTTTGTTCAGATGATTGCTGAATGTCCGAACAATGAAAGTTCGGCCCATACTTATGCTCGGGCCGAACCGTTGGCCCATCCCTACTTCTGATCTCCCCCTCGATGTGTTCATTTTCTGAGATCTCCAGAATGGTGCTTCTATTGGTTGGGGTTCCATGACTTCTCAAGCAACCACGGCCATTGAGATGGCTTCCCACACAGATTGCAGCTCCGATCTAGGTTGGCTAGGGCCAGCTGCAGATAGCATCCCGGATGAGCCCCCAAATGTAGCACGGCCCCTAGAGGACTGCTTAGAATTACCTGCTCATCTGCATGGCCATGACCTGGTGAACTTTCCAACCCGACTGATACTCTGGGTTCAGACATCCTTGTATCAATGTATGGCAATAATCAGACAACTTGAACCAAATAAAAGGGAAAGTTGTCACAAAGAGGAGGTAAAAGATCTGCTTAGTTCTAGCCAACAGCACCAACTCAGCAAAAGAATTCCTCCAAAAGGCACAAGACAATATTTTAACAACGACAATTACTATATATATATATATATATATATATATATATATATATATACTTTCTTTAGTGATAATGTTACCCCCTAAATGCATGTTTCAGCTAACTGCTTATACTGCCACACTGTAAAAGATGCAACCTAGCCAGCCCACACGCTATCCCAGGAAGGGAGATCGGGTCTAGAGAATAGTAATATAGGGGCCTTTCTATAAGTAATAGCAACAAAGTCCACGTTGCAGATCTGATGTTCTTCACTGGCTTGTCGAAGCTTGTTAACTGTAATCCATTTGGATGTAGGAAAATTAGATTCCTTGTAGTGAGGAAAGCTAAAGATGTCTAAGCACAGTGTTCAAATGATGCAGTAAAGTGTTCTTGGAGTAACGATGTCTGTGCAAAGTGTCTCAACGTAACTGTGACAAAGAATGTATAAAGGTCGTGTAATTTGCCCTCTCACCAATGACCAGATTGCTCCGATGTCTTCCAAATAGGAACTTGTGTAGTGACACTCGTGCAGCGGTAGGGGGGTTAGACACAGATGGGGTGGTGGGGGGTTAGACACAGACAGGGGTGGTAGGAGATGTTTAGACACAGACAGGGGTGGAGGAGATGGGATTAGTGGTGCTGGCACTTACTTTGTCTCAGTGCCAGCCACGCCTATAGCGATCCCTCTTCCATCATGGGGTCTCTGCTCAGCAAAAAGCTCCTCCCCTTTATGCTATTGGCCGTCAGCTTGTTAGCTGACTTTCTCTTGTCAGAAGCAAAGGGGGAAGCCGTGGAGAGGATGGGCAGGCGGCCAGATGTTCGGGTATGGCAGCGAGTGCTCTGTAATGACCTGTAATGACCGTTAATAGCAGCAGCGCGGGCCATCCACATAGTGAGATAAAGAGAGGAGCAGAGCAGGTGGGTGGGACCACTGTCTTCTTGGGCGTCAATGTGCCACCCATCAGAACCTGCCGCCAGGGACCAATGGTCCCATTGGGTCCCATGGTAGGGCCGGCCCTGCTAGCGTATACTCTGACTATTCCATCTCTCACAAGGACTAACAGTGAAAAATTCACACTGAACTCTTGGGCTTTTCGCCTTGCCTGACTCAATTGTGGATCATGGGTTAACACTCCCATAGCCACTGCTTCTTTACCTGACAAAACAACACTGTCCACCCCTTCATGCCACAAGCGTAGGAGCCAACTCAATAGGGGCTCCTCGGACCTTTGTTTGTATTGTTTTGCCAGCTCGTAGAGTTCAATTTGTGTAAACTCCTGTACTTCTTCAAATTCCACATCTCTGGGGTTGTGATAATGCACCTCCCCATCTGCCATATCCTCTCTATCATGTAGCCTTTTCCTATGCTTAGTAATGAGAGGTCTGGCACACTTTCTTTCCCATTGGGTGATCATCATCTGAAATATCAAACTCTATCTCCTCATCCTCACTATCATTTGAGGAGAGCACATCCTCACAATTACAGTTTTGGGATGTGACAATGGCACTTACCCTGGCTTTACTAACAGGTTTACAACCCTTATTTTTCCTTAAGGCATTAATTGATTTGGTCATGAAGGCTGCACACCGCTCTTACAAATCATCAGCCCGACTAGCAGTTTAATGAATACACTCTGAAGCAACTGCTAACTTATCTTTTAATATCTTAACTTCTGACTCTGCCTTATCCCTCCTATGTGATTCGGTATAGAGAGCATGGAGGAAGTACCAACCCACTGTGGACACTGTCCTCTTCTCTGCTTTACTTAAATCCAACACCTTAAGGCTAAAATCTACAAAATGATCTGAGACTTTATCACCCCAAGTCCTATTTGAAGGGAGAAGCATACTTTGCAAATTCTTTAACAAGAGGCTCCCACTCATTGTCTTTGGCCCAGATAGGTAAGCTGCACACTTCCTTCTGGCTGCTACACAGCATTTTACCTAGTACAAGCTACACAACACACCACAGAAAAACAGGTCTGCTTCAGTTGAATTTTTACCGCAAATCCCGGACGAGCCCCCAAATGTAATGCTTGCGTCTATCTATTAAAGGTTCTTCCAGGAAAACCAAGGAAACTTAGACCTCTGTGGTATATCAATGTGCTTTTACTAAACAAAAAATGCTTTACATACAAAACTATTACAATATTAGCAATATAATACAAAGCTGACAGAATTTTTTTCTTGTTATAGATATATCTATCTACTTCCTAGCAAAACTATGGTCTGTATACAATAAGAATACACGAAAAGGTCACTTTGCTCCGCTTATAGAAATTCATGATCTCCTTGACAATGAGGACTCTTTGAGATCGGGCGGAAACCGCCTTCAGATTCTGGCAGAGGCCTTCCTTGGTCACGTCATTACAAAGTCCTAATCTCAGTTTGTGTTCTTGTCTTTTATTTGGAAAGTTTTAAGAAGCCAATCCCATTTGGGCATATCCTTCTCTGCCCCATTACACTGATGTCAAAAATAGAAAAAACTCAAGCTAGAGCTATAGTTGACCACAACACCTGTATAAACAATGGTAGCAGAGAGGGTATCGTGCGTAAGCACTCAAGGACATCTGTTGAACAAATGTCCCACTACCAGAAAAGCCTAAACAAACAAAGCAAATGTTTTAGTATGATACTGGGATAGTCACAAGTATATATATATAAATATACATATTATATACTCCGTGAATATTATATAAATAAAAAACACATCAGATGCAATACAGGGGCCCTTCACCATGTGTAGGAGAAAAACCTAGGTGACACATAGACACTGTTCACAATCCTGCTAGCCAGTTCTTAAATATATATATATACCTGTAGCAGCTAATCAGGCAGTTTCACATATTACACATGTTGAGAAATGAAAGCTAACATCTGAATTGCTGCTATGAGCATGGTCAGTGTCTTTTCATGGCTCCGTTTTTTTCCATAAATGAGCCCCTCTGGGGGTGGATGAGATAAGGTTACATTTTCTGTTTTTCTTAGTTATGATGAGTCCAGATTGTATTACACAATTAGTAGGTAAAACATAATACATATCTGTGAATTCATTCAGACCTTGTTATTGTAATTGGGAGATGAGTGAGTGGTTACCATATATATCATCAAAGCATTTTATTGTTGTAATTGCATTGTGTAGCGTGTTAGACGTCATCCTGACCTCACTCCTTCCTCCTCTCTCTTGGGCTGTTGGCTGTGTGCAGAAAAATGACACTGATGAATGTACCACAAAGCTGGCTTGGCCTTGGACAAGTTACTGATTGTAGGCTGGTCTACGCAGAAAAGCTGCCTGAAAAATTGTCTGTTATGGAAAATTTACAAGCAATATATTAGAAGAGGAACTTCACTTTAATTAAAAAGCAGCATATGGTTTTGTAATGAAAATGTGTTGAAATCATTAATTGTAAACAGTGAAATGTTTAACTGCTTTGTAACTGAGCAGCTATCAGTCTTCAACTTAGAAGCTTTTTTATTACCTGGCGCCCTCATAAAATATGTTTCCATCTCCTTCCTCTCCGGTATAATGCTGACTGATAAGGAAAAGAAAAAAGTGCTCACAGACTATGTGGGGGTTCTTGCACCTTGATCAAGGGATCCTCTTCTTCCCCGACCTGTAGGTACAAAATTTGTAATCATATCGCTATAGTACTGATATTCTCCTTCTGTGTGTCACACAGTACTGCTGTATTCACACTGCTGACTGCAGCACAGGTGTACCCACACACTTTTTATTAAGTTGTGCATTTTGGCACAATTTCTGAAAGCACACAAAAGATGCAGCTTGCAGGACTTTTGATGCAATTTCAGTAAACGCACTAAAAATGCGCAACCTAATACAAAGTCTACAAAATCTTATCAATTAAATAAAAAGACACGACACCACACTCTAATGTTGGCATAAATTGCCCGCTGCACTTTTATTGGTTTCACATAACATATAGATTTCAAAAGCATATTATAAATTCATAACCAACCAATTAAAACATTCACAAAATTGCTTAGCCTTGATGACTTAAGCAAAGTAACTTCCATCAACTTTATAACCAAAGTCCCCCTTTTGATGCAAACACCACATAAAGTGCATGCGACGGGAGGGAGAGTGGGGAGCTCTTCCTTCACTCGATCCTTGGACCAGCCGCAAGATACCTGTGGCAGTGGATCCTTTATATAGTGAGCCCCACTGCTTCCAGAAAATTCTACACAATCCTATTGGCCCAATTCCTACCTGCCCAAATGTGAGCAGAAATATTTATAGGGCAAGCAACCCTGAAATTACTATATCCCTAAAAACAATGGTAATAGGTTTAAACACCAGGGCAAAAGGCGGAGGCAACCCCATAAAGGAGCGCCCAAATAATTTGTGCCCCCCTTTAACACACTTGCTTTCTTCAATGACTACCATTGTCTCAGGGAGATGATGGACAACTCCAAAGACATGCTGATAGGTTAATTGGATCCTGTCTAAATTGTCCCTAGTATGTATGAATGTGAGTTAGGGACCTTAGATTGTAAGCTCCTTGAGGGTAGGGACTGATGTGAATGTACAATGTATATGTAAAGCGCTGCATAAATTGATGGCGCTATATAAATAACTGAAATAAAATAATAATAAATAATAATAAGATTAGGCTTGAAAAAGAGGCGTTGCTGCTTCAAAATGCATAGCCACACTCCCTCCACACTCCCCAGCATTTGATGTAATTGGCCAAGTTCCCATGCTGTCAGACTGGCTCCTGAGCTGATGTATCCACTGGTATTGAGCTTGTACATCTCCGAACACTAGCGGTGTTGCTCTCGTCTGCTTCAGAAGACCCAGGTCCTTATGGATGATGGCTTTTAAGCTTGATATGCGCATTTATTCATACTTCATGTAAGAGGCTAATTAGCATTTTTTACTAATAAATTATTTTATATTAGTCACACACATAGCCCCTAGCCCCCCTGCACAACAGCTCTTACTTGTAAGGTGGTCCTAGTCCCAGCTCTTGTTTCCACATGCAGAGGGGAGCACATACAGGAAATGGCCAGAGGTGACAGCAAAGAGCCTGATGTCAGAGCAGCAGCCTGCCAACTCACACACATACAGGAGCATTTACGGGGCTCCTCTGCACCTGCCCCTGCCTTCTCACATCTCTGCCAGTCGGCCGGGCCCGTCCGGACGCTGAGGCCCCTTACAACTGTATGGGCTGTACCTCCCTGATGGCTGCCCTGAATACCTGTGTTGATCCTACCAGTCCCCCAGCTTTTCTATTTCAAACTGACTATACCAAAGCTTAGAAGCGCATCCATCCCAGTGTGCTCAGTTTTCTACTTTGCATTCTACTTGGGAGCACAGCCTGCCTGTACATAAGCAGTAAGATTTCTGCTGATATGACCCAATGCACAGCTCTAAACTAGGAAGTTCAGTGTGCTGCTGTTTCTCTGTCAGGGGAGGAGAGACAATGCCGCAATGTCGTAGTCCCACTAAAAATTGCTGATCGTCGGCATTCCTAGTAAAAAATAATAATAAAAATGCCTTAAATATCCCCTAGTTTGTAGATGCTATAACTTTTGCGCAAACCAATCAATATACGCTTATTGAAATTTTTTTTCCCAAAAATATGTAGAAGAGTACATATCGGCCTAAACAGATGAAGACATTTGTTTTTACATTCTTTTTGGGATATTTATTATAGCAAAAAGTAAAAAATATTATTTTCTTTTTCAAAATTGTTGGCCTTTTTTGTTTATAGCGCAAAAAATAAAAACCGCAGAGGTGACCAAATACCACCAAAAGAAAGCTCTATTTGTGAGAAAAAAATTCAAAAGTTCATAAATTCTGCTTGGTTACAGCATCGCACGACCGTGCAATTGATAGTTAAAGCGACGCAGTGCTGTATCGCAAACAATGGCCTAGTCATTAGGGGATAAATCCTTCCAGTCTTTAAGTGGCAAAAAAAAAAAACTTGTTTTATATATTTGATTATTTTAAAGAAATAGAAAAGAGAAATCTGCTCTAAAGGCTATTGCTTTTGCATTGAATACATTTCAGTGAATAAATATAGCAAAATTGTCTGATTACAAAGAGATCACTAAACACTCACAATGACAGCAAATCACAAACACTTTTAGTTATTTCTTGAGGCGATTCAGTTCGCATTGCAGCGCTATACAAGTCATTCATTCATTCATTCATTCATTTATTTCTTTATTAAAAACCATTTTTTAAAACATTTTAAGTGGGAAAAAAAAACATCATGATCTGAAGAGTAAAGCAAACTATTAATTCAGGCTTGAGATCTGTCTCAGATTGGAATTTATGGCATTGAAATATATGGCTTGGTAATACCTGGTTGGCAGGTCCAGACCATTGAAACCATCTTGCAATGAAAATACCTGCCCTTATCCCAGCTGTATTGTGCTGGAACAATTGCGATGTTGGTGTGGGTATGCATTTCTATAAAAACAAAACAAAAGGGGGGGGGCTGTGAATCTAAACTGTGATTCTAACCCCACACATTTTGTCTGTAATTTAGTAAATTCCGTTTTTTCCATGTTCACTTGTTAAAGCAGAACTAGACAGCACTGTGCTGTCTAGGAGCTCTCCGCTGACCCCTGCCAACTCTTGCCAGGTGGCTTCTGAGTACCGATCCCCGCCCATTTTAATTGGCCAGGCTGAGGTGATGTCATTTCCATGCATGTGCGGAAGCTCAGTCAGGTCGGTATTGCCAAAATTGTGTACAGCGGTTGACAGGCTGGTAAGAAACTATTAAAATGTTCGTCTCTTTCAGCTGATGATGGGACTTTTTCAACTTTTTTTCTACTATTTATAACATTCAACTATTAAAATGTTCATCTCTTTCAGCTGATGATGGGACTTTTTCAAAGTTTTTTCTACTATTTATACTTTTTAAAATATTAAGCTTTTTAACACTTTTTTTAACATTGATTGAAGTCAATGGGAGCATGCTTCAGATCCTTAAAATCTTCTTCCGCTCCCAAAAGTTTCAGCTCCTTCATACTTTCACCTACAGACGCCAAACAAACTTTAAAATGTTCGCAAAATATTCAGCTATCTGGCTATATCTTTTCAGTTTGATATCTTTTACAGTTTTTGTGAAAAAGCTGTTTGTTTAGTGGTCATTTCAGGAAATTTTAGCGATTAAATAGAGTGTACTGTGTTGCTTTTGTTGCCGTGGTTACCAAAGCTTCTGTTATACACAGAGGGGAGCTGGCTGGAGCATCTCAGCTCTGATTACAGAGCCCGGGGGAGGGGACAGACACACCATGTACTGATTTATAATAGAGGAATATGATGGGGCAGTTTTGATGTGGTTTGATGTGGCAATTCTGATGGGGCAGTTTTGATGGTGGCAATATGATGGGGCAGTTTTGATGGGGACAATTTTGATGCGGCAATTCTGATGAGGCAGTTTTGATGGCAATATGATGGGGGCAGTTTTGATGGTGGCAATATGATGGGGCAGTTTTGATGGTGGCAATATGATGGGGCAGTTTAATGGAGCAATTCTGATGGGGCAGTTTTGATGGGGCAATTTTGATGGGGCAGTTTTGATGGTGGCAATATGATGGGCCATTTTTGATGGTGCAATTCTGATGGGGCAGTTTTGATGGTGGCAATATGATGGGGCAGTTTTGTTGGGGCAATTTTGATGGGGCAATTCTGATGGGGCAGTTTTGATGGCAATATGATGGGGCAGTTTTGCTGGGGGCCATTTTAGCAATTCAGCTATTTAGCATTCCCACCCATTTTCCCCAGGAAATGCATTTTCTAGTTTTAATCTTAACTTTATTATTCCACAAGTTTTTTGGCTCTGCGTAACATCTGCATACTTTCACCTATTAAAACCATTCAACTATTAAAATGTTCGTCTCTTTTAGCTGATGATGGGACTTTTTCAAATTTTTTTCTACTATTTATACTTTTTAAAATATTAAGCTTTTTAACACTTTTTTTAACATTGAAGTCAATGGGTGCATGCTTGAAATCCTTAAAATCATCTTCCACTACCAAAAGTTTCAGCTCCTTCATACTTTCACCTACAGACGCCAAACAAACTTTAAAATGTTCACAAAATATTCAGCTATCTGGCTATATCTTTTCAGTTTGATATCTTTCACAGTTTTTGTGAAAAAGCTTTTTGTTTAGTGGTCATTTCAGGAAATTTTTGCCATTAAACAGTGTACTGTGTTGCTTTTGTTGCCATGGTTACCAAAGCTTCTGTTATACACAGGGGGGAGGTGGCTGGAGCATCTCAGCTCTGATTACAGAGCCCGGGGGAGGGGACAGACACACCATGTACTGATTTATAATAGAGGAATATGATGGGGCAGTTTTGATGGGGCAATTCTGATGGGGCAGTTTTGATGGTGGCAATTCTGATGAGACAGTTTTGATGGTGGCAATATGATGGGGCAGTTTTGAAGGGACAATTCTGATGGGGCAGTTTTGATGGTGGCAATATGATGGGGAAGTTTTGATAGGGCAATTCTGATGGGGCAGTTTTTATGGGGCAATTCTGATGGGGCAGTTTTGATGGGGGCAGTTTTGATGTTGGCAATATGATGGGGCAGTTTTGATGGGGCAATTCTGATGGGGCAGTTTTGATGGGACAATTCTAATGGGGCAGTTTTGATGGTGGCAATATCATGGGGCAGTTTTGATGGGGACAATTTTGATGGGGCAATTCTGATGGGGCAGTTTTGATGGCAGTATGATGGGGCAGTTTTGATGGTGGCCGTTTTAGCAATTCAGAAATTCAGCATTCCCACGCATTTTCCCCAGGAAATGCATTTTCTACTTTACTATTCCGTACGTTTTTTGGCTCTGCGTAAATTCTGCATACTTTCAGCTATTAAAACCATTCAACTATTAAAATATTCGTCTCTTTCAGCTGATGATGGGACTTTTTCAACTTTTTTTCTACTATTAATACTTTTTAAAATATTAAGCTTTTTAACATTTTTTTAAAACATTGAAGTCAGTGCTTGAAATACTTAAAATCTTCTTCCGCTCCCAAAAGTTTCAGCTCCTTCATACTTTCACCTACAGACACCAAACAAACTTTAAAATGTTCACAAAATATTCAGCTATCTGGCTATATCTTTTGGTTTGATATCTTTTACAGTTTTTGTGAAAAAGCTGTTTGTTTAGAGGTCATTTCAGTAAATTATATCGCTTAAACAGAGTGTAATGTGTTGCTTTTGTTGCCGTGGTTACCAAAGCTTCTGTTATACACAGGGGGGAGGTGGCTGGAGCATCTCAGCTCTGATTACAGAGCCTGGGGGAGGGGACAGACTCACCATGTTCTGATTTATAATAGAGGAATATGATGGGGCGGTTTTGATGGGGCAATTCTGATGGGGCAGTTTTGAAGGGGCAATTCTGATGGAGCAGTTTTGATGGTGGCAATATGATGGGCCAGTTTTGATGGGGCAATTCTGATGGGGCAGTTTTGATGGTGGCAATATGATGGGGCAGTTTTGATGGGGACAATTTTAATGGAGCAGTTTTTATGGTGGCAATATGATGGGGCAGTTTTGATGGGGGTAGTTTTCATAGGGCAGTTTTGATGGTGGCAATATGATGGGGCAGTTTTGATGGGGCAATTCTGATGGGGCAGTTTTGATGGTGGCAATATGATGGGACAGTTCTGATATGGCAGTTCTGATGGGGCAGTTTTGTTGGTGGCAATATGATGGGACAGTTTTGAAGGGGAACATTTTGATGGGGCAATTCTGATGGGGCAGTTTTGAGGGCAGTATGATGGGGCAGTTTTAGCAATTTAGCTATTCAGCCTTCCCACGCATTTTCCCGAGGAAATGCATTTTCTAGTTAGTGGGACTGCTTTAGCAGTCCCACTATTGTTATTCGATTTTATTTATTTTTATTTAATTTTATTCCGTACGTTTTTTGGCTCTGCGTAACTTCTGCATACTTTTAGCTATTAAAACCATTCAACTATTAAAATGTTCGCCTCTTTCAGCTGATGATGGGACTTTTTCAACTTTTTTTCTACTATTTATACTTTTTAAAATATTAAGCTTTTTAGTGCTTTTTTTTAACATTGAAGTCAATAGGAGCATGCTTCAGATCCTTAACATCTTCTTCCGCTCCCAAAAGTTTCAGCTCCTTCATACTTTCACCTACAGACGCCAAACAAACCTTAAAATGTTCACAAAATATTCAGCTATTTGGCTATATCTTTTCAGTTTGATATCTTTTACAGTTTTTGTGAAAAAGCTGTTTGTTTAGAGGTCCTTTCAGGAAATTTTAGCCATTAAATAGAGTGTATTGTGTTGCTTTTGTTGCCATGGTTACCAAAGCTTCTGTTATACACAGGGGGAGGTGGCTGGAGCATCTCAGCTCTGATTACAGAGCCCGGGGGAGGGGACAGACACACCATGTACTGATCTATAATAGAGGAATATGATGGGGCAGTTTTGATGGGGCAATTCTGATGGGGCAGTTTTGATGGTGCCAATATGATGGGGCAGTTTTGATGGGACAATTCTGATGGGGCAGTTTTGATGGTGGCAATATGATGGGGCAGTTTTGATAGGGCAATTCTGATGGGGCAGATTTGATGGGGCAATTCTGATGGGGCAGTTTTGATGGGGGCAATATGATGGGGCAGTTTTGATGGTGGCAATATGATGGGACAGTTTTGATGGGGTCAATTTTGATGGGGCAACTCTGATGGGGCAGTTTTGATGGCACTATGATGTGGGCAGTTTTGATGGTGGCAATATGATGGGGCAGTTTTGATGGTGGCAATATGATGGGGCAGTTTTGATGGGGCAATTCTGATTGTGGCAATATGATGGGGCAGTTTTGATGGGGACAATTTTGATGGGGCAATTCTGATGGGGCAGTTTTGATGGCAGTATGATGGGGGCAGTTTTGATGGGGGCCGTTTTAGCAATTCAGCTAATCAGCATTCCCATGCATTTTCCCCAGGAAATGCATTTTCTAGTTTTTATTAGTGGGACTGCTTTAGCAGTCCCACTATTGTTATTCCTTTTTATTTATTTTTAATTAAATTAGTGGGACTGCTTTAGCAGTCCCACTATTGTTATTCGTTTTTTTATTTATTATTAATTTTATTCATTATTTATTATTCCGTACGTTTTTTGGCTCTGCGTAACTTCTGCATACTTTCAGCTATCAAAACCATTCAACTATTAAAATGTTAGTCTCTTTCAGCTGATGATAGATGGGACTTTTTCAACTTTTATTCTACTATTTATACTTTTTAAAATATTAAGCTTTTTAACACTTTTTTTAACATTGAAGTCAATGCTTGAAATCCTTAAAATCTTTTTCCGCTCCCAAAAGTTTCAGCTCCTTCAAACTTTCACCTACACACACCAAACAAACTTTAAAATGTTCACAAAATATTCAGCTATCTGGCTATATCTTTTGGTTTGATATCTTTCACAGTTTTTGTGAAAAAGCTGTTTGTTTAGAGGTCATTTCAGTAAATTATATCGCTTAAACAGAGTGTAATGTGTTGCTTTTGTTGCCGTGGTTACCAAAGCTTCTGTTATACACAGGGGGAGGTGGCTGGAGCATCTCAGCTCTGATTACAGAGCCCGGGGGAGGGGACAGACACACCATGTACTGATTTATAATAGAGGAATATGATGGGGCAGTTTTGATGGGGCAATTCTGATGGGGAAGTTTTGATGGGGCAATTCTGATGGGGCAGTTTTGATGGTGGCAATGTGATGGGGCAGTTTTGATGGGGCAATTATGATGGGGCAGTTTTGATGGTGGCAATATGATCGGGCAGTTTTGATGGGACAATTTTAATGGAGCAGTTTTTATGGTGGCAATATGATGGGGCAGTTTTGATGGGGGTAGTTTTGATGGGGCAGTTTTGATGGTGGCAATATGATGGGGCAGTTTTGATGGGGCAATTCTGATGGGGCAGTTTTGATGGTGGCAATATGATGGGAAAGTTCCGATATGGCAGTTCTGATGGGGCAGTTTTGTTGGTGGCAATATGATGGGGAAGTTTTGAAGGGGAACATTTTGGTGGGGCAATTCTGATGGGGCAGTTTTGAGGGCAGTATGATGGGGGCAGTTTTAGCAATTTAGCTATTCAGCCTTCCCACGCATTTTCCCCAGGAAATGCATTTTCTAGTTAGTGGGAATGCTTTAGCAGTCCCACTATTGTTATTGGATTTTATTTATTGTTATTTAATTTTATTCCGTACGTTTTTTGGCTCTGTGTAACTTCTGCATACTTTTAGCTACTAAAACCATTCAACTATTAAAATGTTCGCCTCTTTCAGCTGATGATGGGACTTTTTCAACTTTTTTTCTACTATTTATACTTTTTAAAATATTAAGCTTTTTAGCGCTTTTTTTAAAATTGAAGTCAATGGGAGCATGCTTCAGATCCTTAACATCTTCTTCCGCTCCCAAAAGTTTCAGCTCCTTCATATTTTCACCTACAGATGCCATACAAACTTTAAAATGTTCAAAAAATATTCAGCTATCTGGCTATATCTTTTCACTTTGATATCTTTTACAGATTTTGTGAAAAAGCTGTTTGTTTAGAGGTCATGTCAGGAAATGTTAGCCATTAAACAGAGTGTACTGTTTTGCTTTTGTTGCCATGGTTACCAAAGCTTCTGTTATACATAGGGGGGAGGTGGCTGGAGCATCTCAGCTCTGATTACAGAGCCCGGGGGAGGTGACAGACACACCATGTACTGATTTATAATAGAGGAATATGATGGGGCAGTTTTGATGGTGGCAATATGATGGGGCAGTTTTGATGGGACAATTCTGATGGGGCAGTTTTGATGGTGGCAATATGATGGGGCAGTTTTGATTAGGGCAATTCTGATGGGACAGTTTTGATGGGGCAATTCTGATGGGGCAGTTTTGATGGGAGCAGTTTTTATGGTGGCAAAATGATGGGGCAGTTTTGATGGTGGCAATATGATGGGACAGTTTTGATGGGGACAATTTTGATGGGGCAATTCTGATGGGGCAGTTTTGATGGCACTATGATGTGGCCAGTTTTGATGGTGGCAGTATGATGGGGCAGTTTTGATGGGGCAATTCTGATTGTGCCAATATGATGGGGCAGTTATGATGGGGCAATTCTGATGGGGCAGTTTTGATGGCAGTATGATGGGGGCAGTTTTGATGGGGGCCGTTTTAGCAAGTCAGCTATTCAGCATTCCCACGCATTTTCCCCAGGAAATGCATTTTCTAGTTTTTATTAGTGGGACTGCTTTAGCAGTCCCACTATTGTTATTCGATTTTATTTATTTTATTTTTATTAGTGGGAATGCTTTAGCAGTCCCTCTATTGTTATTCATTTTTTTATTTATTTTTAATGTTATTTATTATTTATTATTCTGTACGTTTTTTGGCTCTGCATAACTTCTGCATACTTTTAGCTATTAAAACCATTCAACTATTAAAATGTTTGTCCCTTTCAGCTGATGATGGGACTTTTTCAACTTTTTTTCTACTATTTATACTTTTTAAAATATTAAGCTTTTTAACGCTTTTTTTAACATTGAAGTCAATGGGAGCATGCTTCAGATCCTTAAAATCTTCTTCCGCTCCCAAAAGTTTCAGCTCCTTCATACTTTCACCTACAGACGCCATACAAACCTTAAAATTTTCACAAAATATTCAGCTATCTGGCTATATCTTTTCAGTTTGATATCTTTTTCAGTTTTTGTGAAAAAGCTGTTTGTTTAGAGGTCATTTCAGGAAATTTTAGCCATTAAACAGAGTGTACTGTGTTGCTTTTGTTGCCATGGTTACCAAAGCTTCTGTTATAGATGGGGGGGAGGTGGCTGGAGCATCTCAGCTCTGATTACAGAGCCCGGGGGAGGGGACAGACACACCATGTACTGATTTATAATAGAGGAATATGATGGAGCAGTTTTGATGGGGCAGTTTTGATGGTGGCAATATGATGGGGCAGTTTTGATGGTGGCAATATGATGGGGCAGTTTTGATGGGGCAATTCTGATGGGGCAGTTTTGATGGGGCAGTTTTGATGGTGGCAATATGATGGGGCAGTTTTGATGGTGGCAATATGATGGGGCAGTTTTGATGGGGCAACTCTGATGGGGCAGTTTTGATGGGGACAATTTTGATGGGGCAATTCTGATGGAGCAGTTTTGATGGCACTATGATGGGGGCAGTTTTGATGGTGGCAATATGATGGGGCAGTTTTGATGGTGGCAATATGATGGGGCAGTTTTGATGGGGCAATTCTGATTGTGGCAATATGATGGGGCAGTTTTGATGGGGACAATTTTGATGGGGCAATTCTGTTGGGGCAGTTTTGATGGCAGTATGATGGGGGCAGTTTTGAGGGGGGCCATTTTAGCAATTGAGCTATTCAGCATTCCTACGCATTTTCCCCAGGAAATGCATTTTCTAGTTTTTATTAGTGGGACTGCTTTA
Source organism: Aquarana catesbeiana (assembly GCF_042186555.1). Lineage (NCBI taxonomy): Eukaryota > Metazoa > Chordata > Amphibia > Anura > Ranidae > Aquarana > Aquarana catesbeiana. Next base: position 90,065,025 of record NC_133330.1, read on the forward strand.
GCAGTCCCACTATTGTTATTCGTTTTTATTTATTTTTAATTTTAATTAGTGGGAATGCTTTAGCAGTCCCACTATTGTTATTCGATTTTATTTATTTTTATTTTTATTAGTGGGAATGCTTTTGCAGTACCACTATTGTTATTCGTTTTTTTATTTATTTTTAATTTTATTCATTATTTATTATTCTGTACGTTTTTTGGCTCTGCGTAACTTCTGCATACTTTCAGCTATCAAAACCATTCAAATATTAAAATGTTAGTCTCTTTCAGCTGATGATGGATGGGAATTTTTCAACTTTTTTTCTACTATTTATACTTTTTAAAATATTAAGCTTTTTAACACTTTTTTTTAAACTTTGAAGTCAATAAGAGCATGCTTCAGATCCTTGAAATCTTCCGCTCCCAAAAGTTTCAGCTCCTTCATACTTTCACCTACAGACGCCAAACAAACTTTAAAATGTTCGCAAAATATTCAGCTATCTGGCTATATCTTTTCAGTTTGATTTCTTTTACAGTTTTTGTGAAAAAGCTGTTTGTTTAGTGGTCATTTCAGAAAATTTTAGCCATTAAACAGAGTGTACTGTGTTGCTTTTGTTGCCATGGTTACCAAAGCTTCTGTTATACACAGGGGGGAGGTGACTGGAGCATCTCAGCTCTGATTACAGAGCCCGGGGGAGGGGACAGACACACCATGTACTGATTTATAATAGAGGAATATGATGGGGCAGTTTTGATGGGGCAATTCTGATGGGGCAGTTTAGATGGTGGCAATATGATGGGGCAGTTTTGATGGGACAATTCTGATGGGGCAGTTTTGATGGTGGCAATATGATGGGGAAGTTTTGAGAGGGCAATTCTGATGGGGCAGTTTTGATGGGGCAATTTGATGGGGCAGTTTTGATGGGGCAGTTTTGATGGTGGCAATATGATGGGTCAGTTTTGATGGGGCAATTCTGATGGGGCAGTTTTGATGGTGGCAATATGATGGGACAGTTTTGATGGGGACAATTTTGATGGGGCAATTCTGATGGGGCAGTTTTGATGGCACTATGATGTGAGCAGTTTTGATGGTGGCAGTATGATGGGGCAGTTTTGATGGTGGCAATATGATGGGGCAGTTTTGATGGGGCAATTCTGATGGGGCAGTTTTGATGGCACTATGATGTGAGCAGTTTTGATGGTGGCAGTATGATGGGGCAGTTTTGATGGTGGCAATATGATGGGGCAGTTTTGATGGGGCAATTCTGATGGGGCAGTTTTGATGGTGGCAATATGATGGGGCAGTTTTGATGGGGACAATTTTGATGGGGCAGTTCTGATGGGGCAGTTTTGAGGGCAGCATGATGGGGGCAGTTTTAGCAATTTAGCTATTCAGCATTCCCACGCATTTTCCCCAGGAAATGCATTTTCTAGTTAGTGGGAATTAGGGATGAGCCGAACACCCCCCGGTTCGGTTCGCACCAGAACCCGCGAACGGACCGAAAGTTCGCACGAACGTTAGAACCCCATTGACGTCTATGGGACTCGAACGTTCGAAATCAAAAGTGCTCATTTTAAAGGCTAATTTGCATGGTATTGTCCTAAAAAGGGTTTGGGGACCCGGGTCCTACCCCAGGGGACATGTATCAATGCAAAAAAAACTTTTAAAAACGGCCGTTTTTTCGGGAGCAGTGATTTTAATGATGCTTAAAGTAAAAAAAAAAAGTGAAATATTCCTTTAAATATCGTACCTGGGGGGTGTCTATAGTATGCCTGTAAAGTGACGCGTGTTTCCCATGTTTAGAACAGTCCCTGCACCAAATGTCATTTTTAAAGGAAAAAATCTCATTTAAAACTGCTTGCGGGTTTAATGTCATGTCGGGTCATGGCAATATGGATGAAAATCAGTGAGACAAACGGCATGGGTACCCCCCAGTCCATTACCAGGCCCTTTGGGTCTTGTATGGATATTAAGGGGAACCCCGCACCCAAATTAAAATAAGGAAAGGTGTGGGGCCACCAGGCCCTATATACTCTGAACAGCAGTGCAAACAAGACAGGGACTGTAGGTTTGTTGTTAAGTAGAATCTGTTTGTAATTTTGAACATTTTTAACGTGTTTAGCTCCAGCCAAAAAATCTTTTCTAAGCTTTTTGGAAAACATAGGGAAGGGTTATCACCCCTGTGACATTTGTTTTGCTGTCTTTCCTCCTCTTCAGAAGATTTCACCTCACTTTTTTGTCCCAATGAAAAATGTTTTTTGAAAATTTGGGTTTTTTTGTGGAACAAGGATTGGAAAGCATCAGTGGAAAGGAGAAATTGTTTTCCCATATTAACTCTTACAGGAGAGAATTTCCCTTCCTAGGGGTAGATTTCATCTCACTTCCTGTTGTCTCCTTCCGTTTGCAAGTAGGAGTCATTTGTAAGTTAGATGTTTGAAAGTAGGGTCCTGCCCTATATACTCAGCAGAAATTTGGGCCTTAGGTATTGCTGTGGCCACAACACTGTAAGCCCTCACAGGGCCCTGCTGTGAAATATTAGATCAAGAATTGTAATTACATGCCCCTGTTGAACAGGAGCTGAAAAATTAGGCCTTAGGCACTGGTGCTGGTGCCACAACACTGCAACCCCTCACAGACACTCTAGTTGGAACGCAGGAATGAGCCCTGCTGCAAAGTATTGCTTCAAAAATTGTAATTACACGCCCCTGTTAGACAGGGGCAGAAAAATTGGGCCTTAGGCACTGGTGCTGGTGCCACAACACTGCAACCCCTCACAGACACTCTAGTTGGAACGCAGGAACGAGCCCTGCTGCAAAGTATTGCTTCAAAAATTGTAATTACACGCCCCTGTTAGACAGGGGCAGAAAAATTGGGCCTTAGGCACTGGTGCTGGTGCCACAACACTGCAACCCCTCACAGACACTCTAGTTGGAACGCAGGAACGAGCCCTGCTGCAAAGTATTGCATCAAAAATTGTAATTACACGCCCCTGTTAGACAGGGGCAGAAAAATTGGGCCTTAGGCACTGGTGCTGGTGCCACAACACTGCAACCCCTCACAGACACTCTAGTTGGAATGCAGGAACGAGCCCTGCTGCAAAGTATTACATCAAAAATTGTAATTACACGCCCCTGTTAAACAGGGGCTGAAAAATTGGGCCTTAGGCACTGGTGGTGGCGCCCAGAACCAAAAATGTTCTTACAAGCTATCAGCGTGATGATTGAGGAGGAAGAGGATAATTACTCAGGGATAGTCACTCAGCATCAGCATAGGCAGTCTTTGAAGGGATCTGAGATTTCAAAAAAAATTAGTCGGTTACATCAGCATCAGGTGCTTGGTAGCTGGTGGTGATCCAAGACTCATTCATTTTTATGAAGGTCAGCCGATCGACCGAGTCGGTGGACAGACGCACCCTGTGATCGGTTACCACGCCTCCAGCAGCACTGAATGTGCGTTCCGAAAGAACGCTGGATGCAGGACAGGCCAGTAGCTCAATTGCATACTGTGCAAGCTCTGGCCAGTGATCCATCCTCAAGACCCAGTAACCCAGAGGATTTTCGGTGGGAAAGGTGTCCAAGTCTGATCTTGCCCCTAGGTATTCCTGCACCATATAAAACAGACGCTGGCGATGGTTGCTGGAACCGATCATACCTTGGGGCTGCGGACCAAAAAATTGTCTGAACGCATCGGTCAGACGGCCACCTTCTCCACCGCTCCTTCTTTGACTGACCGAAGCCTCAGCAACACGTTGTCCAGAAACAGGAGTTTGTAACCTCCCAGTCTCTGGGAACGCGTTGCACAGACCTTTCTGCAAGGCCTCCCGAAGATGTTTCATCCTCTGCTCCCTCTGCGATGGCAAGATAAGGTCCGCAACCTTACCCTTGTAACGTGGATCAAGGAGGGTTGCCAGCCAGTATTGGTCCTTCTCCTTGATACCACGAATACGAGGATCCTTACGCAGGCTTTGCAGGATCAGGGAGGCCATGCAGCGTAGGTTTGCTGAGGCATTCGGTCCGGAGTCCTCTGGGTCACTAAGAACGACATGGTCCGCAGCCACCTCCTCCCAGCCACGTACAAGTCCATGTGTTTCTTGGGACTGATCCCTTAAAGACTGCTGCTGATGCTGAGTGCCAGGCTCCACCTCCATACTGACACAATCTTCCTCCTCCTCCTCTTCCTCCTCGTCCTCTTCCTGTGTGATCGGCGGGCACGCAGGAACACTGTCTGGATAAAGGGGGCCTTGAGAGCTAAGGAAGTCCTCCTCTTCCTGCCTCTGTTCTGCCTCAAGTGCCCTGTCCATTATTCCACGCAGCGTGTGCTCCAACAGGTGGACAAGGGGGACAGTGTCACTGATGCATGCACTGTCACTGCTCACCATCCTCGTGGCCTCCTCGAATGGTGACAGGACAGTGCATGCATCCCTGATCATGGCCCACTGGCGTGGGGAAAAAAAACCAAGCTCCCCTGACCCTGTCCTGGTGCCATAGTCGCACAGGTACTCATTGATGGCCCTCTGCTGCGTGTGCAGCCGCTGCAGCATGGCCAACGTTGAGTTCCACCTGGTGGGCATGTCACAGATTAGGCGGTTCTTGGGCAGGTTAAACTCCTTTTGGAGGTCCGTCAGCCGAGCACTGGCATTATATGACCGGCGGAAATGCACACAGACTTTCCTGGCCTGCCTCAGGACATCCTGTAAGCCCGGGTACCTGCCCAAGAACCGCTGCACCACCAAGTTAAGGACGTGAGCCAAACAGGGCACATGGGTCATTTGTCCCTGTCGGAGGGCAGAGAGGAGGTTGGTGCCATTGTCGCAAACCACCATTCCTGCCTTAAGTTGGCGTGGCGTCAACCACCTCTGAACCTGCCCCTGCAGAGCTGACAAAACCTCTGCCCCAGTGTGGCTCCTGTCCCCCAAGCACACCAGCTCAAGCACCGCATGGCATCTTTTGGCCTGCGTACTTGCGTAGCCCCTTGAACGCCTACGGAGCACCGCTGGTTCCGAGGAAGAGGCCATAGAGGAAGAAGAAGAGGAGGGGGTGGAGGAGAGAGGTGTGTCACAATCAGCATTTTGGAGGCGTGGTGGCGGAACAACCTCCAACACTACTGCACCTTGTCCTGCATCCTTCCCAGCTGCCAGCAGAGTCACCCAATGCGCCGTGAAACTTAGGTAACGTCCCTGTCCATGCCTGCTGGACCATGAGTCAGCGGTAATATGCACCTTACCGCTGACCGCCCTGTCCAGCGAGGCATGGACATTGCCTTCCACATGCCGGTAGAGAGCCGGAATCGCCTTCCGTGAGAAAAAGTGGCGTTTGGGTACCTGCCACTGAGGAACCGCACATTCCACAAACTCACGGAAGGGGGCAGAGTCTACCAACTGAAAAGGCAGCAGTTGAAGTGCTAGCAATTTTGCCAAGCTAGCATTCAACCGCTGGGCATGTGGATGGCTGGGAGCAAACTTCTTTCGGCGGTGCAGCAGCTGGGGCAGGGAAATTTGCCTGGTACAATCTGACGTCGGTGTACCAAAAGCAGATTGCCCACAAGTACTTGGCTGTGACACACCTAATTCTACACCTTCATTCCTCTCACTGCAGGTCTCAGAGAGGACTGAAGGTCTAGTGGGGTTGGAAATCTCAGCTGATGAGGAGCAAGGAGAGATCCTCTTTGTTCTTTGGTGTGGGTCTTTTAGATACGCTTGCCAACGAACTGCATGGCAGGTCAACATATGTCTGGTCAAGCATGTGGTACCCAAGCGGGAGATGTTTTGGCCACGCGAGATACGCTTGAGACATATGTTGCAAATAGCAGCGGTGCGATCTGATGCACTCGTCTCAAAAAAGGCCCACACCAAAGAACTTTTTGAATAACGCGCAGAGACTGCAGCGCCCTGCACATGTGGAGCTTTGGGGTGTGATGCAGTCAATGTGCTGCCCTTAGGCTGGCCCCTGGAGGGCATCCTGCCTCGTTGGTGATGTGCCGCCGCCTCCTCCTCCTCCTCCTCCTCCTCCTGCTCCTCCTCCTCCTCTCTCCTATCAGGCACCCACGTTGAGTCAGTGACCTCATCATCCCCTCCCTCCTCATCACTGGAGCAAACCTGGCAGTATGCTGCAGCAGGGGGAGCATGACTGCCAGATTGCTATCCTTCTTGGGCACCCCCTCTGTCCGTGCTCATGTTACTGCCTTCATCGAGCTCAGTATCGTCATCAGAGCCTTCCAAACGCTGGGCATCCTCCTGGAGCATGTACCCAACACTGTGGTCAAACAGTTCGAGGGAATCCTCATGAGGACATGGTGGAGCTAGGGAAGGAGTCACTGATGACATTGAGCTGAGGGAAGAGGCCGCTGCTTTGCCAGACAAAGCACCCTGGGCATGGGTGAGAGAGGATGAGGAGGATGAGGACGGCTTGGTCATCCACTCGACCAAGTCTTCCGCATGTTGCGGCTCAACACGGCCAGCTGCCGAAAAAAAGGCCAAGCGTGTCCCATGGCCACGTGCTGATGAGGATGCACCGTCTCCACGACCAGCACTAGACACAGAGCCTGCTTGCCCTCTCTTATTGGCTTGTGACTGTCTGCCTCTCCTTCTTGGCCTTCCAGACATACTAATGGCCTGTAGCTGCACTAAGCTGGGATAGAACACCTGTAATTTTCTTCAAGTAGCTTTATATACTGTAACCAGACAAGCCTGCCTGTCAGTAGGAAGATAACAGGAACGGATCTAGCTGAACACTGTGAGCAGGACGCACTGTACTAAATGTAAATAGTCTAGCTGCCTGACCGTGGTACTAATAGGATCAAATAGAACACCTGTAATTTTCTTCAGGTAGCTTTATATACTGTAACCAGACAAGCCTGCCTGTCAGTAGGAAGATAACAGGAACGGATCTAGCTGTACACTGTGAGCAGGACGCACTGTACTAAATGTAAATAGTCTAGCTGCCTGACCGTGGTACTAATAGGATCAAATAGAACACCTGTAATTTTCTTCAGGTAGCTTTATATACTGTAACCAGACAAGCCTGCCTGTCAGTAGGAAGATAACAGGAACGGATCTAGCTGAACACTGTGAGCAGGACGCACTGTACTAAATGTAAATAGTCTAGCTGCCTGACCGTGGTACTAATAGGATCAAATAGAACACCTGTAATTTTCTTCAGGTAGCTTTATATACTGTAACCAGACAAGCCTGCCTGTCAGTAGGAAGATAACAGGAACGGATCTAGCTGAACACTGTGAGCAGGACGCACTGCACTAAATGTAAATAGCAGGAACGGATCTAGCTGAACACTGTGAGCAGGACGCACTGCACTAAATGTAAATAGCAGGAACGGATCTAGCTGAACACTGTGAGCAGGACGCACTGCACTAAATGTAAATAACAGGAACGGATCTAGCTGAACACTGTGAGCAGGACGCACTGCACTAAATGTAAATAGCAGGAATGGATCTAGCTGAACACTGTGAGCAGGACGCACTGCACTAAATGTAAATAGCAGGAACGGATCTAGCTGAACACTGTGAGCAGGACGCACTGCACTAAATGTAAATTGCAGGAACGGATCTAGCTGAACACTGTGAGCAGGACGCACTGCACTAAATGTAAATAGTCTAGAAGATAACAGGAACGGATCTAGCTGAACACTGTGAGCAGGACGCACTGCACTAAATGTAAATAGCAGGAAGGGATCTAGCTGAACACTGTGAGCAGGACGCACTGCACTAAATGTAAATAGCAGGAACGGATCTAGCTGAACACTGTGAGCAGGACGCACTGCACTAAATGTAAATAGCAGGAACGGATCTAGCTGAACACTGTGAGCAGGACGCACTGCACTAAATGTAAATTGCAGGAACGGATCTAGCTGAACACTGTGAGCAGGACGCACTGCACTAAATGTAAATAGTCTAGAAGATAACAGGAACGGATCTAGCTGAACACTGTGAGCAGGACGCACTGCACTAAATGTAAATAGCAGGAACGGATCTAGCTGAACACTGTGAGCAGGACGCACTGCACTAAATGTAAATAGCAGGAACGGATCTAGCTGAACACTGTGAGCAGGACGCACTGCACTAAATGTAAATAGCAGGAACGGATCTAGCTGAACACTGTGAGCAGGACGCACTGCACTAAATGTAAATAACAGGAACGGATCTAGCTGAACACTGTGAGCAGGACGCACTGCACTAAATGTAAATAGCAGGAACGGATCTAGCTGAACACTGTGAGCAGGACGCACTGCACTAAATGTAAATAGCAGGAACGGATCTAGCTGAACACTGTGAGCAGGACGCACTGCACTAACTGTAAATTGCAGGAACGGATCTAGCTGAACACTGTGAGCAGGACGCACTGCACTAAATGTAAATAGTCTAGAAGATAACAGGAACGGATCTAGCTGAACACTGTGAGCAGGACGCACTGCACTAAATGTAAATAGCAGGAACGGATCTAGCTGAACACTGTGAGCAGGACGCACTGCATTAAATGTAAATAGTCTAGATAGAAGATAACAGGAACGGATCTAGCTAAACTGAATACAGTGTATATATATATATGCAACACCTGGGATGCATATATATACACAATACACTGTAAGTGCAGCTAACTGACTGACTGTTCTGCCTAATCTATCTAACTCAAATCAAATGACACTGTCTCTCTCTCTCTCTATCTCTCAGCACACCGGAACACACACTACACAGGGCCGCCGTGCAGGCGGCCTTATATAGTGTGGGGTGTGTACTAAATCCCCTGAGCCATAATTGGCCAAAGCCACCCTGGCTTTGGCCAATTACAGCTCTCTCTACTGACGGCGCTGTGATTGGCCAAGCATGCGGGTCATAGTGCATGCTTGGCCAATCATCAGCCAGCAATGCACTGCGATGCCGCAGTGAATTATGGGCCGTGACGCGCCACACGAATTTAGCGCGAACGGCCCATAACGTTCGCAATTCGGCGAACGATCGAACAGCCGATGTTCGAGTCGAACATGGGTTCGACTCGAACACGAAGCTCATCCCTAGTGGGAATGCTTTAGCAGTCCCACTATTGTTATTCGATTTTATTTATTAGTAGGAATGCTTTAGCAGTCCCACTATTGTTATTCAATTTTATTTATTTTTATTTAATTTTATTCCATATGTTTTTTGGCTCTGCATAACTTCTGCATACTTTTAGCTATTAAAAACATTCAACCATTAAAATGTTCTTCTCTTTCAGCTGATGATGGGACTTTTTCAACTTTTTTTCTACTATTTATACTTTTTAAAATATTAAGCTTTGTATTGCTTTTTTTTAACATTGAAGTCAATGGGAGCATGCTTCAGATCCTTAACATCTTCTTCCGCTCCCAAAAGTTTCAGCTTGTTCATATTTTCACCTACAGACGCCATACAAACCTTAAAATGTTCAAAAAATATTCAGCTATCTGGCTATATCTTTTCACTTTGATATCTTTTACAGTTTTTGTGAAAAAGCTGTTTGTTTAGAGGTCATGTCAGGAAATTTTAGCCATTAAACAGAGTGTACTGTGTTGCTTTTGTTGCCATGGTTACCAAAGCTTCTGTTATACACAGGGTGGGAGGTGACTGGAGCATCTCAGCTCTGATTACAGAGCCCGGGGGAGGGGACAGACACACCATGTACTGATTTATAATAGAGGAATATGATGGGGCAGTTTTGATGGGGCAATTCTGATGGGGCAGTTTTGATGGTGGCAATATGATGGGGCAGTTTTGATGGGACAATTCTGATGGGGCAGTTTTGATGGTGGCAATATGATGGGACAGTTTTGATGGGGACAATTTTGATGGGGCAATTCTGATGGGGCAGTTTTGATGGCACTATGATGTGAGCAGTTTTGATGGTGGCAGTATGATGGGGCAGTTTTGATGGTGGTAATATGATGAGGCAGTTTTGATGGGGCAGTTTTGATGGGGCAGTTTTGATGGGGCAATTCTGATGGGGCAGTTTTGATGGTGGCAATATGATGGGACAGTTTTGATGGGGACAATTTTGATGGGGCAATTCTGATGGGGCAGTTTTGATGGCACTATGATGTGAGCAGTTTTGATGGTGGCAGTATGATGGGGCAGTTTTGATGGTGGCAATATGATGGGGCAGTTTTGATGGGGCAATTCTGATGGGGCAGTTTTGATGGCACTATGATGTGAGCAGTTTTGATGGTGGCAGTATGATGGGGCAGTTTTGATGGTGGCAATATGATGGGGCAGTTTTGATGGGGCAATTCTGATGGGGCAGTTTTGATGGTGGCAATATGATGGGGCAGTTTTGATGGGGACAATTTTGATGGGGCAGTTCTGATGGGGCAGTTTTGAGGGCAGCATGATGGGGGCAGTTTTAGCAATTTAGCTATTCAGCATTCCCACGCATTTTCCCCAGGAAATGCATTTTCTAGTTAGTGGGAATGCTTTAGCAGTCCCACTATTGTTATTCGATTTTATTTATTAGTAGAAATGCTTTAGCAGTCCCACTATTGTTATTCAATTTTATTTATTTTTATTTAATTTTATTCCATATGTTTTTTGGCTCTGCGTAACTTCTGCATACTTTTAGCTATTAAAACCATTCAACCATTAAAATGTTCTTCTCTTTCAGCTGATGATGGGACTTTTTCAACTTTTTTTCTACTATTTATACTTTTTAAAATATTAAGCTTTTTAACGCTTTTTTTTAACTTTGAAGTCAATGGGAGCATGCTTCAGATCCTTAACATCTTCTTCCGCTCCCAAAAGTTTCAGCTTGTTCATATTTTCACCTACAGACGCCATACAAACCTTAAAATGTTCAAAAAATATTCAGCTATCTGGCTATATCTTTTCACTTTGATATCTTTTACAGTTTTTGTGAAAAAGCTGTTTGTTTAGAGGTCATGTCAGGAAATTTTAGCCATTAAACAGAGTGTACTGTGTTGCTTTTGTTGCCATGGTTACCAAAGCTTCTGTTATACACAGGGTGGGAGGTGACTGGAGCATCTCAGCTCTGATTACAGAGCCCGGGGGAGGGGACAGACACACCATGTACTGATTTATAATAGAGGAATATGATGGGGCAGTTTTGATGGGGCAATTCTGATGGGGCAGTTTTGATGGTGGCAATATGATGGGGCAGTTTTGATGGGACAATTCTGATGGGGCAGTTTTGATGGTGGCAATATGATGGGACAGTTTTGATGGGGACAATTTTGATGGGGTAATTCTGATGGGGCAGTTTTGATGGCACTATGATGTGAGCAGTTTTGATGGTGGCAGTATGATGGGGCAGTTTTGATGGTGGCAATATGATGGGGCAGTTTTGATGGGGCAATTCTGATGGGGCAGTTTTGATGGTGGCAGTTTTGATGGGGCAGTTTTGATGGGGCAGTTTTGATGGGGACAATTTTGATGGGGCAGTTCTGATGGGGCAGTTTTGAGGGCAGCATGATGGGGGCAGTTTTAGCAATTTAGCTATTCAGCATTCCCACGCATTTTCCCCAGGAAATGCATTTTCTAGTTAGTGGGAATGCTTTAGCAGTCCCACTATTGTTATTCGATTTTATTTATTAGTAGGAATGCTTTAGCAGTCCCACTATTTTTATTCAATTTTATTTATTTTTATTTAATTTTATTCCATATGTTTTTTGGCTCTGCGTAACTTCTGCATACTTTTAGCTATTAAAACCATTCAACCATTAAAATGTTCGTCTCTTTCAGCTGATGATGGGACTTTTTCAACTTTTTTTCTACTATTTATACTTTTTAAAATATTAAGCTTTTTAACGCTTTTTTTTAACATTGAAGTCAATGGGAGCATGCTTCGGATCCTTAACATCTTCTTCCGCTCCCAAAAGTTTCAGCTTGTTCATATTTTCACCTACAGACGCCATACAAACCTTAAAATGTTCAAAAAATATTCAGCTATCTGGCTATATCTTTTCACTTTGATATCTTTTACAGTTTTTGTGAAAAAGCTGTTTGTTTAGAGGTCATGTCAGGAAATTTTAGCCATTAAACAGAGTGTACTGTGTTGCTTTTGTTGCCAAGGTTACCAAAGCTTCTGTTATACACAGGGTGGGAGGTGACTGGAGCATCTCAGCTCTGATTACAGAGCCCGGGGGAGGGGACAGACACACCATGTACTGATTTATAATAGAGGAATATGATGGGGCAGTTTTGATGGGGCAATTCTGATGGGGCAGTTTTGATGGTGGCAATATGATGGGGCAGTTTTGATGGGACAATTCTGATGGGGCAGTTTTGATGGTGGCAATATGATGGGGCAGTTTTGATAGGGCAATTCTGATGGGGCAGTTTTGATGGGGCAATTCTGATGGGGCAGTTTTGATGGGGGCAGTTTTGATGGGGGCAATATGATGGGGCAGATTTGATGGGGCAATTCTGATGGGGCAGTTTTGATGGTGGCAATATGATGGGACAGTTTTGATGGGGACAATTTTGATGGGGCAATTCCGATGGGGCAGTTTTGATGGCACTATGATGTGGGCAGTTTTGATGGTGGCAATATGATGGGGCAGTTTTGATGGGGCAATTCTGATTGTGGCAATATGATGGGGCAGTTTTGATGGGGACAATTTTGATGGGGCAATTCTGATGGGGCAGTTTTGATGGCAGTATGATGGGGGCAGTTTTGATGGGGCCGTTTTAGCACTTCAGTTATTCAGCATCCCTACGCATTTTCCCCAGGAAATGCATTATCTAGTTTTTATTAGTGGGAATGCTTTAGCAGTCCCACTATTGTTATTCGTTTTTATTTATTTTTAATTTTAATTAGTGGGAATGCTTTAGCAGTCCTACTATTGTTATTAGATTTTATTTATTTTTATTATTATTAGTGGGACTTAGGCATGTGCATTTCGTTTCATTCCGAATCGAAATTCGGACGAATTTTTCATTATTCGGAAATTCGGATGCATCCGAATTTCCGAATTACAAAAGTAAAGAATTTAAACTAATCCGAAAAAAAACGAACGAATTCGAAAACATATTCGAATCGAATTCGAAAACATATTCGAATCGAATTC